>NC_063356.1:3021426-3032442 GCF_021869965.1 Rhincodon typus | reverse complement strand
CCCCCCGCCACTCAAAAAAACACCCCTTTATCAAGTGAAATAGACTGGAAATATTTTAGCTGAGTCCCACTTCATTCTGCACTCAGACACTTCCATTTGGAGTTAGTATTACTGTCTGCTGTACAAGTCCTGGTTGGTTTTCAACTTCCATTGCTCCTCAACTGCGTCTAAGGCTGAGTTTGAACTCTGCACCAACCCTGAATCTCGCCTGGTGTGAGTTCTCACCATTGCTTTCAAGGTGGGGCATGAACCCTGGTTCAGTTGAGAGTGCAGGATGCGTCAGTGGACCCAAGACAGTAACTCTGATTTCTCTCCACAGATGCTGCTAGACCTGCTGAGTTTTTCCAGCAATTTCTGTTTTGGTATCTCACTTGGCTTCTATGCTGAAGGGAAGCTTTAGCCTTGCCAAATTTATAGCATGAGAAATATGCAGTTGAATGATAAGGATTTGTTTTTGAACTTTGATTAGGAAGTGAGTATCGGTAAAGTGGTATGAAATTGAGGAATTCATTTGGTCTTTGTGCCACCCTGAACTTAACAGGTAATTTCTATGGGACACCGAAGCCTCCTGCAGAGCCTGGCCCTTTTCAGCAGGATGTGGTTGATCAGGTCGTTCTGGACGATGGCTCAGAGGAGGCACAAAGGAAACGAACAACATCTGTGAGCATGATGCAGCGAGCTGACACTATGGTCCCAGATGAAGATGAAGATGATGAAAGACCCACTGCCAATGGGACCAGTTACCCAGGTGAGGCAGAGTGGAATCACAGGCATATTATGACATCGCCTGATATTGATGCTGTTCTAGCTGTTTCTTTTTGCTGTGCTTGCATTTTTGCTCGGAATGTTATGTGGTAATTCATCACTAGGGGAAGTTGTGCTGATATTCTTCTTGCTGTCACAGTTTCCTTTAAGAACAAACAAGGTGAGAAAAGCAATTAATTGAAGTAGCTGCAGTCGTGAAGTCATGGAGCTGGAACTAAATGTGATATTCCACATGGGCTGTATTTAGGATCTTATACAAGGCTGGCCCTCATGTCTGTCGTCTTGTACTTGTCCTAGCTATATATACATCCCAGCATTTCGCTGCATACTTTACAAAAGGTAGAGCTGACACTTGTATTTGCTGGCTGCATGATATTTGTCAAGGTCGAATGTAACTATTCAGTCTTGTACAATCTGTCTTGCGTGGCTTTCACTTATCATTCTGAAGAGTGTAACCAAGGGATTTATTCATTCTGCAGGACCTGGGCCCAGCCACACTGAGGGCGTAACAGAATTCAGGTACTTGGATCCGGTTACCAGGGAAGATTTAGTCGAGCCATTGCCAAACAATTGGGAGATGGCCTACACTGACAGCGGGATGATTTACTTCATTGAGTGAGTATCTGTTACTGAATGTGTAGGGGTCTTTGTAAAACTGAGGTTGATTGTTTTGACTTTTAGTAACATAAAGTAAAAACAATTCTCATTCATTAAGCACATTTAATAAAGAAGAACATCAAATCAGTTCACAGATGTGTTAAGTGAAAATTTGTCACTGTACTACATAGGGAAGATTAGGACAATGTCCAAAAGCTTAGTCCAAGAGGTGAGTTTTAAATCCATCTTGCACAGAGAAAGAGGTAGCGTGTTTTAGGAGGGAATTCAGACTGAGCTATGTGTGATAGGCTGTATTCATAGTGAACGTAATTACATTTTATTATGTGCAGCAAGCTCCCAAACCCAGTCACATTTGTTGTACCCAATGCAGCCAGATGTAGATTGAAAGCCTGACATGTTCTTTGCTGGCATTGGGAAGATGTTATAAGTGTACAGCCTTGCCTGAGTTTTAGGCGGTTACAGATTCTCCTTCCTCTATACTTCTGGATGCCTCCCCAGCCCTAGTCCTATTTCATTGTCATGTGTTTCAGTAATTGCGCGCTCTCACCCGTGCACTTGTGCTGGTGCTGTTGCTCTCGCTCTCGCACTCCTACCTCTCTGTCATTCACACTCGTCCTCTCACTCGTTGACATATATGCATATATAGAGGGATAGCCTGCAGCACTATTGTGTTGTTTGTATTGTCGTAATTTTTCTCTCTTTCACAGTCATAACACTAAGACAACTACTTGGCTGGATCCCCGTCTTGCAAAGAAAGCAAAACCCCCAGAGGAGTGCAGTGAAGGGGGTAAGTAGATGTGCTGTAATTTGTCTTTCGGACACAAGTAGTTTTTAATAAAGGATGCTAGTGTGTTTCCATTTGTGTTTCCATTGAGAGTGCAGTTTGATGCAATTTGGCACTTGAAGCACACTCCTCTTGCACTGTACAGGGATAAAGACACGTCTCTGAAGGCAGCCCCACTTTTCAAATCATCCAAAATGATGTAACCTCTTTGTTTTTGATTTGGGTTGAAGGGAGATTTGGGCTGTAAATTTTGTACAAATAATTGTTAGTGATTCTGTTTTTTATGTTGTGCATGTACCCTGCTTTGTTAACTTGTTCCAGCTATGCAGTGCGTATTTACACAAGTTTGCAAAGAAACCTCTCCATGTAACAGGAAACTGGGGGGAGAAAAGTGATTCTGTAATTCTGGTGTTAAAACTGAGAATGCTGAATACACATAGCAGACCAGTCAGCATCTGTAGCAAGGGATGAGACAGGTTATCACTGCTGTGTAACCCTTTGTGGGAAGAGCAATGCACTGATTATGCTCCACATTGTTCAAACCTTTTCTTTACTGCCATTAACTGAATAGGTTTTGACGTATTGCTGGCACAAGTGGATTTTGTGGAGCAGTTAGCATTTAGATATCCTTTCTCTTAATCCTGAAGTTCCAAATATATCAAGGTGATCAGGTAGGCCAGTTATATCACAATACAAAGCTCTATCCCTTAGTTTCTTGATTTCCTCAAGATTCTACAGGTTATTTATTGCATATTGCTTTGTAAATCTGATAGCTGTTCTTTTATTACTAGAGATCAGTAACTACTGTCACCTATATAACACCTTTTATTGTCGAGTAGGCCTAGGTGGAGCATGACCACCAACATTGATCACTTAGTCCAATGGACTTGCTGTTAATATATGGGGATAGGAAGAAAAGCTGTGCACAAACTGCAAGTTGGACAACTAAGAGTGGATCAAAATGAGTTTCTTGCTCTGAAGTGGAAGTATTGAAGGGTTAACACTCCTGTTCTGTGGGGAGAAGCAAAGAATAGTTACACAGCTTAGAGGACACTGCCATTCTTCCTTCAGGAATTCCTTCAAAGGAATTGGGCACATCTTACTAGTTGGAGTTTAGGGTTGTTCTCAATATCTATAGACAGCAAAGATTAACCTCACCATGGGTTTAAGGTGATGTGTTCCTCTTGATAGATGCTGACTAGATATCCTGTGCATCAATTATCTCAGTTTGTCTCCTTCCTAAAATTTCCTTTTCGTTTCATGCAGGCTGTTGGCGAATTTACCTGGAGGCAGATTGCAAGACCCTCTTGTGTAGACCTCTACTCAAATTAACAAAGTGTTACATGGAGTGTCTGATATTAGCTGAGAGCATCAGTGGCTGTCATTTGATTGAGGGGTTCTAACAATATGCCAAACCAGCAGAGTGAAGCCCTAGACTAGACCATTCTGGGTGTCATTGGGCACCTGCCTTGTTTCTCCGCATTTTATGTAGGGTCCCAAAGTAAACATAAAAGAAAAACCTTTGACTTGGTCAGAGGTTGTGATGCAATACACTTCTGACCTTTTGTCAGCATCCACTTTGCTGTGTGAGATATTTGTGCATTTGGCATAACGTGTCACGTTGAGAGATTTGTGGGTATGGGAAATTATTAGAGGCAATTCAGATCACGAGGGTAAAGTTTGAGCAGCTAATGACCCGCGGGTGAACCCTGAGATTACATCACAGCCTGAAGCTGCTCCCTCGTGTCTATTTTGTTCCTTTTTCCACCAGTTTTCTCTCTTCCTCTCCTGAAGGCGCTGACTCCGTGCTGGGGCAAGGTTCCACGGGCCCCGGTTGCCCTCCAGTACCTCGCCCAACTGGCCAGTCTGCATCTATAAGCCTATACGGTGAGTTTTGGCAGCCTGTTCAACCCTGGAGGCTTCATGGATGAGTCTGTCCTGGATTCTGTCCTCCCCTTCATGTCCGCACAATCATGCTTGGCTGCCATGTGGAAGCTTAAACCCCCTACACATACCTTAGGATGTCAGAAGTTCATTTGGGAGGGTAGAGCTATACAGGCACAGAGTGGGGCATTGAACCCTGAGATTTCCTGGTCTGTATTTGCAACGTTGGACATCAGACCCAGATACGTCTGTATCTTAAAGTAACGAATGCATTCATGTATATAGTGCTTTGCATGACATCAGGTCATTTCAAAGTGCATTGCAGTCATAGTAATGTACTGGAATAATTTAAAATTCACTGAACCATTTTTCGTGAGGTTTTTGGATCCTGGTTCTTTGACTGATTGATGGCTTTCAAGCTGAAGTATTCACCATTGCATGAAACTTTAAATATAGATGAAAGAGAGAGAATTTAGAGGTCAGAAGATTGGCATGGGCATATGTTATGAATAGGAGAACGTCATCTGGCCCTTAGAACATGCTCTGCCATTCAGTAAGATCATGAATGATTTGACAACTCCAGTCTCTGCGAACTCCAGTAACCTTTTGAAGAATCTTACTCTGCCTTAAAAATATGCAGACTGCTTCCGCTGCCTTTTGACAAAGTGAATTTGAAAGATTCAAAACACAAGCAATAAATTCAATCACTATAAGTGTACAAAGATGCATATAGTATTATACTATATAGCCAAAGGTGTTGGGAATTGCAAGCACTTGAGTTTATATAGCCTTTCCTGTTCTTGTGACTTGCTAGATCTATTGAATTTTCAAGATTGAGATCAATAGATTTTTGTTGGGTAAGGATATTGAGCAATATAAAGCGAAGGTGTGTAATTTGAAGTATTATTAGATGTTATCAAGTACTGTGATGGAACAGGCCTGCATTGAATTGCTGCCGCCTCCACTCCAAAGTATTTCACCATCAATTCAGTACTGCTGCCACCTTGTTACTTATGTAGAGGGATGCAGCAGCCAGTTTACACACCATAAGTTCCCATAAACTATGACAGTCGAATTGGTAAGTTAATCTGTTCCTTGCATTGTTGGATGAGGAGTGAATGGTGATCAGAATGTCCTACATCACCTTGAAGTAGGAAATGAGGTCTTGGTTTAAGATCTCTTCCAAATGGCAGTAGAAATGACAGCATTTCCTTCACACTGTGGTAAGAACTCGGTCCAGACAATGCATCAAAGGTCTTGAACCCCAGCATTCTTATTCGCAACTGAGTGTGCACTCTGTAATGTAACACCGATAATTATGGACAAACTTTCCGGGATTATGGGCATGTGCTTATCCCACCAAGCAGGACAGAGATCGGCAACAGGATATTCGGCAATAGTGAAGTAATGAAAGATATCTTATACGTAGCACTTATCATTGAAAGCTTTTAGAGTGCTCGAAGCAATTAATTTTACAGTGACAGGATAAAAGCAAATACAATTGCTGTATGCCAGTAAACGGCAACGAGAAGAATGAACAATGAATTTATTTTTGGTTGTGTTTTAAGTGAAATGTTGGCTGGTGCACCAGGAGCATGTCCTGCTCTTTACTGCCATAGGGTCTTCAGCAACTGCCAGGCCTGCCAGAGAGATGGGATCTTGCTTTCACCTCACCACTTGCAATGCTATTCTTGGCTATGATCTCCAATCTGTAGACCTTCCCACCCTCAAAGGAATGATTTTGACTGAACCAACCTGAAATTGAGGAGAGATGGCTGTGTGTGTTCAAGGTATCTTGGAAAGTCATGAAACTGAACTAATGGCAGTCACATTTCAAAATAGTTTGGATTGAGTTAAGTTTGTGTAGGGTTAATTCTCTGGATGGATGGTCGCTTTTTTTCACTTTTTTTGAAGGCATGTGGATGTCGCTGGTGTGGCTAACATTTGCTTGTTGCTAATTGTCCTTGAACTTGGCTTGCCAGGCCATTTCAGAGGGCTGCTAAGAGCCAACTACATTGCTACATGTCTGGAGTCACATATAGGCCCTTCATTTCCTTGAGCAGTTATGGCTGACTTCAATCCAACCTGACATGGAAATTAATAGAAATGAAACAACAGGCAGAAACAATGAGATTGTTTCCTGATTCAGCCTGTTACAGGGACGACTTGGAGTCAGTTGCGTCTTGATCTCATTGTTCTGTGAGCAGTTAAACCCCAGTTGTAGGAATAGAGAGGTGACAGCACCATTCATTCAGCAAACCATAAAGGAATAAGTAGTAGCCTAAAATGTTTGAAATTTCCACTGAGGGAAAGGCATAATGTCACAGAGTAATAAAGATAAATTGAGCAAAATGTGAAAAATAAATCCAAAAAATTAAATGGGAGTGGAGAACTGGAGAAATTTCCTGAAATAAATCAGGGCGTTGGCGTTAATTTAAAAAAAAAAAGAACCCGAGAGATGAATGCACATTTTGACTGGAACTTGGAGTGCAGAAGAAGCTATTCATCCATTGAGTCTGTTCCCATGTTCATTCTTCAATTAGAACTGTCTGCCTTACACCTGCTCCCCTACACTCTTCAATAGAAGCTCCTCCGACAGGAGGAATGAATTTGGAGAGAATGCTGGAAATCAGGTCATGAAATTAAAGGAAGATAGTCGAAGTGCTGAATTAAAATTCTGTGAAAAATGCCCCAGAATGTCACTACTTTGTCCGGCTTCAATAACATATGGGGATTCCAAGAGAATTTTAAGTTGGCATGGTACAACCACAAATTAAAGGCTCTTTATTCAATTTTCCCGACCACTTTGCTTACATCCTGCTGGAGGGAAGGATGCTTTCAGGACCAATCTCTCATTCATAAAGGATCTTTCATGTCGTCTGAGCATGTTTCTTTGGTGCCATGGAATTTTATTTTACCTTTGTTTCAAATCTCCTGTGAAGGACTGAAAGTGCTTCATGCTGGCAGCCTCTGTGGCTCACCATCTTTAATGGTGACAGCCTAGATGCAGTCTAATGACTAACACACTCCATCCGAGGTTGTTGACTTGCTCACCGAGCTGGCTTGTTCTCATTCAGACATTTCATCACCATGCTAAGTGACATCATCAGTGAGGCCTCCGATGAAGCGATGTTATTCCACTCCATTTGGAATTTATACGGTCCGGTCCGTTATGGTGAGTAGTGTCATTTCCGGTTTTGATCTGTATGGGTTTATATATGGGGTCCAATTCTATGTTGATTGCATTACAGGTAGAGAACCATGCCTCTAGGAATTCCCTCGTGCCTATGTTTGGCTTGGGCTGCTGGAGTTGCGTTGTCCCAGTTAAACTGTTGGCCTTCATTGACTTGAGTGTACTGATGTTTAAGAAAAGTTCGTCGTGTCGTTTTGCTGCTAGCTGATGTTCATGTATTCTAATGGCTAGTTTCCTTCCTGTCTGTCCGATGTAATGTTTGTGGCAGCCGTTGCAAGGTATTTTGTAAACTACATTGGTTCTGCTTGTTGTGGGAATGGGGTCTTTAATCCGTGAGTGTTTGTTGAAGAGTGGCTGTGGGCTTGTGTGCTACCATGATTCCTAGTGATCTGAAGAGTCTCCTCAGTTCTGATGTGTCATATCGGAACTGACAACGAGATCCTAAGACCACTAGGAATCGTGGTAGCACACAAGCCCACAGCCTCCTTCAACAAACACTCACGGATTAAAGACCCCAATCCCACAACATGCAGAACCAATTTAGTTTACAAAATACCATACAACGGCTGCCACAAACAGACAGGAAGGAAACTAGCCATCAGAATTCACGAACATCAGCTAGCAGCAAAATGACATGACAAACTTTCTTTCATATCAGTACACTTGGACAATGAAGGCCATCAGTTTAACTGGGACAAAGTAACCAAAGTAGCCCAAGCCAAACATAGACATGCACGGGAATTCTCCACCCATAATGCAATCAACAAACATATAGAGTTGGACCCCATATACAAACCCATACAGATCAAAAACTGGAAATTGCTCCACTCCCCATAACGGACCAAACAGTATAAATTCCAAACGGAGTAGAATAACATCGCCTCGTTGGAGACCTCACTGATGATGTTACCTAGCATGGTGACGAAATGTCTGAACAAAAGCAAGCCAAGCCAGCTTGGCAAGCAAGTCAACAGCCTCACCCACAACCCAAGCTTAAAACTTAAAACAATCCATCTGAACATAAATATTGACACTAATCCACATTATGTACTGAGACGACCAAAAGCTTGATTAAAAAATTTGCTTTTGAGGAGTGCTTTAATAAGGAGGTGAAGGTTTAGTGAGGGAGTAAAGAGCCTGCTATCCGTGGAGCTGAAAGTGTCTTTGCTAATGGTGGAGGATTTAAAACCAGGATGCTCGAGGCTAGATTTGGAGGAGCTGGAGATTCTGGAGTGTTGTAAGGCTGGGAGAGGTTAGAGGTGGGGAGGAGAATGGTCATGGAGAAACCTGAAATCAAGGGTGATGATTCTAAAAAAACGAACATTTTACGAACGTAGATCATTGGGACTTGGTGCATGTTAAGGTAGGATACAGGCAGCAAAAGTTTGAATGAACTCAAGTTTATTGGATAGAACATTGGAAGGTGGCCAGGAATGTACTGTAGTGGTCAAGGGCACAGATGAGAAAAGCAGGTACTAACTGAGCCAACTTTGTGTATTCTGAGGTTCTGAAGGAGATTTATAGGTACCCCTGATCAAAAAAGAATAGTTAAGCAAGGATTTGGCTCTGGAGCATTGGGAGCATGAAGCACAATACCTTTTTTCTCTTCCAGATTATGATCCACCAGTTGGATGTCAATAATAGACAAAATATGGAAATTGATATTGTCAATTAACTTTACTAACTAGCAGTCGGTACTTAGTTACCAGAGGAAAGTTCTGCTTGACAAACATTGCTGCCTTTGTTACAGATGTGGGTACCCCCTATAATTAAAGATCTTGCAGTGAAGTAGGTCCTTGTTGTCTTCTTATTGCTCAGTACTCAGACTTATTGCTGTACACAAACTGGGTCTGACAACGTGCCACAGATAACAAAAGGATTACTAACTGGGTAAGCTGGTTTTGATGGAGGATTAAAAAGTGTTTTCAAAACCAAGGGTAGCTTTTCCCAATAGTACGAAAACTATTGTACGTACATTCACCAAACATGCATGTGGAATCTTCATTTAATACTTTATTTAGAAGATGATATCTTACACTGCGCAACAATCCAGAAATGCACTGGAATTTTGGCACTTACCAGAGTGGGGTATGAGTCTGAGTTAGAGTGCGATCACCAGACCAAGCAGACACTCAGCTTTTTGAAATTCCACAATAAATATATACTTTGTTCCACGTTGAAGATTTTTAATCAGATTAACAGCCACTGGAATTCATAGTGGTGTATGTAAACCTGATTTAAAAGACCAAGGATTATCTGACTGATCCCGAGATGTTGGCAGACTATGCTTGGCCCTCCAATTTTATCCTGCATTTTTTCTTTCTGGGTGAGTGCCCTCCAATTCAACAGCCAGGAAAAAATTATCTAAGGAGTGTGGCGCCTTATCAACTAAATCTGTTTATCAGAATTGCTGGATGTCCCATGATTCTGCTCACTATTAGTCAAGGTCATTCTTTCTTACCAGTGCAGCGCAATGTGTTGGCTGTGTGTAACTCAGTGTCTCTAAGGCCACAAGGTGTATGCTGTGATTTGTTCAAGTTTTTTTAGAAGCTGATTGATCTTGGCAAATGCTCAAGTCAGAAAACGTTTGAGTTTGTTCTTGGGAAAAAGGAGAACGTGGTAAAGCTGTGTTTACTTCCTATCCTGAGGGCAATAATAGCTGTTTATTGTGAGATTAACTTCAAATGTAGGCTGACAGCATAAGGTCGGCAGATTCACTTTTCTTAGCTGACATTAGTGAACCATTTAGGTTTTACAGCAGTTTTCCAGCTTGTTTTATCTGTTTTCAACCTACAAGTATCATGTTATTGGATCTGTTTCAAAAATTGCCATGATTGAATTTGAACTTGACCTCCAGTTAGTCGAGCTAGGAGCAAGGTGTTGAGGTGCTTATTTTATCACTTCTGTGATACAGATTTGGAAATATGCTTGTGTAACATCCGAAGGATAACAGATGTGTGCTTGTATTTTCATATGTGTTTAAAAAGATCTTTCAACTATACATGCTTCCTGCAGCAATTTTCCTCTTGTAGAATTTTTGTGAGAATATATACTGGATATTTGCAAGAACAAGTTAGTTCCGCTCCCCTGCCTTTTCCCTATAGCCCGGCAACCTGTTTTTTCCCCCCTTCCTTCTGGGGCTCATACAATTTCCATTAAAAAACCACAATTGAACTTGTCTCCTCTGTGCTCTTTCAGGAAATGCATTCCAGACTGTAATGATTTGCTGCATGAAGTTTTTCCCTTGTGTTGCTTTTGATTCTTTGGCTAATTGTAATCATTTACATCACAATATCCACATATTATATTGGGAGCCACCTTGTCAACTTGTCATTTTGTCATCATCTTTCACTGGCAGGGAATGTACTGCAGTTTCACCAAAACTGTGCTGAGGCATCTCAAGGTATTTTCTAAATAAGGACATTGAAATTTATAATGGAAGTATGGATTCACAGTAGAATATAAAAATTCAAACTGGGTACCAAATACATGCATGTACTTTGGTCCAATTATTCTGAATCATCGGATAATAGAATAGGGAATTCAGTCACTCTGACCTATTCTGCCACTCAATTGGAATGTGGTACATTCATAGCTTAAGAGATAGTAGGAACTGCAGATGCTGGAGAATCATAGCTTAACTCCATTTTTCTGACTTTTTTTGTTCCATTTCTCTTGATACCTTCCAAGAAAATCTAATGATCTTGTCCCAAAATACTTCAGTTGATTACTAGCCTCGGCTGTTTTTGGAAAAACAAATTCAGTTTTCCAT
>NC_063356.1:2998434-3021026 GCF_021869965.1 Rhincodon typus | reverse complement strand
AGAAATGAAAGCGTTTTAATGAAAGGGTCTTCAGAAACCCTTTCTGAAGAAGAGTCTAGGCCTAAAACGTCAGCTTTCCTGCTCCTGTGCTGCTTGGCCTGCTGTGTTCATCCAGCTCTACACCTTGTTATCTCCAGGTTTCCATTGTCCTTTTTGATTCTTCAATAGTCTGGTTCAGCTTTTAAAGATCTGACCCTTAATGTGACCTCCCCCAGTAAAGTATATCATTTAAAAAAGACAAAGAACTGTGGATGCTGGTATATTGTTTCTGAGTTTCCCTTCAACATTTTGGAAATCTTGATTTAGATTATTTCAAACCTTTTTAATTCAAGGGACTACAGGTCAAGTTTATAAAATCTATCTTCTTAATTTAGCGTGCTGTCTCCAAAGGCTCATGTATCTGTTTTATTTGTGGTACCCAAACTGAACACACTGCTTCAGATGGAGTCTGACCAAAACTGGACAATTGAAACATTTCCTCCGTTGTATTCTGACTCCCATGAGTTAAAGGCTGTAATTCCATTAGCATTTTGAGCACTCGGGTGATTTTCCAAGCCATGGACTAGTTAAGTAGCTTGTGCACCTGGATGTTCAAATTCCTTTGCTCCTCAACAGCTCCTAGCCTCTCAACATTAAGAAAAAATGGTTTGTCTCTCTTGAACCTAAAGTAGCTGGCACTACATTGTACTTCATCTGCCCTAGCTTTGCATACGTTGCGTCCGTGTTCCTTTTGTAATGACTTACTCCTATCCACACAACTTGTTGAGCTCTGCAACTGTGTAGCTGCAAAGTGGTCTATTTGTTTGACCTTCATCAATACATATAAAAAGGTGAAACATTGCATGTTGTTTTTTGGCCATTAGATTATGGGTTTGCTTTAGCCATAAAATTCAATGATTCTGTTATAGCGTAGAAGGAGGACATTAGATCATTGCATTTGTTCTGGCCCATGTAAGGACAATGTGCTTAGTCATGTACCCCCTCCCTCCCTATATCCCTTCACATTCCTCCTCTTCAGATATTTAGAAAACAGAAAAGCTGACGATGCACAAGGAGGCCACTCTGCCCATCATGTCTGATTCTGACTAAAAACAAACACCCAATCTAATTTCATTTTCCAGCATTTGGTCTGTTTCCCCGGGAGCTTCAGGACTTCTGGTGTGTCCCAAGGCACCTTTTTTAATGAGTTGAGGGTTTGTGCCTCTAACACCGTTTCAGGCAGCGTTTGGAATCCCTCTCCCCTCTGAGTGAGAAAAAGCTTTCCTTGTCTCCCCTCTAATTCTTCAATCAGTCCCTTTTTAAATCTTTGCTCCATAGTCCCTGCTAAGGGAAATATGTCCTTCCCATCCACTCTATCCTACCTTGTGCACCCCAATCAAATCTCCCCTCAGCCACCTCTGTCCAAGGGGAACCATGCCAACCCATCCAATCTTTCCTCATCGCTGCAATTTTCCATCTTTAATCTGTGTGACCCTCAAACCAAATTTTAGTTCGTTAAAAGCTTGTGTCCAATGTCATAAGCTGTAATTTTCACAAATCTTTTACCTGGAACTTCTAATAAATGGCTTCTAGAAGTTTAGACAGAGAGCATCCGTGGATAACCACTCCTGCTCATCATGCTCATGACCTCAGTGATTGCACTGTATTAATCAAGGATGACCCCGCTTTTCATGTGTTCAAGCTCTTTGATTTAATGCTACCTTCTTGAAAACCAAGTCTGCAAAAGGGGGAGAATGGGGAGAGAATTTTTCCCATCTGGAGCAGGAGACCTGATGTGTCCTTGCTATGTCGCAGTATAAAGTTTGCAATTCGTAGTTCTGAGTTATCAGTTGTGGTATTGATCAGAATGTTTTTAAATTTTAAACTTGTAGAGCTTCCATATGGCTGGGAAAAGATCAGCGATCCAGTTTATGGCTTCTACTACATCGAGTAAGTTCCTCGTGAGTAAAGGTAAAATGAGATCTGTTTCGAGGGTTTATCCCAATATTTTTGGCACCAAATGTTCTGCTGGAGGTTTCCTCAGCTGTGGAGCTGTTGGTGCAATCGATGTGCTTACCCATGTGGGTCAATAAATTGCTGTTGGATTACGCCAGTTCAGTAATTCTCTTCAAACTCTCAAGTTTTAGATAGTTAATGTATTAGTCCTTTTGTGTTGTATTGACTGTATCAATGCGTTCCCAAGTGACAGACAGAAATGCCCCAGAAAAATCCATCCCTCGTCTTCTCCTTTTCCACTCCCAAATACACTCAGGATAGCAGAACAGTCATTTCCACGTAGCCTTCCCCATACCCTTTACTTTTACTCTGAAATAACCACCTTGAACCACTACTACGTGGTACATTCTGTTATTTTTTTCAGTCGATTTGGGAATAGATAGAGAACCTGGGAGTATGATACTGATTGGTTGCAACTTCATGTTGAACCTTTTAATCCCAATACAAGCCACCCAGGTAGCTGAGGCAATGACTTGGACAGGATTCCAGTAGTTGGATGGGACAGTGAGGGAGGAATGTGAGTGAACATGAATGAAGTTGCTCAAGTCAAGTTAACGTTTTGCAGTCTCGGTCTCACTCTCTTTATCCCCTGCCTTCTCTGCCCCCACTACCCTGCCCGCAAGCCCACTTCCTCCTTCCCTGCTCCCACTCCCCTTCTATCTGTGCATCTGTCTCTCTCCTCTCCTACTTCCCCCACCCCCCCCACCACCCTCAACACCACCTCTCACTCACTCAATGTCTCTCTCTTGTTTCTCTTCAGCCACATAAACCAGAGGACACAGTTCGAGAACCCAGTTGTTGAAGCAAAGCGAAAGAAGCAGTTAATTCTTCAGCGGGACAGTCAGCGAGGAGTGCATGGGGACCAGCGGCCAGGTACTGTAACTCACATTCAGAAACTGAGAACCTGCATTTCTGTGGTGTTTCATCACCTGAAGAAGTCCTAAAATACTTCATAATTAGTCAAGTACTTTTGAATTTCAGTCACTTGCTAAATACAGTCAATACCCAGGATTAGATTGATAAGTGGCAAATGAAACACAGGCCGCGTAACTGCCCGGCATTGACCATCTCCAACAAGAGAGAACATAAGTATCACCCCTTGACATTCAGTGATATTATCATCTCTGAATACTCCACTATCAACATCCTGTGGGTTACCATTGACCAGAAACTGATCAGCTATCTAAATGCTGTGGCTACAAGAGCAAGTCAGAGACTGGGAATTCTGTGGTGAGTAACTCACCATCTGTTTTCTCGGGCTTGAACGGTCTACAAGGCACAAGTCGGGTGTAACATTTTGCTGCATAGCCACTGGGAAGCTCCTGGATGCTGAAAGTTCCGATTCTGAGTGTGGTTCCACTTCTGGTAGCTCCTGCTATTCACAGATCTCAGAGGTCCACAAAATGGCGAAGAGACATAGAGGGAGAGTTGGCAGGAATGTGATAGAATATTCTCCACTTGCCTGGAAGAGTGTAGCTTCTTCAACACTTAAGAAGCTCACCATCATCCAGGAAAAGGTTGCCCTATTGACCAGTACCCCCTTCACCACCTTTACCACCTTCACCATTCATGCTGTTCACTGCTAATGCACAGCAGCAACAGTGTATACTGTCCACAAGATGCACTACAGCAGCTCATCCAGGCTCCTCCAACTGCCTTTTCCAAATGTGTGACCTGTACCACCCAAGGGCAGAAGGAGCAGATGTAAATGAACAGCACCTTCAAGTTCCTCTGCAAATCTGAGGCCGTCCTGACCTGATTGGTACCACCAATCCTTCACTGTCGCTGAGTCAAAATCCTGAAAGTCCCACCTTAAAAGCACTGTAGGTATCCTTATACCCCAGGGACTGCAGTGGTTCAAGCAGATGGCTCATCACCTTCTCCGGCCATTTGGAACGAGCAAATAACTGGTCTAGTCATTGAGCTCCAAATCACATGAATGAATATATGAAAAAAATCATTCTTGCAATAAAGGAAATGCAGCAGGTAGTTTTAATTTGCATACAAGCTCCCACAAGGCACAGTAAGATAAATGACCAAGGTTTGTTTGTTCATCAAGATACCCAGAAGAATTTCAGAGTTCAGAATGTTTGTTGGTACCTGGCCAATATTTATCCTTCAGCTAATTTTAACGGTCATTTTTATTTATTCATAAGATTTTTCTCTAGTGGGATTTGAACTTTTCACCTCAGGACTGCCATATTTCCAGCGCCAGAACCAATTCACAACCACGCTCTGAATCGGAACTTTTTAGAGCGAGTGTTGTTTAAAGCTATTACACTTGCAATAAACAAAAGTTAAACACCAACTTAGTGCTGATGCTAAACCGATAAGCTTGCTTTCCTCTGAACTGAAAATTTACAAAAGGGACACATACTCATTCAGCTAATCTCTTTCGTATTTCTGTCCTGCTTTTCCAAATGTATTTCTTAGAATGGACCTGTTCCTATGGGAAATGCAGTGTAATCCCACAATTCTTTCTCCCTTTCCATTTCAATTTATAAATGCCTGCTTTTAGGTTTTTGCCGACTGCAGACATTGAGTAGTGACACCCCATTCCTGATTTGTGTATTGTGTAACTTTGCCTTTTTTTTTACAACTCAAAGCACTTTCTGCACAAACCAAAACTGCAATCAGGAAGATAGTTACATAAGATATCAGGTCTATTGTGGTTTTGTAAACACTGGGGGCCTTGTGCTGAATCGGGTGTTTCAGGCAGAACAAATGAGAATACTGGCAAATATTTTGCTTTGTTAACCACTTACCTGCTGATCCAGGAAGCTACCTCCCTGAGCTGCACTTGTCTCTCCTTCCATTCTCCCCACTCCATGCTATTGTAACTCTGCTGGCCCTATACTGGATACGATCATATGTAAAAATTAACCTTTTGAAGTTTAGCTCAGGAGCAGGCGGTTCAGCTCTTCTCTAACCTAATTCATTCAATTAGAATGTGATCTGTACCTTGGCTCTAGCCTTTCCCCTTGCCTGACAAATTTATCCGTCACTTTGGAAGCAAAAAGAAAAAGGCAGATTACTACCTGAATGGCTGTAAATTGGGAGAGGGGAGTGTGCACTGGGACCTGGGTGTCCTTGTGCACCAGTCGCTGAAGGTAAGCAGGTGGTAAAGAGGGCAAATGGTATGTTGGCCTTTATTGAGAGAGGTTTTGAGTACAGGAGCAGGGATGTGTTGTTACAGTTATACAGGGCCTTAGTGAGGCCTCACCTGGAATTTTGAGTTCAGTTTTGGTCTCTTTTCTGAGGAAAGATGCTGTTGTCCTTGAGGGAGTGCAGCAAAAGTTTACCAGGCCAATTCTGGAGAAGGTGAGACTGATGTATGAAGAGAGATTGACTAAGTTGGAGATGGTAGGAACTGTTGATGCTGGAGTCTGAGATAACCAAGGTGTAGAGCTGGATGAACACAGCAGGCCAGGCAGCATCAGAGGAGCAGGAAAGCTGACGTTTCGGGTCTGGACCCTTCAGGGGTCACTTTGACTAGGTTGGGATTATTTTCGCTGGAGTTCAGACAAATGAGGGGGGATCTCCTCAACTTATTTTATAAGAACTAGACAGGGTAGATGCAGGGAGGATGTTCCTGATTGGTGGTTGTGTCCAGAACCAGGGGTCACAGTCTGACGATTCAGGGTATTTCCTTTAGGACAGAGATGAGGAGACATTTCTTCACCCAAAGAGTGGTGAACCTATGGAATTCATTTGCACAAGGAAGTAGTTGATGCCAAAACATTGAATGTTATTAAGAGGTGGCTAGTTATAACACTTGAGGCAAATGGCATCAAAGATTATGGGGAGAAAGTAGGATTGTACTATTGAGTTGGACAATCAGCCATGATTGTGATGAATGATGGATTAGCCTTGAAGGGCCGAATGGCGGCCTCCTACTCCTATCTTCTATGTTTCTAATTTATCCTTTATGTCCACAATTTTGGAAGAGAGATTGACTAGGTTGGAGATGGTAGGAACTGTTGATGCTGGAGTCTGAGATAACCTGGTGTAGAGCTGGATGAACACAGCAGGCCAGGCAGCATCAGAGGAGCAGGAAAGCTGACGTTTCGGGTCGGGACCCTTCAGGGGTCACTCTGACTAGGTTGGGATTATTTTCGCTGGAGTTCAGACAAATGAGGGGGGATCATTATCAAATTCCTTATGCCATGTGAAAGAGTGATTTCTGGTTTTACACTCGAACAGTCTGCCTCTACTTTTACAGTTATGCAACTCTTTCCAGACTCCAAAAGAACAGGAAGTAGTTACACTCTATCTATCCTCTCTTATCCTCTAAGGGTTTTACAAGCCTTGTTTTGATCACATTTGCCCAAACCTGTAGAAGTACAAATCGATGTTAACAACTTTGTGTCTTTGACAGATGAATTTGGATTTGAATCATTGGTCAAGTCACCATATTTCAAATCTCTTTCTTTCTTCTCCCCAATCCACTCCTTCCATTACAGAGAGGCCAATGTTTACTCGGGACCCCTCACATCTTCAAGGAATGCTCATCAGGACCACTCTGCAGAAGAGCACCATGGGATTTGGTTTCACAATAATCGGAGGGGATAGCCCAGATGAGTTCCTACAGGTGAAGAATGTGATTCAGGATGGACCTGCAGCTCAGGATGGCAACATGATGGCAGGCAAGTGACATGTTTCCTCTGAAAAGCTGGTGGGCACTTCTGGACACTCCCAGAACTTTCCCTTCCCCACCATCTCCCTATACACAGCATATTGGGGGAGGGAGCAGATTCTGGGATGAGTGGCACTGGCAATAACCAACAGGTCTGACCCATCCACAGAGAGAGACAGTTAATGTTTTTGAGTCCAGCTGAAGAGTCATATTGGACTCAATGTTAACTCTCTTCCTGTCTCAACAGGTGTTACCAAATCTACTGAGTTTCAGCATCTTCTGTTTGTTTCCAATTCCCAGCATCTGCAGTATTTTGCTTTTATTTGTGGAGAATAATCAATCCTAGGGGAGGGGAGTTTTGGAGAGTAATAGTAAGGTATTGGGACTGGAGCTTCCCTGAGAGATACCAAGATTGGGGTAGGGCAATGCTTGGAATAGTGATGCCAGTGATTCGGTAGATGCCGGGAGCATGCATTTTATTTATTCTCAGCTGGTTTCTGTGTTTATTAAATCAGTTTGATATTTAATTTTGAGCAGATAAAGATTTGGCATTGTACGCATCCATGGCAAGTTTAAAGTTGGGTGAGTGTGCCTTTGGTCATGGACTCAAATGGTTAATGTGTATGCTGTGCAATCTTATCTGCAGGTGATGTAATAGTGTATGTGAACAGCACCTGCGTCCTTGGACAGACTCATGCTGATGTTGTGCAGCTTTTCCAGTCCGTTCCCATCAACCAGACAGTGAAGCTGATCCTGTGCCGTGGTTATCCACTTCCCACAGACCCCCAGGTGCCAGCTGTCGATGTAGTGACTGCCACTCCTGTTGTGGATGGATTGCCTGTGGTGGGGAAGCAAGCCTCGACTGGGCAGAGTGTGCAGACCCCACCAGGGCCCACTGAGCAGAATGGGAACGAGGGTCCTGGTGGTGGTGTCGAGCGTTTAAATGGACCTTACTTGGGCCTGACTGAGGACAGGTCCTCAATGACCTCGTCAGCTGGTTCGCAGCCAGAGGTGCTGACAGTCCCTCTGCTGAAGGGGCCAAAGGGTTTTGGCTTTGCCATAGCAGACTGTCCAGCTGGACAGAAGGTGAAGATGATCCTGGACAGTCAATGGTGCAAAGGACTACAGAAAGGTGATGTTATCAAGGAGATCAACCACCAGAGCATGCAGCAACTGAGCCACGCCCAGGTGGTGGAGATACTGAAAGATTGTCCTGTGGGAAGTGAAATATCGCTGCTGGTGCAGAGGGGAGGTTTGTCCTCATGTTGTTATCTTTTAATTGCCTTTAGCTCACTTGGTTTCATTGCACACTTGTCTAGATGTTGCAGAGTAAAGAAGGGGCCAGTAGAGAGAGAATGCAGTAAAATGCTGAAACCAGAACCGAGTGGAGACGGATTATAACTACCAGAAAAGACTGAACAAGCTGGGACTCTCTTCTCTCTAAAGGCGAGCTGAGGGTTGACTTACTGCAGGTCTTTAAGGTTGTGAAAGAGTTTGATAGCCTACATGTGAGGATGATGTTTCCACTGAGTCAAGATCAGTACTATTGACCATATGTATGTGTAATCAATCCAATACGACATTCAAGAAAAACCTCTTGTCCATAGTGTGGAACTATGGGGAATACTTAAGGTCGTTTGTATGGATGCTTGATAGACACATGAGAACGGAACAAAACTGTTTGGGTTAATTAAGGGTGGGAGCAGACATTAACAGTGCCAGTGTGTGACCAGGAAGGCGGTTCTGTATTGTAAATTCTACGCATTTTCTCTGGGCTCTGATTGCAGCCCACGACTTCTCCTTTACGATTATATTGTGAATATGGCCTCTTCAACCAGCACTTGTGCCCAAAAGAGTGTGTGTCTTGGAGACCAGTGAGAAATAACATTGAGAGAAATTCTGTTGACTGTGTAGGAAGAGTGGAGCTGAGTTAGAATACAGTTAGTGTTCTAGAATCCATTGTTGCCCTTCTAATGCTAAACTATACATTGATCCATTTTTATAAAACACCTACAGTAGTGTTGATGAAAGCTGTGATGTATAGTCTTGGATTCAATTTGTAGAGTAGATTGTGATTTCAGAGGGTTATTTCCTAGTGATCTTTCTCTTTCATGTATTGTAATGAATTTTCTTTTTTAACAGGTCCTTCTTCACCTGCTAAAACTATGAAAACAGTAAGTTTCATAATTTTTTTTGCTAACAATGGGACTTGGTGTTCAGGTGTGTTCCTTCCAGTTGGAGTTAACTAGTGTTATTGGTGCAGTTAATAGCCTATAGATGCACAAGATTCCACAACTAACCAAAACCATTCTAGATTGCAAATTAAAAATGTTAGCTGAGTGTGTGTACTTGAGTGAAGTGCTGTCCACAGTTCTTGTCTCGAGTCTGAAGATTGTGTTGAAGCCTCATTGTCGAAATTTTATACAAAATACAAACCAAGAATTGGGCTAGAATCCACAATGTGAAATGATGAAAGAGCGAATTTAGGATTACTCTTGGGCAGTTTCTCCTAAGGTGGCGTGACCAAGTCAGTCTGAATTTGGGTAGCTAGGTGGAGGCAGAAATCATGGAATTATTTCATTAACAGTCGCAACACTTTATCTTTCTGAATATGTTAGATTATTTGTCTTTGGCATGTGTTATATGCGATTTCAACTGTATTTTTACTAGATTTCAAACCCACATTCTCAAGATAACAATTGGAATGCTTTTGGCTGACAATAAACTAAAAACATAGATTTGTGTGAAAGCAAGGACTCTAGTTTCTGGAATGGTGAAAAGAAAAAAAAATGAAAATTCTAGAAAGCACCTGCATCTGTGGAGGGAGCAAGAGTTGTGTTGCTGGTCAATGACCTATTGTCAGAACTGGGAAAATGTTATTTGTTCGTCTTGACTGTCTTTAAACAAACACTGTGGAGGAGGAAGTTCTGTACTATCATGGAAAGCGATAGTTATTATCGAAGGGATTCTGGTGAAAGGCACAATCATGTTGGTAATAGGACAGTAACAAAATATGGGTCCAGAGCTATAAATGTCACTGCGGAATATTAGAGGGTGAGGGCGGAAAAGCAGTCGTGTGGACTTGGAATGTGACAGTTTGGGTCAGTAACTATAGGTCTGTACTCAGTCATTCCAGAAATATCTAATGGGGTGATGAGAAAAATGTTTTATTTGGAAACAAGATGGATTGCAGGAGTAGATCACATGGCCCATTGTACCTGCTCTTCTGCTCAATGAGGTTGGCTCATCTTGGGCTTCAATTTTACTTTTCTACTCGCTTCCCAACTCCCTTGATTCCCGAGAAACCAAATGTCTGTCTGTGCCTCCCTTAAATGTATTCAGTGGTGAAGACTCCACAACCCTACTGACATGGAGAATTCCAAAGATTTACAATCTTTTGGGTGAATAAATTGCTCCTCATCCAAATCCTAAAAGATTTTTCCCTTACCCTTAACCTATGACCCCTTGATTCTGGAGACCCCCCACTATCGGGAACATCCTCTTTGCGTCTAACCTGTCTAGCCCTGTTGGAAATTTGTAGGGTTTTATGAAATCCCCCCCCTCATTCATCTGAATTCCTGTGAGTATAATTCTAATCAACTCCGTCTCTCCTCATATGTCAATCCGGCCATCCTGGGAATCAATTTGGTAAACCTTCGCAGCACTCCCTCTGTGGCAAGAACATCCATCTTCAGATAGGAAGACCAAAGCTGTGCACAATATTCCAGGTGTGGCCTCAGCAATGTCCTGTATAATTGGAGCAAGACATCCTTGTTCTTATACTTGAATCCTCTCGCTAGGAAGGCCAGCACAGTCTGCTGCCTTTACTGGCGGCTGCACCTGCTTACTTCAGAGACTGATGCATGAGGACACCCTTTTCTCATTGACCAATCTCTTCTCCGTTTACAGCCATTCACATAATAATCTGCCTTCCTGTTTTTGCTACCAAAGTGGATAACCTCACATTTGTTCACACTACAGCATCTCTGCATCTGCCTCACAGCTCACCCTTCCTTCCAACTTTGTATCATTTGCACATTTTAAGATATTACATTTGGTTCCTTCATCTAAATCATTAACACACATTGAGAGTAGATGGGGTCCTAGTACTGATCCCTGCAGTACCCTGCTAATCACTGCCTACCATTCAGAAAAAGACATTTATTCCTAATCTGTTTCCTGTCTGCTAACCAATTTTATATCCATCTCAATACACCACCCTTAATCCCATGCGCCATAGTTTTACACACTAATCTCTTATGTGGAACTTCATCGAAAGCTTTCTGAAAGTTCAAATAAAATGCATCCGCTGGCTCCCCAGATCAATTTCACTAAGTACATCTTGAAAGAATTCCAATAGATTTGTCAGCATGTTCTATATAACTCTATATGACTCTGATTTCCCTTTTGTCAGCCATGCTGACTTGTCTGATCCTACCACTATTTTCCTCGTGCTCTGCTGTAAAATCCTTGATAATGGACTCCTGAATCTTCCTCACTACCAATATCAGACTCACTGTTTTCTGACTGCCTCCCTTTTTAAATAATGGTGTTACGTTGGCTCTCCTTCAGCCTGTAGAAACTGTTCCAGTATCGAAAGAATCTTGAACGATGACCACCAATGTATCCTGTATTTCAAGGGTTACTTCCTTAAGTACTCTGGGATGTAGATTATCAGGCCCTTTTAATCCCAACAGTTTCTTCAACACCATTTCTCTCCTAATACAGATTTGCTTCAGTTCCACCCTCTCTCTAAACCTTGTGTTCCCTATCAGTTCTAGTATGCTATCCGTCTTCTTTTGTGAAGACAGAAGTGATTATATGAATGTTTGATTTTGGCCTTTGGTTTCTCTGCCTATCACCTCTTATTTCCCCCTTCTGTCTTTTGGTCTTATCCTTGATTCCCTATCCCCTGACTCCTTGCATAAGTTTCCATCTCCCCTGCCAATTTAGTTTAAACCCTCCCCCACCACTCTAGCAAATAGCCATACAGGACATCTGACCCATTATAACCCATCTTGTCCAATCACTTAATTTGTCAATATCTGTTTGCAACTTCTTTATGTCCTCCCTTCAGCTTACCTTTCCAGCTAGTCTTGTATCATCAGCAAACTTAGGTTAATCTCTCTTTTCTAGAACTTTCATCTGGAAAAAGTACTGGGAACTGATTCTAGAGACTGGAGTTGAGTAGAAGATTGAGACTTTCGCAGTATCACCACTAACAGGCCAGGCTTGTGGGATGAGGCATTGACTGCTCTTTGAAGAGAGGCTAAATAATTTACATCTGTACTATAACATTGTGAAATATGGGAAGATCCTTTTGACATGGCCTTACATAACTACTCCGCATTATTTCTATCTGTATATCTTGCCTCTATATTGTAAAATTTATTTAAAACATTTTCTTTTCTCCTGATTTTTCTTTCCAGACTTTAGAGCAGGAGGACAACCAAGCAAGCTCTCAGAATCTGTCCCCAGGCGTTCCCATCCCTCAGCCAATGCCCTTCCCACCCAATGCTGTAAGGCCTTCGTCACCCAAGCGTGACCCAACTGAAGTGTATGTGCAATCCAAGACCATGTTCGACAGCAAACGTAAGTGATGTGGAGTGCAGGCCCACTGTTCTTGGTAGGAAATGGTGGTTTTGGAAAACCTTTATTGCTAACTATCAGTAGTGTAGTAATCTGATTGAAAACTATCACCTGGGAGACTGATGGGATCTTGTCCTATTCAGTAGTTGTAAACTTGATCTGGTGAAACAGTTTGAAGAGGAGGGATGTCTATGTTGGCTCACGTTGAGAAGCAGTAAGGTCAAATCAAATAATTGAACACTGGAACTGAAAAAGAATTATGCAGGTGTGTGCAGGTTAGTTGTTAGCATGTGACTTGGAAATATATCACCGCTCCTTCAGTGTCGCTGCATCAAAAACCTGGAATTCCCTCCCTAAGGGCATTGAGGGTCTACTTACGGCACATGGACTGCAGTGGTTCAAGAAGGCAGCTCCCCGCCACCTTCACAAGGGCAGTAGGGACTGGTAATAAATGCTGGCCCAGCCAGCGACTCCCATGTCCCTTGAGTGAATAAAACAATTTAAGTTCAGTTTCCTGGGCTTTGACCTTAACCTGGTGGTTACTGGTGCAGGACCTGAGTTATTAGGTTACTATGCGCAGTGAACTGGAAAATGCTGTGTCGAAATAGGTCACTGGATGGCCTGTCTGATTCATCTTGATTTGTTTTGATCATGAGATGATCTTCCAGCAGCTCTCATTTTACTTTGCTTCCTTGATGCAAAATTTATTCAGTCCTTGTACCACACAGAGTCCAGGAACATTCCAGCTTTCACTCCAAGACAATGCTGAGCTCTCCCATCAAGCAGAGCTCTAGCGGTTTGCTGCAGTTGAGCCAGATGGCCATCAGTTTGAAGAGGAGTGATCTAATCCTGGTCCCAATTCATTGACTGATGATAGTACCGAACAAAACATGCTGACACTGCCATCCAGGATCACTATTTAGACAACTAATGTGTCCATTTGGAGGGTCAGGAGAAAAGTGAAGGAAATAAAAACAGAAAACAGCGATCATTCTGAGTTAATCAGCAAACAGTCCCATTTATTGATTCCCTCTCCAAACCCAATTAAGTTTTAAATGGGCAGTGCTCTCTCTGTTTGTAAGTTAGTCCTCAGGGAGTTGACCATGCTTCACAGACCACTGCCTGGTCATCCTGTGAGCTGAGGACTGAGCAAGTTTGCAACTAAAGCAGAGCACAGTTTGACAGATCAGTCTCTTTTCTGCTGGAGCAGCCTGTGGGTTCAGAGTCAGCTGTGAATCCAGGCTATAGGTACAGCGCTGTCTGTTGTTCTGCAACATATCTTGGAAAGTGGATTCTAGGAACAAAAATAATTTCTGCGCCAGTCATTGCTATGTAAATATTCATTGTTTTGCACAGGCCCTGGGCTAGCCACTGCATCACTGTGACTCTCTTCCCTGTTTATTGTCCTTCAGCCCCAAATACAAAAGACGTTGACATCTTTCTGCGTAAGCTGGAGAGTGGGTTCGGATTCAGAGTGCTGGGTGGAGATGGGCCAGATACACCTGTAAGTTTCCTGTAACTCTTGAGTGTTTGCTGTTGATTTCATGCTGCTTTCAGTGCAGATTCTTGTTAGTAGTGAGTGACGACAGAGTGAGGGAGGTGGCAAAGTTGCACGTGAGCTTGGACACTTTATTTTCACTGAGTTGACAGCACTTGTGGAAAGAAATATAAAGTGCAGCCATGCTTTAGTGGGGTGTGTGTGTGAGTGAGATTCAGAAGGACGTAAGAAATCCAAGCAGAAGCAGACATATGGCCCATCGAGTCCGCACTCCCATTCAATATGATCATGACTGACCTTGGACTTCACCTCTACTTTTCTGCCATCTCTCCATATCCCTTGATTTGCTGAGAGTCTAAAGGACAGTCTTTCTCAGCCATAGGTATGTTCAGTGATGATGCCACAGCTGAGTTGGAGAATGCCAAAGATTTCCAACTCTTATTTAACTGGAGAGCGACTGCAAAAATGGTGCAACAGAGCGGTCTGGGTGTTCTTGTGCATGAAACGCTAAAAGTTAGCATGCATATGCAGCTCATAACTAAGAAGGCAAATTGAATTCTGGCCTTTATTGCTAGAGGGTTTTGTTTAAAAATAGGCAAGTCTTATTGTAACCGTTCAGGCTGTTTGAAGAGGCCATATCTGGTCTAATGTGTACAGTTTTGAATCTCCTATTTAAGAAAGGGTACTTTAGAAAAGGTTCACTAGGCTGATTCCTGGGATGAAGAGGTTGACTAATCGTGGTTTGCCAAACAGGTTGTGTCTTTATTCAATAGAGTTTAGTAGAATGAGGGATGATCTTTTTGAAATATACAAAATTCTGAGGGGGCTTGACGGGGTAGATGTTAAGATATTCCGTCACAAGTGGAAACCTCAAGCTAGAGGACATAGTTCAGAACAAGGAAATTTCATCTTTGAAGCAAGTAAATATCTGGAAGACTCAAACCCAGGGAATTATGGAGGCTAGATCATGGAAAGTATTTAGAGAGATGTTCAAATTTTGAAATAGAGGAATCAAGAGCTGTGAGGAGCTAGCACAAAAGAGGAGTTGAGGTTGGGACAAGGCTGGGTTGAGGAAATGAATGGCCTACTACTCCTATTTCTAATCTTCTTTTGAAGAAGTTTGTCTTCACCTCAGTCCAAAACGATCATCCCATTATCCTGAGATGTGGCCACTCATTTCCTCACTATCCAGACCCTGGGGGTCACCATTGATCAGAAACTCAGCTGGACTCACTAATTAAATACAGTGGCTACAAGAGCAGATCAGAGGCTAGGAATACTGCAGTGAGTAACACGCCTTCTGATTCCCCAAAGTTGGTCCATCGTTTGCAAGGCACAAGTCAGGAGCGTGATGGAATACTCCCCACTTTTCTGGATGGGTGCAATTCCAAACAACACTCCAGAAGCTTGACACCATCCAGGACAAAGCAGCCCGCTTGACTGGCACCACATCCCCAAGCATCCACTCCCTCCATCGCTGATGCTCAGTGCACACTGCTGCTACTATCTACAAGATTCACTGCAGAAATTCACCAAAGATCCTTAGTATCTTCCAAACCCTATCTAGAAAGAGAAGGGTAACATTTCTTGGGAACACCACCACCTGCAAGGTCCCATCTAAGCCACTTACCATCCTGACCTGGAAATATATTGCCGTTCCTTCACTGTCACTGAGTCAAAATCCTGCAATTCCCTCCCTAAGGCCATCGTGGGTCTAGCTACAGCACATGTACTGCAGTGGTTCAAGAAGGCAGCTCGCTGCCTCCACCTTCTCAAAGGCAAATAGGCAAAAATGCTGGTTCAGCCTGCGATTCCCATCTCCCACACGTGAATAAATGAAAAGATATCATGTGGCAAGCCGTCTTTATTCTTGAACTCCAGTTCTCTTGTATTAAACATCAACATGCTATTTGCCTTCCTAGTAGAAGTGCCTGTTAATGGCTGACTCCAGCTCCAAGGTGTCAGCTCATACAGGGTGCTGAAAGTCTGACAGCCTTTTTCCCCAAAAGTTTATGGATATGGGAGGGGGGTGGGGGTCAGTTAAAAATCTCAAAATTGAGACTGATGGATTTTTTGTTGGGGCAGGGGTTATTATCAATAAGGAACTGCGAGGTGTACCTGAAGTTAAGATACAGTCTGGCCATCTACCTGAATGAGAGAGCAAGCTGGAGGGCCGCTGTTCCTGTGTGTTAGCGAATGGCATAGCCAATCAGTTACTGCCTAAGTCGCTTGTTATGTAACCGGTAAGTTGGTTCATTCAGTGACAAATTCTACACAGTAAGGATTGTGTGATTTAAGTGAGAGTGAGATTGACACAAGGGAATAAGGACCTGAAGTAGTGCGTGACTGCTGTTGTTGTAATGAGCTTTCTCGGTTAATGTGTTAGAATCTCTCAACAGATGCTGCAGTCTGTTTACACCTTGCCTGTTGAATAATAAACATCCGTCACTAAGGTTAGAGCCTGAGCTAACACAACCATTCTCTCTCTCTCCTGCCCCACCCTCACCACCACCACTTCAGGTTCTGATTGGAGCAATAATCCCCCTGGGGGCAGCGGAACGCGACGGCCGTCTTCGTGTAGCTGATGAGCTGCTTTGTGTCGATGGCGTCTCGGTCAAGGGGAGATCTCATCGCTTCGTGTTGGACTTGATGCAAAATGCGACTCGAAACGGCCAGGTGCTGCTATCAGTGAGGAGGAAGGTGCTGCCCTCTGGTGAGTGTGTTGGTTCGCACTTTTGGTCCTCAGTTGGTGTGAATGTGGCCAGGACCTGTTCAAAACCCTTTGTTCCCAGGAGTTGTTATTAAATTCATTCGTGGGATGAGGGCATTGCTGGCTGCCCAGCATTTAGTGCCCATCCCTAATTGCCCAGAGGGCAGTTGAGTTGCACCTGTTGTCCCGGGTCTGGAGTCACAAGTAGGCCAGATGCAGCAAGAATGTCAGTTTTCTTCTCTAAAGGATATTAGCGAACTAGATGGGTATTTTTCTGATGACTGACAATGGATTCATGGTCATGATTAGATTCTTAATTCCAGGTTCATATTGAATTCAAATTCCACCATTTGCTGCTGTGGGATTTGAACTTGGGTTCCCAGAAAATTGCTTGGATCTCTGGATTAATAATCCAGCGATTGTGCTAATAGGCTGTTGCCTGCCATGGAGAAGTGACCCTTTTCTGAGGGTCAACTTGAGACTTTCGTTCGACAGAATGAGTCTGTCCAACTAACTTTGTGATGTGAGTCCCACATAATTAGTTGTTGAAAGCTCAAAGGGTTTGAATCATGGGTTTGCGCAGCTCAGGATCTGCCTGAAGGAGAGGTGCGCCAAGTCCCACTCCCCCGTGCTTTCACTATGCTGCTGTAAATTGATAGAATCATTATGGTCACCGACCATTTCCTTGCGATTGCTGGCTCAAAATTCTAAAATCTGGTTCCCCTTCTCACTTTAGGATGAGACTCATTGCTGTTTGCAGGCAGTTAAGAGTGGGGTATTAAAGGAGGCAGATAAACATTTTTGAAAAGGGGTTGGATAATTAGCTGAAGGGGAAATGATTGCTGGACTTTGGAGGAAAGAGCAGAGGAGAGAGTCTAAAGAACTAGTACAGCCCTACTCTGTATGCTTCAACAAAATGTTTATTAGTGATGTCTGTATCCTGAGATTGAACAGTCAACATAAAAGGCTTTTCAGCTGTGAGTGAGCTGACCATGTTGGTCAGATGCAGACTGCATTGTAGTAGCCCAGAGCCAAGGAAGCTTTCGCCTTTGTCTCAAACTCCTTATGATGGGGCCAGCTTCTCAGTAACTCTCCTATTTTTGTGTGACAGAGGACCAGCGTGACTCCGGTCGGGATGAGAATTCTGAAGCTGCAGAGAATGGTCCCTGTGGGATAAATCTCACGGATCTTGTGAACAAACCTCTGCAGGGTCACACCCCAGCCGAGTCCCCACAATCCTATGACATTGTCCTACAGCGGAAGGAGACGGAGGGTTTTGGCTTTGTCATCATCACCTCGAAGAACAGACACCCCACCATGGGTGAGTAAAATGGTGGTTGCTAAGGGAGACAGGCAGTCAGGATGATGCAGGCCTAGACAGATCCGTTCAGTACAAAATAACATCAGTTCTTTGGGCTTTGCAGCTCACTGGGCTAGGGGTCCCCCACACAGTCTGTCTGTCTGGAGTATGGATCCCATACACGCTGTCCTACAGATTGTCTCACTGGGCTGTGGGTTCCACAGACACTGGCAGCCCCAGGGGGCTGTGGACTCCACTGCAGTGACTGCTAGTCTAATGTCATTCTTTCACAATTGAAACTATTCTCTCGTTGGCTATTTGGGCATGTAGGTATTACAGTGAAAACCCAACCTGTCCAGCAGGTGTCAGTGGCAGGTTATCCGGTGTAGGAACCTAACTGATCTGTATGGTTCATTGTTCCCCACACAACCTCATCTACATCTAAGGAGGTAGTTGCAGGTTAGTTAAGTCGCTGTAGGAGCAAATTACGGCAGATGCTGGAATCTGCACTGAAAGCAGCAAATGGCTGTTGGGTTGTGTAATAGTTGATGAAACAGTTGTCCAGTCACTTCCTGCATAAAGATTCCAACAACACAGCAGTGATTAATTGAAAAGTCCTCTTCATGGTCATACATTTTGAACATCTGAATTCAGAGCACAGTAGAGCATTCAGTCCCTTTAACTTGTTCCGCGATTCAATAAGATGATGCCTTATCTGTTTGTGTTCAGGATTCCCATCTATTTCTAATGTTCTTAATTGTTGGGAAGGAAATCAGTTTACTTACACCTCTAAAATATTCAATGACCCGCCTCTTCTACCGCTGAAGTCAACTGTTCCAAAGTTGCACAGACCTCCTAAGAAAACATTCTGCTGATCTGTCTTGAAAGTATGATCCCTAATTTTAACACACTGTCCCCTAGTTTTGAGCTGACCCACAAGAAGAAACATCCTTTCTACACACACCTTGTCAAGACCATTCAATATCTGCAACTCCTGCTCTGTCCCCATCCTTGTAAAATTGTTTTATTCCCACCCCCCCACCCCCCACCCCCCACCAACTGCACCTCAGGTTTTACTACCCCCACGTTTGTGTGGGGAGTGACAAGGAACCAGAAACTCACCACTGCATCTCCCTACTTGGAGGACATTTGGGGCATAGCAAGCAAGTCCCCAGGCCATCGAATTAACAAAATTCTTCAAAGAGGAAAGATGCCCACAATCTGCAGATATATTTGCCATGAATGAAGGTAAAAATACTGAACTAGTTCTTGACTAAACACACAGAGCAAAGAAACAACAGCCTTGGAGTCAACAACAAAAACAGAAATTGCTGGAAAAGCTCAGCAGGTCTGGCAGCATCTGTGGAGACGGAAAGAGAGTTAACATTTTGGTTCCAGTGACCATTCAGAACTGATGGTAGCTTGGAAAATGTTGGTTTTTATGCAGGAGATAGGGTTGGGGGTGCGGGTAAGGAGTAAACGATAGGTGGAGTCCAAGGAGAGAGAATGACAGTTGGACAGACAAAGGGGTGGATTTCAATAGGGCTAGCAGGATGAATGGCTAATGGGGACTGTTAGTGGCTAACAATGGGTAGTGTGTAAAAGCAGACCATGTGATAACAAGGCCTGGTGTGTGGGTATTGGGGTCAGGACATGGGAGAAGGTGCCTCAAGCTCGAATATTGTTGAACCTGACATTGAGTCCAGAAGGCTGTAGAGTTCCTGAGCAGAAAACAAGGTGCTGTTCTTGCAGTTTGCACTGAGCTTCGCTGGAACACTGCAGCAAGCCTGAGACCGAGATCTTGGCCAGGGAACAAGGTGTGTTGAAGTGGCGGGCAACTGGAAGCTCAGGGTCTTTTTTGCAGACAGAATGTAGGTGTTCTGCAAAGTGGCCACTCAGTCTGCATTTTGTTTCCCAAATGTAGAGAAGAGCACGTTGTGAGCAGCGAATGCAGTAGACTAGATTGTGGAAAGTGCAAGTAAAGCACTGCTTCGTATTGAAGATGCGTTTGGACACTTGTATATTGAGGAGAGAGGAAGTAAATGGACAGGTGTTACAGCTTCTGTACTTGCAGGAGAAGGTGCCATGGGGCGGTGTGTTTCTGCAGGTTTGGGCGAGGTGGGGCTAGATTGAGTGAGGGAGAAGCAAACCAGTGTCTCCCAGAGGGAATGGTCCTTGTGGAAGGCTGGAAAGGGAGGGGAGGCAAATATCTGTCTGGAGGTGGCAGAAATGGCGGCTAATGATCCTCTGGATGTGGGTGTTGGTGGGATGGTGGGTGAGGACAGGGGGGACCCTATGGCTGTTGTAGGAGGGAAGAGAGGAGGCGAGGGCTGAAGTACAGGAGATGGGTCAGACCTGGCTAAAGACCCTGTCATCTATGGTGCTGGGGAATCCTCAGTTGAGGAAGGTGGGCATTTTGGAGGCGTCCTTGTCTAAGTTGGCATCACTAGAACAGATGCGATGGAGACTGGGAGAATGGAATAGAGTCTTTACAGGAAGCAGAGTGTAAGGATGTATAATCAAGGTAACTGTCGGAGTTGGTGTGTTTGTGGTGGAAATTGGTGGCCAGTCTATCCCTGGAAAGGGGTTGAGGAAGGGAGGAGTCAGAGATGGACCAGGTAAAGGTGAGGACGAGGTGAAAATTGGAAGCAAAGTTGAGAAACTTTCTCAATTCTGGATGAGAGGAAAGCAGCACTGATCATCTTATCAATATATTGGAGAAAGAGTTGTGGGTGGGGGCCAGAATACAACTGGAGTAGGGAATGTTCCATGTGCCCCACAAAGATACGGGCATAACTGGGGCCCATGCAGGTATCCATGGCCACCCCTCTGACCCTGAACAGCCTTAAACTAATCGGAATAAAAATAACCAAAACAGAACAGATGATATTCACTACAATGATTGCTGGCACCCAACTGCAGATGATTGAATCCCAAATGGAGATATGTAATGTTAATGCAGCTCCCTCACACTATCACTCAACAACAAGCAGCAACAGAAATACAGTCCTGTCTTTGTTACCTCTAAACGCAACTATGCCAGTGCAATCCTGGCAGGTCTCCCACTCCACCCCCCCCCCCCCACCCCCCACCAAACCCCTGATGGCTTTCCCCCTTATTTTGGACCCCTGAATCAGTGCTCTGAATCTCATTAACCCTCTCCTGTTACTACTTTCTCCACAGCAGTGCCGCATAAAATTGGCCGCATCATTGAGGGGAGTCCGGCTGATCGCTGTGGGAAGCTGAAGGTGACTGACAGGATCTCGGCCGTGAACGGCCAGTCTATTGTCCAGATGCCCCACCACGACATTGTGCAGCTGATTAAGGACGCAGGTCAGACGGTCACCCTCACAGTCACTCCTGAAGAAGGTACTCATCCAGAAGTTGCAAGGCACATATACTTTAAGATGGTCTGTGGCCTTCAGTGTTCCTTGTGATTTGTGTGACACGCAGCCTCGAGAGCAGCAGTTTAAGTTGCAGGTCTCGGTTAATCTGTGAGTATCAGCCATCTCGGGCTGTGATTTAGAAGTCATTCACCAGTGAGATGACAGCACTAAGTACCTTCCTCGAAACCCACACTCCGTGTAATTGAAATGGGACAAATCAGTGAATAGGAAATGTCCAAATGCATGGGACTGAGTTCCTTTGGGTTTCGGACCTGGATTATTGATTTAACGATAACTAATTCTAGAAAGAATCACCTTTGTTACCTAATCTTTCATAACAAGGGGATGTAACCGTGACGTTTTAATTTGAGAACTGTAAAGAACTTAAAATGAATTTAATTGTAAATAAACATTGGAAAACATTTGGTAAGATTTTAGGGTTGGATTCCAAGGACTAAGTTACAGTTGCAGGTCTGATTGTAACTGGTTTCTGTGATTATCAAGATCATGCGATGGTACTTTGAACCTTGGACACAATAGTTGTTTGCTTGCTCTTTAGTCATGGTTGGCAGAAGCTGGGTGTGGCTTACAGCTCTGACAGTGCTTGTGCCAACGTTTCCCTTTTGAAGGGAGTCTTGCTGAGCCATTGTGACCTGCCTTGCTTTTCCCCACACAATGTAATCATTGCAGTTTGCAAAGCTAGTTTTTTATGATGCTCCTCAGGTTTTGAGGGATGTTGGTGTCTGGGGAGTAAACAACATTGTCTAGATGCCAATTCAGGGTTATCACAACCAGAAGCAAGAAAGGAAAAAGTTGTGTTCAGGTGATATGTTTCACATGTCAAGGTATTCTAAACTAGTTGATGGCCAATGATGCACTTTTAAAATACGGGAGAATTGTGGGCAACAGTGTCCTCCAGACAGAAGGCAATACACAACAGATGATAGTAGGAACTGCAGATGCTGGAGAATCCGAGACAACAAGGTGCAGGGCTGGATGAACACAGCAGGCCAAGCAGCATCATAGGAGCAGAGAGGCTGACGTTTCGGGCCTAGACCCTTCATCAGAAAAGGGGGAGGGGAAGGGGGTTTTGAAATAAATAGGGAGAGAGTGGGAGGCGGATAGAAGAGGGATAGAGGAGAGGATAGGTGGAGAGGAAACAAACAGGTCGAAGAGGCGGGGATGGAGCCAGTAAAGGTGAGTGTAGGTAGGGAGTTAGGAAGGGGATAGGTCAGTCCAGGGAGGACGGACAGGTCAAGGGGGCGGGATGAGGTTGGTCGGTAGGAGATGGAGGTGCGGCTTGAGGTGGGAGGAGGGGATAGGTGGGAGGAAGAACAGGTTAGGGAGGCAGGGACGAGTTGGACTGGTTTTGGGATGCGGTGGGGGGAGGGGAGATTTTGAAACTTGTGAAATCCACATTGATACCATTGGGCTGCAGGGTTCCCAAGCGGAATATGAGTTGCTGTTCCTGCAACCTT
>NC_063356.1:2953311-2998034 GCF_021869965.1 Rhincodon typus | reverse complement strand
GGGCCTAGACCCTTCATCTGATGAAGGGTCTAGGCCCAAAACGTCAGCCTTTCTGCTCCTAAGATGCTGCTTGGCCTGCTGTGTTCATCCAGCTCTGCACCTTGTTGTCTCACACATCAGATGATGTTTTTGTGATGCTGGTGGAGAGCGAAATATTGTCCAGGGGGACAAAGTAACTTCCTGCTCATCTTTGACCGGTTGCTGTGGGATTGCTTGTTAATGCCTGCCTGAGAGAGGACCTGTTTAACATTCGTTCAAGCCAGCAGCTCCAAAAGAATAACACTTCAGTACTGCTCTGAAATGTCAACCTGGATGATGTGCTGAAATTTCTGGATTGACATTTGAATTTGAGCCTTCACAGAAAATTTCAAAGCGTGCAACCTTGGCTCCACCCGAGTACTGTCTGCTGCTGTTTTGAAGGCATTGTTCCCACGTTGTATACTGGCCATTCTTGACTCTGTCTGAGTGATAAGGCCAAATCAGGCCTTATCCTATTTGGGATAGATTTGAATTGAATGTTTAATCGTCACGTGTATTTGATGTAAAATACAGTGGAAAGTTTATACAGTTGCCATCCATCGGCACCATTCTTATTAACTTCAAATAAAAAGTTTTCTGCTGGTAAAAACTGGATTGAGGGGTCTTCATGGGACCCTTGGAACCAGACAGAGGAGGCACCCCTTCATTCGCAGTGGGACTGGAATCAGGTTCCTGAGGTGACAAACTGGTGCCTTAACCAACTTAACCTGATGAGCCACCAGAAAGAAGCTTGGCTGTGCAGTGCAGTGCAGCTTGTTGAGAATTAATACCCTTCTGCTGAGAGAAGTCCTTGTCTCTTGTTCCCTGGATTCTAACCGAGGTTTGGGATGTGGAGCTTTTCACTGACCAATCTCTCACCTTTCCTGTCAGGTGTGTAAGCTCCTGACAGCTGCCTCCTGTAGTTGCCTCCGGTAGTGAGCTCACAGGAGCTGACAATCATTTAACTTGTTGATTTTTGTCTTTCCTTTGAGATGTGACTGGCCCCCCATCAGGAGACAGCTCGGCGAGACAGAGCCCAGCCCTGCAGCACAAACCCATGGTGCGCACCCCAGCATTACCCAGTCCAGTGGCTGACAACAGGTAAGAGCACAAGGTGGCTGCAAGGATGTTCCAACTGGGTGATGGCAAAGGCCAGGAAGAGGAAACAGTTTAGTGGGGGAGTATTATGGGTGCGTGGGGGTGGGGATGGTGATGGGAGAAAGGCCTCCTTTAACTGAAGCAGGCGTTGAGTAAATGAGGCTTACCTCTAAAGCCTCTGTGATTGTTCTTTCCATTTCCTGGCAATGAATTCCGCATCGAGGGAGGCAGAAAGTGGGAAATTATTGATGCTATGGTAAATGTGTGTGGGGAAAGGAGGGCCCTCCTGGCTCATTAAACTCTCTGTTTAACAGTAAGTCAGATGGAGATGAAAAGAGCAGTGGACAGTCTACAGGTTGTGACTATGTGAAACCTCCACCTTTGGACTACAGACAGACTTCATCTGAGCAGTACCATCAGCCCCCACCCGACAGAGAGACATGGGCTGCCGGCAGCAGGCTCTCCCAGGTACAACTGAAACTGGCTCTTTTACTGTCATGCAGGTGAACAGGGAAGTTTTGGTTCCGTGTTTGAGGCCTCTCTAATATGAAGTTTTTCTTCCAAATCCCATTAACCTACAACCTCCCCAAGCTCTTCTGCTCAGAACACAGATGGCTTCATCTGGGCAGCACCTTGGCTCAGTGGCTAGCACTGCTGCCTCATGGCGCCAGGGACCCGGGCTCATTTCCACCCTCGGGTGACTGTCTGTGTGGAGTTTGCACATTCTCCCCGTGTCTGCATGGGTTTCATCCGGGTGCTCCGGTTTCCTCCCACAGTCCAAAGATGTGCAGGTTAGATGGATTGGCCATGAGAAATACGGGGCTACAGGGATAGAATAGGAGAGTGGGTCAGGGTTGGAGATACTCCGTCAATGTGGACTCGATGGGCCGAATGGCCTGATTCCCTATTGTAGGGATTCTATGAATTCATCACTGTTAGTATATTCAAGCCTTGGAATCCTTTATTCTGCACTTTGCAAATGTGATTCCTCAGTGAAACTTCCCAAAGAAAGATTCAGAAGCAAGGAAGTTGCATAAATTCATAAATCCCTGGTTCGATCCTAGTTGGAGTATTGGGGTAATTCTTGGCTCCATACTTTAGGAATGATGCCGCACTTTGGGGAGGGTGCAGAGGAGATTTTATTTGAAGGGTGAACAGATTCTGTGGAGAAGTTTGTATGGTTCCCCAAAGAGGAGAGAAGTTCAAGGGATTTTCAGAGAATGTTCAAATCATGAAGTTATTTTTATACAATGAAAAGAAAGGGAAGCTACTTTCACTGGGGGAGAAACCAGAATTAGTGAAATTGGTTAAAAAAGATGTCGTGAGTCATTGTGATCTGGAACGTACTGCATGTAAAGGTGCATGTGGAGTAATTTTCAAAAGGAATTTGGATAAATACTTGGAGAGAGTGTTTTTTTTCCCAAGAGGCAAGAGCAGAGGAGCAACACTAATTGAATAACATCCTGAGAAAGATAGCACAGCAATAATGGGCTGAAGGGCCACCTTGTGAACTCATTCTATTTTAACTATATTGTAGTTGTAAAGAGATAACAAGGTGTAGAGCTGGATGAACACAGCAGACCAGGCAGCATCAGAGGAGCAGGAAAGCTGGCGTTTCGGGCCTAGACCCGTCTTCAGAAGATCAAAGTTGTAAAGACAGCTTGACAGCACTGGAGCAATAATTCAGAACATTAAGTTCAAATCCTAAGCACTTTTAAGAATTTATTTTCACTTGTGAAAGTTTTTCCTCTTTAAATCACATTGTTAGTGATTGTGAAGCTGTCAGATTGTCATAAAATGCACTGGTTCCCTAATTTTTAAAGGAAGGAAATCCGCTGACCTTGCCTACTTCTCAGCTTACATGCAATTCCCTGCCTCTTATCTGAGGTGGTTGACTTGTAACTGCCCTCTGAGATGGTCTAATGGAGAATTAATGCCAGTGATAGCCATGTTCTGAGGGTATTTAGTCTGTGTTTTAGCTACACTATACCACGCAGTGAATTACTCGTGCTCCAGGGTTTCAAGATCTTATTGTTTGTTTTTCCTTCTCTCTCTAACCTTTTATGCGTGTTTCCAAGTAGAACCCTGATTGCTTCTCTGTGGAACTGGAGAGGGGTCCCCGAGGGTTTGGTTTCAGTGTTCGTGGAGGCAAGGAATACAACATGGGTCTCTTTATTCTCCGCCTGGCAGAAGGTGGTGCTGCATTGCTCGATGGCAGAATCCATGTAAGTGCGCAAAGTTAATCTTGCCTGGTAATGGAGGGGGACGTCGTGTCACTTGCTAAGCTTTGTATCAGTGGCATTTTATGGTAGTCCATTCATTGAGGTGATGTTACGGTGGGGCAGAGGAAACAGAGCAGATCAAGCCTTGCAGCGAATGCTGTCTTTTGTCACAAGCAAAGATGGAGTTTGGTGTGAGGAGACATGAGGAAGATGGCATAAAGGACATCACCTAACTGTGAAAAATGATGAGTGTTTGTTTTTTTTAAGATGCAGGAATAGGAAGCTTGCAGCACACCCTGCACCCACTGTCCAACATTCTCCATATCCCCACCTCATACTGAGTTGCCCCTCTGTTCCCCTGATGCCTTTCCCTTTATCCCCCCCGACAGCCCTCAGCCACCACAGCCTGAGATGTGATTATTTTCTGTCCTCCTCCTCTTGCAGGTTGGTGACCAGATTGTTGAGATTAATGGTGAATCTACTCAAGGGATCACACACAAACGGGCCATCGAGTTGATTCAGTCTGGAGGGAGGAGAGCGCACCTTGTGCTGAAGCCAGGCATAGGTCAGGTGCCTGACTTTGGTGGGTTTCTCTATGAATCTTAATTTTCCAGACCAAATTCCTGTAATGTGTGAAGTGATGGGCAGTAGGAGTGGCGAAGAGAGTAATAGTAAAATAGTAATTGTGCCCCCATTGCTATTCAAACCTAATTCCTGAAATGGGGCTAAATGCTGTTTCCTTTGTGGCAGTAATTGCTATAAAATTCTGTTTGAGACCTCTCTGAATCACTGCCCTCCCTCCACCCCTTCCCCTCAGCCTGTGTGTCTGTCTGTCTCTTCAACCTACTCTTGGCCACTGGCTTTGCAGAAATGTAATCTTCTGTGGAACTTATTTTTTATTCTCATAGTTACATTTAGTCCTAGGCTTCTCCCTCCTCCCCCTCTCTAGGAATGGCACCTTGCAGCCTCTCCACCTGTACGACACACGAGCAGCGTTGAGGCTTCCCACCTCCTCTCGTCTCTCCTGGGATCTGGTAAATCTGCATGTCTTTTACTTGGTTTTATTCAGACTTTCAAAACCTTGTTTTTGCAATTTTGATTCCATCATGACCCTTGCGTTTTCTCCCTCCCTCCCTGTCACCACCTGGGGGGCTTTCGATGGTGAACCAGGCAGCTGTCACCAATTGTGCAGCTTTGAATCTGACCACAATTTCAGGATTTAATACGAGCACTGACTAACTTGGAAATTCTGAAATTGTGGCTTGAGATTTCGTGCTCTGTCAGGGCAGTGACTGTGTGATGGACCTGAACTGTGGATCTGTCAAAGCCACCATCCCTAAACCCTTGCTTTTCTTTTTACTCTTTCATTTGCTTCCCCTCACGCCTCTCACTTTGTTTCTCCCGTTCTTTTGCTTGTGTTTACCTGTGCTCATGCTCTATTGCTCACGGTCATTCTGGCTGTCTTTTCTTTGCTCATCATCTTCATCTTGCTCGCTCAGGTTCCTGTTCTCCCTCGCCCTCATGGCTTTCTAATAGAGCCCTGGATGTCAGTTTGAAACTCCCTAGCTGATGATTTCTAGTGTCATAGTACAAAACTCCAGTGAACACTCCAACTTGGCTAAAGTACAACTTGCACTTTATAGGTCACACATCCTGATCCCTGGATGCCCCAAAGTACTCTGCAACTAATGGAAGACACTTTTGAAATGTGATCAATGTTGTAATTCAGGAAATGCATTAGCCAGTTGTGTATAGCAAGCTCCTGTGATGTTGACTGAGAAATAAGTGGTCGTCAGGGCTGACCTGCTCTTCAAAGCAATGATCTGGCATCTTTTCTAAGCTGAAACAAAATAGCAGCAGTCAGAGTAGATAGAAAGATGATATTTCCACTTGGAGAGAGAAGATCGCAGCGAAAAATTCAAGATAGTCAGTAATCAATCCAGTCAGGAATTTAGGATAAAAACTCCTTTATCCAATGAGTGGTTACACTATAAGATGTCGAAGTAGGCCATTCAGCCCATTGAGTCTGCTCTACCATTCAATTACATCATGGTTGATCTGATTAATCCTCAACTCTACTTTCCTATCTTTTCCCTATAACTTTGTTCCCTTACCGATCAAAAACCTCTCTGTCTTGAATTTACTTGATGACCCATGTAAAGAATTCCACAGATTTACTGCCCTCTAACAGAAAAGAATTCTCATCTGTCCCAACTGGGTGACCCCTTACTCTGAGATGATGCCCTCTGGTCCTAGACTCTCCCACAAGGGGAAACAACCTCCCTGCATCTACCCTGTCAAGTCTCTTGTGATTCCAAACCTGAAACGTCAACTTTCCTGTTCCTCTGATGCTGCCTGGCCTGCTGTGTTCCTCCAGCTCCACATTGTGTTATCTCTGACTCCAGCATCGGCAGTTCTTACTATCTCTGTGATTCTTGTATGTTTCAATAAGGTTGCAACTCATTCTGCTAAACTCAAATGAGTATAGGCCCGATCCATTCAATCTCTGCTTTTAAGAGTGTTAGCTTTTGAAGCTCAGTACCAAAAGGTGTGGATGAGGTGATTACTGTTGTCTCATTCAAGGGAGAACTATATAGGCAGAGAAAGAAGTAGAAGGACATGCTGAGAGGGTGAGTGGCAAATGGATGGGAGGAGGCTGCTGTGCAGCATTAGACGGAATGGTCTGATCCTGTGCTGTAAACACAGTGAGAAAACCCATCATATGTAATTTGGGGCTGACTGGCATCCAGCCCCATTCACACTGAAGTATTGAGCCATGTGTACGCACAGCACTGCCTTCATTATTGTGAAGTGAGAGACACAGGGTGGCCTGTATGTAAACCTGTTCTGATGATAGGAAGCTTGAGAGAATCAAAGTAAATAAAAGCTGTAGCATGACCTGATAATCTGATAAGAAATGTCCCATCGAGGGAGGTTATTCGAGGGTGACATTCACACTGTGCTGTCCCCATACTTTACAGCAAGATGTCAATGAGATTACTCCACCCCGCTACAGCTCATCTACAGGTCAGCCTTGACTATCCCCATACGCTCAATGGTCCTCACAACCTCCACCCTGTAAACTTGAAATTATCTGTAACTTGTGCCGAGACACACTCCCCTCATCTGTTAAGCTTATTGAACTGCACTGAATGCTGGCCGGGCAGTACCCCAGTTTTAAATTCTTTGTTTTTAAATCCCTTAATGGACCTGCCCCTCCTATCTCTGTACCTTGCACACCATCCCTTCAACTGTTAGTTTGCTGGACCCCTCTTGCATGAGCGTTTGGCCTGGTCCCTAAGTCTGGTATTACTCCCAAACCTTTCTGTCTCTCTCTCTCTCTCTCTGCCTTGCCCTTAAGACCAACCGAAATTTTCTGTCACTTTTTCTGATATTTCCTCATGTGGCTAGTGACTAATTTGACCAGAAAGTTCCAGTTGTGAAGGTCTTTGGGCATTTTACTACTTTAAAGGTGCTATATAAATGCAAATTGTTTAACCTCCAGCAGATAGTGGTGGAAGGCAAACCAAACAAACCACTAGTCTAAGACTTGAGCTACTATACGGAAATTTGCATTTGTGCTTCATTCCTGAGGGAACCTGCTTCCTGCACACTGCCTTCTAACAGTGCAGTAGTTGTTTACTGCTGAATTAACACGCTCAGAGTACATGGCAGCTCTAATTGAGAGAATTTCTAATCCTTCATCCTGATTTGTGATTCTCCCAGCCCTCCAAGCTCCTTATTTTTCAGCTGGTTCGCAAAGTGTGGGTGCTATTGAAGTCTACTTTAATAATCATTGTTTCATAGTACACTGGCTGACTGGGACTATTCAGCGGATACTTTAATGGATCAATGTGTCAGAACATTGTAACAGAAGAAGATGACTCCATGAATCAAGTGTCACTGTAGATAGTGGCTGATCGTCTATCTCGATGCCACTTTCCCACACTATCCCTGTATTCTTTAATGTCAGTAGTTTCCTGTCGGCCTCAACCTTGAACATTCTCAATGACTAAGTTTCCACAGCCCTCTGGAATAAAGAATTCCGAAGGTTCACCACTGTCTGAGTGAAGAAATACCTCCTCATCTCAGTCCTAAGTAGTTTGTTCTTTATTCTGAGACTGACCCCTGTCCCACCGCCAACCAGGGGAAATTCCTTCTTTGCAGTCACTCTGTTGAACCATTCAAGAGTTTTAAGTTTCACCCCTCATTCTGCTTAACTGCAGACCATGCAGGCCCAAACTCCTCAATCTCTCAAAGGACAGCCAACCGGGAAATGTGTGCGCTGTGGAACACTGGCTCATACAGCTAGTTTCCTCTCTGTGAACGGCGTTCATAAACCAGTTGGGCTTCAAGACATTCTGACATCCTTTTCTGATGTCAGCCCACGTGCTGTTTTGTAGAAGTGAGATTCATCCATTTAATTTGCATCAACCTCCTATAGTGGGATTTAAATGCTTGATCTCTGGAATCTCAGAGCCCTGCATTGAACCAACAGTACCTCGCGTATAAAAACAGCAGGTGTGTTCTGCTCTGTACACCACCATTTCATTCGCTCCCCCTCCCTCTGTCATTCGCGCCCCCCCATTCGTGTGCGCTCGCTCTCTCTCATTTGCGCCCTTTCTCTCTGTCTCTCTCTTTTGCGCCCCCTCCCTCTCTCATTCGCCGCTGCCGCCACACACCCCGCCCCCCAATCTGTCTGTCCCTGTTTCTGTGTCTCACCCGCCTTCCCCCGTCTCTCTGTCTGGCCCGCCCTCCCCGTATCTCTGTTTTGGTGCATCATGCATGCTAGGAAGGGTTTTGATATGCGTACTGTGATTTGGGATGGTATGGGATTATGCATCATGCTAAAGGGAAATGTGATGTACATAGTTGTTATTCTTTGTCGGTAGTTGTTTTCTATCCAATGCAGAACAATAAATGCTTTGCTTATTTTCCAGACAATTGGGATACCCAGAGCACCCCATATACCAGCCTCCAGGAACTAAACACAGCTGCTGAAAACCAGCCATTGCCATCTTATCCATATCCCACTCCCAACCCTCATCTCACTGACCCTGCAAAGACTTTTAAACATGAGAAGACATGGAGAGAACATGACTCGCCCACCAGTGCCCAGCGGGGGCCGGGATCACTGGCCGCTGACCAGCACTGGGTACCGGCTAGAACGGCGAACCTCACGGGTGGTCAGAATGCTGAGGAAGGAGATGAGTTGGAAATTGTGAAGGACGGGGCGGCAAAACCAGATGGAGAGAGTGGGTGCAGTGCAAGGCGAGAGCGACTGGCCAGGAATGACGAGGTATTGGCCACTGGCATTGAAAGCAGGGCCCTGAGCCCCCACAGACATGCTGCCAGGCAAGCTGCTGGGTACCGGGAGCGGTCACCTAGCCCCAAGAAAGCTGAGAAGCAAAGGAGGCAGAAACCAGAAGCATCAGGAAGCCCAAGGAGGGGAAAGTTTAAAGAACCATCAGAAAACAACAAGGGCAGCTCTTGGGAGGTCGATGCAAAGGGAAGGCCAGCAGGAGGTACGAGTAGGTCACGGAGTCCAAGGAAGGTGAGCAGGAAGGATAGAGAAGGAAGTAGAGAGGAATTGGATAGTGTGACTCTGGGAGAGAGAGCTGAGAGCAGAGATGATGGGTCCAGCCTGGTTACAGTGGCTCATTCTAAACGAGTGATTGACCAATCTGAGAGCCCAAACGACAGACACTGCAACAGGAGTTATGCTTGGTCACCTTCCCACACCATGGAGCATTTAGCCAGTGCCTCACTCCAGTGCGGTGAGGTGTCGGGAAAGGCAGATGACAGGCATCAAAAAAAGAGGCAGATGTCACGTGTTGGGGTGCAGGAAACATTCCAACCTCCTGACCTTGTCCAAGGGACAGGCAAAACTGTGCGACACAGCTCCCACTCTACAGCAACCGAACAACCCAGCACCTTCAGCAGGACTGACAATCAGTCAAAGAGCCAGGAACAAAGGAAAGCAGAGCACGAAATGGAGAGACATGGTGAGGAAGACCCCTCCACACACCACTCCAGCCCTGCACCCAGAACTGTACCTGCTGTAAGAAAACCACAAATAACCCCTGGACCCTGGAAAAAATCAGATGCTCAGAGACCCATGTAACCGAGAGCAAACTTCGTTATATATGTTTAAATTATTTTTATAAACTTTTGATTTCTGTAAAGTGTCAGTTGCATCTTATTTAAAGTTGAGTAGTGCAGTCAAGTTTTTTTGCATTGAAACATTTTAGTCAAAGTGAAGGATTTTTCTGGTTGCTCCCATTGTTTGGACAAACTTGTCTGCCTTCTGATGGCAATACAGGCTGTGTGACACTTTTTTTTAAATGAACAGATGTTGATTTTGTGCAGTTTACACTTTGTACAACAGTGACCTGTTCCTCTCACTCTGGCACGTTGCCTTTTTGATCACAGCAGTGGTTACACAGTCCATATTCCCAGTCAGTCTTGCCAGCTTGAACATCTCAATCACAGCCAGTGACTTTTGTGGTACGTGAGCTATGAAAATTTACTGTCACCAAATCTCTGCCTTTGAAATGACTTGTCTCTAACTGAGTGTGAGGCTATTGAGTAACGACTAATACACCGTTTCTGTGCCGGTTTGCAATCAACACAGGTTAATGAGCAAAAGACCTTGGACACTACCCAGGGCAGCTTTTTTTTGTGTATTACTTGAGCCTTTAGCATTAATGGTCCGCAAACACATGAGTATTTCAAAAGCTGTCTCACGTGCTTGTGTCTGCTCTAAACCAGCTCAATGTCACACTGTGCATGCATTACTCTGACGTTTTCTAACACTGTACACACACAATCTCTTGCTGTTACTTTGTTGCAGTATTCTGACCACCAGAAATTTAGGATTCCTGTCTCTTCTGAGATCTGTATTGTTACCAGGTTCTTCAAGTCCATGTTGTAAACTGCTATTAATTAGGTTCTGCAACTTTTGTATGTCATGTTTCACTAGACTACCAATCAGTGTAAAATATTTTGTTTTTCAGTGATTTTGATGCAGTTTATAAACATCTTCAGTATTTGTGACGTTTAGTTTTTAAACATTTTTTTCAAAATTTGCATCTCCCGTGCTGTTCTGTTGGAGTCTCACTCTGTTCCTGTTCTGTTTGTTTGACTCGTCATTTCTCTTCTCCACTGAGATCAGTATTGTGGGAAACATTCAAGAGCTTGAATTATTGTAAATAGTAGTGATGGAATATTTTGGAAATGAGCAGGGCAGGTGATAGCATAGGTGAATTGTTTCTTGTTTGTTATTTCCCTGTCTCTTTGGAGACTTTGTGAAACTCTTTTGAACTTGCCTCGTTGTCCTGCTCTCATTCTGCAAGGTGCTCTTTCCAGCCTCGAATTGTGTTGACATTTTTTTTAACCTTCTACCAAGCCACTTTGACCTCCAGGAACGTGCATTGGCCAAAATTGTACCCCATTACCCTGTGTACTATAAATCCTTTTTCTGCTAAGAGTGTGTAGGAGATGGAATGGAGACCCTGGCCTGTGTGTGGTGCTGGTGGAGTCTTGTGACCATTTTACTGCTGTACGTCATATTCTGTTCATGCCAAGTGTTGAACATTGGAGTCCATGCAAAGGTGGTTTGAAATTCCTAGCAATTCATAAACAGCGGAGCTCCAGTTTTTACCCTACGCTGTTGATGTCTAATTTTATTTCCTTGTTGGTGCGGTAGACTAACACAGCTCCCCCGGGTCCCCCCTACCCCCCAAACATTAGTAGCATTCACAGCATCTTGTAGACTGTACAGTACTCATGGCGTGGATGCAGCCTTTGAGTAAAGCTGAACAAGCCTTGAGTGTGTTGGTTGTAAATTTTTATACTGTACACTCTCTATAAATACTGTCATTTAGGGCGAGATCTGTAAACCCTCATATTTTTTTAATGTATGACATGAGAAATGCAAATCCTTTGTCATGGTGTTGCACTGTAAAATAAACCTTAACTTTCAATCTCAGCATGTGTTTCAAAACTTGCGGTCAAGATGGTGAATCATTATCTTTGCTGTTTGAGTGGCTACACTATGCTCCAGCTCCCACTCTAATGGGACCATTATGTTACCTGTTTCTGTTAAAAGCACGATGTAAATGCAAGTTGTTTGAAAACTAGGTGACTGGGTAATTGAATTCAGGGTGCTGTATCTTCAGTTATTTCCACAGTTGGGACAGGGAGGTTGTTAACAGCCTTGGGACAATTTAACATGAAAGTGTGGTCCAGCAGAGGTAATTGAACTTCATGTTCCTCTCTTTCCAAGTCCTCTGTTGTACTGCTCGGTCCTTGAGTACCAGCTGTGGCTCAGCTGTCATCATTGACAGTCCCTTGCAGACGAGGATGACTCTCTTCCACTCTCTGGGTGAGTCCATAGGTCACAGGTACACTCAAAAGGCCATGGGTTTGGGTTTGGGTCCTACTCCTGCACAAAATCCAGGCTAGAGCCTGATTTAGTTCAGTACAGAGAGTACTGCACTGAGTTTGGTTTTTATCACAGCAATTTCCCCAGCTGAGCTGCCTAATATTCTCCCTCTGCCTTGATCACTCTGGGTCTCTTTTCCTAAAGAAAATTGCTGTTGAATGTTTTGGGTCACTCAGATGATGATGCTTTATGTAATGTGAAGAAAGGGCTTGAATTTACAATGAAAAGCTAAAATGAATGAAATGAGTGTAAGCTTTATTTGGAAATAAATTATACAGTTATACACAGCAGAAAAATAGATTGATTCAAAGAGTACACACTGACCAACTCCTTGATAAAATACATGATTTTAGCAGCAACATGGATATAATATTTTACAACGTCAGCCTTCAGTTCCAGCTTTTGAGGGAGTAATCAGACCTGTACCTAGGGGAAAAGTTACAAGTTAAGGAAAGAGTTGTGCAATTAAAAACAGAAAATCAGGTGGTCAGGCACCAACACGGAGGAGAGAAAAGTGGTTCAGGTTTCAGGTTGAGACCATTTTTCATCAGAACCAGGGAAAAGATTGAAATACAATCTTTTTTAACCAACTGAGAGATGCTGTATCCACATTCATTTACTCAGATCTGCTGCATTTCTTTCTCTTTCCTGCATCTCTTTCTGTTACTGCCTGTAGCTACTGTTTGAAAAAGGGTTGCACGAGTACCTGGACATGGCTGGTGAGGGCAGAAGAAAAAGAATACTAAATGGGTCCCTTGAGTTTACTTGACCGCTTCTGCCCTCGTGTCTCCCTATCGATTGTTCAGGGGACAGTGACCGAAGCAGAAATTTCCCACTCCAGCCTCCCCAGCAAATTTGACACCATCTCGGCAACCTGATGACTCCTCTTCCTGAGACTCCACTCAAAGCCCGAGATCACTTAATCTTCCAAAGCTGGGGAAAAGGAGAGAAACAGATTGTAAATCACCAGTGCTCAAAGGCTTAGCAGCAACTGAGTGATGTCGAAGGGAATGGGGCAGGTGAGAGCACAAGGTAAGAGGCGGTCTACTCTGGGACTGATGGCTGTGTCAGCCTTTGTTTGGGGTGGGGTAACTCACCCTGAGGTTGAAGCCCAGCAGGTCACTGATCACTCCAGACACTGCTGACAAGATGACGACCCGTGTAATGTTGTACAGCAGTGGGTTCATAGTCAGTCCATACACCCGGAATGGGGAGTCCAGCTCCTGTAGAGGGGTAAAGCACAGCACTGACTCAGTGATAACAATGCTCCCAAGACTTCTCTTCCCTCCCCACATGGAGGTGCTGACTCACGTAGAGGAACAACTCCACAGCATCCTCAGACACTTCCTGTGACAGTCCATTATTCTGGTGAGTCAGTGAATGCCAAGTTACTTTTCAGCTGTGTAAAGGTTAACAGCAAAATCGGTTCCTATCTACCCAATATTATGATTTTGACAACGAGCCACCTCCGAGCAGATGCCACATTAATACTTCCTCAAATAAATGAGGGAGATAGAGTAATGCAGGAGAGAGTTAGAAAAATAGTGGGAATTTCTCACCTTCAGTAATTTTGTGGCAAGTTTCAGCACGTTATTCACAATGGAGAGCTGTTCCTTCTTGTTGGGTTTCATTTCCATCTTTAAATACAAGTTGATCTGTTGAAGGGAATAAAATGCACTGATAAGAATTTAGTGCAGTCTGCCAATACAGCTCCATCCCTCAAAGCAAAGCCAACTTTTTTCTGTTTCCCAATACTTTCTGTAAATCTGCCAAAATTATAAAACAATTCCTGTGTAAAAATGGTTGAGCTGGGTGAGAGCAGAATTAAATGGTCCAATACATGCAGGTACCTGTTACCAAGAACCAGTGGGATTCCTTCCAGCCAAATCTCCATTAATGGAATAAAAACTGAAAGACCTGTAGATGCTGTAAATCAGAATCAGAATCAAAAACAGAAATTGCTGGAAAAGCTCAGCAGGTCTGGCAGCATGTGGAGAGAAATCAGAGTTAATGTTTCAGGTTGAGTGACCCTTCCTCAGAAATATTGGTAGCCAGGAAAATGTCAGTTTATATTCAGAAGATTTGGTGAGGGGAGAGGGTGATGATAGAGCCCACAGAGAGAGAAGAATAGTTGAACAGACAAAAGAAGCTCACTTGCTACTACCACCACCACCAATCTTCTGAATGTAATCCAACATTTTCCTTGCTACCATCAGTTCTGAGCGTCACTCGACCTGAAACGTTAACTCTGATTTCTTTCCACAGTTGCTGCCAGACCTGCTGAGCTCTTCCAACAATTCCTGTTTTCGCTCCCCATTAATAGGTTCTGCTGGATAAACATTTGGCACATACCTGTTCTGTGAGCAAGATCGAAACATTATTGTATTTCCTGCTGACCTCTGAGCCCAGTGTCACCAACCTTAACAGGAAAATTGCCAGGGCTGCTTCCCAGATCAGTAGCTCCCAGTTATACAGAGAATCCAGAAAGCTCATGTGGCCATGGAGGATCTTGGAATGAAAGAAAATATTTTTGAGTTATGGAAATTGAATCTAATAAACAAAACTCTTCCCCAAAAGTTAGGAATGTGATGGAATATTCTCCACTTGCCTGGATGAATGCAGTTCCACCAACACAAGCAGCTCAAAACAGCCTGTTTGGTTTACATATGATGTGGAGGCGTCAGTGTTGGACTGGGGTCAGCAAAGTCAGACGGAGTAGTGCTCCGAAAGCTTGTGATTTCAAATAAACCTATTGGACTATAACCTGGTGTTGTCTGACTTCTGATTTACAAAAAAATGAAAGAATTGTAGAGGATGTAAATCGGAAACAAAAACAGAAATTGCTGGAAAAGCTCAGCAGGTCTGGAAGCATCTATGGAGACAAAGCAGAGTTAACGTTTTTGGTTCAGTGATCCTTCCTCAGAACTGGCTGGGAAAGATTAGTATTTATGCAGAACATGTCACTAGACTGGAAATGTTAACTCTGATTTCTCTCCACAAGTGGTACCAACCCTGCTGAGATTTTCCAGCAATTTCTGCTTGATTTATACTGTAGCCACAGAAATTTGCTCCCTCTACCACTAACGCTCAGTAGCAGCAGTGTGTGCCATCTACAGGGTTGTGCAGAAATTCAGTAAAGATCCTCAGATGGCACATTCCAAACTCAAGACCACTTCCGTCTAGAAGGACGACAGTAGCAGGTACTACCACCTACAAGTTGCCCTCCAAGCCACAAGGTTGGATCTTTCACTTCCACCAGAGACAGTAGACAGGGCTTTACTTCAACATGTTATTCTCAATAACGGCAACGTCAATAATGTAGCAAAGCTTTGGCCCTGCACTCAGCACTCAGCATGACGTATCATTAAGGTAACATAGTGGTGTTGGCCAGGGACTGTGGTGTGGGGATAGTGGGATTAACAAAGGGGATGGGGAGGGTGGTTACAAGAATGGAACAAAGCAATTCAACAAACATCAGAAATAGTGTTCCCTGAGAGACAGGGAACAAAGCTTCCTCCTCTTCAATAAACGGAAAGCCATTCTGAATCTTACCTGAGCACAGCAGATGAAAGCGATGGACAGAGTGAGTAAGAATGCTGATGAAACGATGACATCAACCGAGCGTTGTGGGCCCCGCCTCTGTGAGAATGAGGGATTTGGGGAAATAAAGAGAAATAGATGGTGAGAAGGAGTTCCAATAGAGAGAGTGTCAAAATGAGCAGAACAGCAAGGGGTAGAAAGAGATAACACAGTGTAGAGCTGGATGAACACAGCAGGCCAGGCAGTATCAGAGGAGCAGAAAAGCTGACGTTTTGGGTCTGGACCCTTCTTCAGAAATGGGGGAGGGGAAGGGGGCTCTGAAATAAAGAGGGGGGGGGCAGCACAGTGAAAGAAGGTGGATAGTGGAGCATATAGGTGGGAGGGAAGACGGACAGGCCAAGGAGGCGGGATTAGGGGGTGTGGAGGGAGGGTAGCTGGGCTTCTCGTCCCTGCCTCCTTGACCTGTCCATCTTCCGTCCCACTTATCCACCCCTCCCTCCTCAATGACCAACCCCCATCCCAACTCCCTACCTACACTCACCTTTACTGGCTTCATCCCCGCCTCCTTGACCTGTCTGTCTTCTCTGCCATCTATCTGCTCCTCTATCCATCTTCTATCGTCGCCTCCCCCTCTCTATTTATTTCAGAACCCCCTTCCCCTCCCCCATTTCTGAAGAAGGGTCCTCTGATGCTGCTTGGCCTGCTGTGTTCATCCACCTCCACACCTTGTTATCTCAGATTCTCCAGCGTCAGCAGTTCCTACTGTCTCAAAGTGGTAGAAAGAGTTGGGGAGAGAGAGAGAGAGAGAAGGAGGGATGTTAATCAATTAACTGCTTTTTTTATTTCAGTTTCAAAGACTGATGCAAATTAAGCTTTATGCAATAGTCACGCAAGAATTCTCAGGAGTAGGCTCTCTCACTACAGACACATATACCAACTCTCTGACACCTCCTCCTACCGCCCCCTTGATCATGACCGCACCCCCGACCACCAAAACATCATCTCCCAGACCATCCATAACCTCATCACCGCAAGTGACCTCCAACCTCATTGTTCCCAACCCCGCACCACCCATTTCTATCTCCTTCCCAAAATCCACAAACCCGACTGCCCTGGTCAACCCATTGTCTCTGCCTGCTCCTGCCCCACCGAACTTGTCTCGACTCCATTTTCTCCCCCTTGGTCCAGGAACTCCCCACCTACGTCCAGGACACCACCCATGCCCTCCAGCACCTCCAGAACTTCCAATTCCCCGGTCCCCAACACCTCATCTTTACCATGGACGTCTAGTCCCTATACAACTACATTCCCCATACAGATGGCCTAAAGGACCGACCAGTCCCCCTCCACTGACACCCTCATCCGCCTAGCCGAACTCGTCCTCACCCTCAACAACTTCTCTTTCAACTCCTCCCACTTCCTACAGACAAAGGGGGTGGCCATAGGTACCCGCATGGGCCTAAGCTATGCCTGCCTCTTTGTAGGTTACGTGGAACAATCCCTCTTCTGAAGCTACACTGGCCCCATCCCCCACCTCTTCCTCTGTTATATCGATGACTGCCGCCTTGTGCTCCCACGAGGAGCTCGAACAGTTCATCCACTTTACTAACACCTTCGACCCCAACCTTAAGTTCACCTGGACCATCTCCAATACCTTTCTCTCCCTCCTGGACCTCTCTATTTCCATCTCTGGCAACCACCTGGAAACTGATATCTATTTCAAGCCTACCGACTCCCACAGCTGCCTAGAATACGCCTCCTCTCACCCACCTTCCTGCAAGAATGGTATCCCCTATTCCCAATTCCTTTGCCTCCGCTACATCTGCTCCCAAGATGAGGCATTCCACTCCCGAACATCCCAGATGTCCTCGTTTTTCAAGGACCGCAACATCCCCTCCACAGTGGTCGAAAACGCCCTCAACTGCATCTCTCGCATTTCCAGCACCTCATCCCTCACACCCCCTCCCCGCAATAACAACAAAGACAGAATTCCCCTCATCCTCACGTATCACCCCACCAACCTCCGGATTCAAAGCATCATCCTCCGACACTTCCGCCATCTGCAATCCAACCCCACTACCAAAGACATTTTTTCCCTCCCCACCCTTATCTGCCTTCCGGAGGGACCAGTCTCTCCGTGATTCCCTCGTCCGCTCCACACTCCCCTCCAGCCCCACCGCACCCGGCACTTTTCCCTGCAACCGCAGGAAGTGCTACACCTGCCCCTACACCTCCCCCGCTCACCCCCATCCCAGGCCCTAAGAAGACCTTCCACATCAAACAGACGTTCACCTGCACATCTGCTAATGTGGTATACCGTATCCGCTGTTCCCGACGTGGCCTCCTCTACATCGGGGAAACCAAGCAGAGGCTTGGGGACCGCTTTGTGGAACACCTACACTCGGTTCGTGACAAACAACTGCACCTCCCAGTCACGAACCATTTCAACTCTCCCTCCCACTCCTTGGACGACATGTCCATCCTGGGTCTCCTGCAGTGCCACAACGATGCCACCCGAAGGCTGGAGGAACAGCACCTCGTATTTCGCATGGGAACCCTGCAGTCCAATGGTCTCAATATGGACTTCAAAATCTCCCCAACCCGACTTCATCCCAAAACGAGCCTAGCTCGTCCCCGCCTCCTTGCCCTGTCCATCTTTTCTCCCACCTATCCACTCTTCCCACCTCACTGACCAACCCCCACCCCCAGCTCCTACCTCCTAGCCTCATCCCCGTATCCTTGACCTGTCCGTCTTCCCTCCCACCTACCACCTACACCCCACACCTCTCTCAACTGACCAACCCCCATCCCAACTCCCTACCTACACTCACCTTTACTGGCTCCATCCCCGCCTCCTCAAGCTATCCGTCTTCTCTCCCATCTATCTGCCCCTTTATCCACCTTCCATCATCGCCTCCCCCTTTCTCTACTTATTTCAGAGTCCCCTTCCCCTCCCCCATTTCTGAAGAAGGGTCCAGATCCAAAACGTCAGTTTTCCTGCTCCTTTGATGCTGCCTGGCCTGCTGTGTTCACCTAGCTCCACACTGTGTTATCTCAGACTCCATCATCAGCAGTTCCTACTATCTCTGAGACACGCATATAAGTTATTTTAACCACAAATGTTGGAACCTGGGATTGAGATTGTCCTCCTGCTCCTCCTTTCTCTAATTCAAACTCTAACCATTGCTTTTCTAAGTGTGGAGCCTGACTGCAGTGCATCGTGAGAGGACGACTTGCTTCTATGAGCAACACATTTGATTGCTCTGCAACTTCCCAGATATACACCTGAGGGGGACCATTTCTCTCCTCCCACTTGCTAAATTCTCACTCTCCAGGAAGATTCCATTCTGCCTCCACCTTTCGCATGCCTCAATCCATCTTTTTACTTTCACATCTCCATTCCTCACATATCCCATCCCCTTCTCTGCGTGTCATCAGGAAGGGTAGGTGTCATTGGAGCTGAGAGAAGTGGGGCTCTTAGGACATAAATAACTTGAAAAATTAATTCATCTGGACATAAAGCTCACATCATCTGCTCTCTCTCTCATCTATTATCCATTAACTGAGACATTTTCAATTAATCAGCTGTTCCGGTCTGTTATATGTGGCTCATTCAATGCTAAAGGTGGTTATGTTTTGTAAATGCTCTGTATCTATAATCACTAACCCAATGTGGAACATAAACGTGTCCATCAGAGAGAGGAGCTGATTGATTATTGGGACTGAGTCCATCAATCAACTTCACCCCAGTCAGTGCGAGTCCACCCAGCCATTTGTTTGGAATCTTTTACTGCTGTGACTTGTTCTGAGCCATTGGCCTCTAGAATGACGTCTGGAACCTTGAGATTTGTTTGATGGGGAGCAGTCCTGAGTCTCATATGAATCTGAGACTGGCCCCCTCACTTTAACGTGCTTCAGGCTCTCGTCTCACTGGCCGAATGGCCCCAGGTAATTCTCCAGTCTCTTCCCTCTGCCTTGACCGATGGCTCCGGTGTACCTTCTCTGTGGGCGTTTGCCTGGTCCTTGCCTCCTACCCTTCTCACTCACCCCAGTGTGGCAGTTCCCACCACCTCCCACTGGGATAATTGGGGACGGGTAATAATGTTTGCTAGAGAATCTCACAACCCAAAAGCAAACTGAAAAGAGTAATTAATTGCAGATGCTTGCGATAATACAAATCCGCTCACAACACACAAAGAGAATGATAAAAGCAGGCACAAGGGGCTGAATAGCCCTCTTGCAGAATTATACACACAGGCCAATCAGCCCATCATCCCTATGCTTGCTTTTTAGTACAGACATTCAATTAATTCTACTCAGCTGCTTCTGCTCTACGTTCCTATTAATAAATTCTCTTTGAAGATTAAGCCAATTCACTTTTGAAAGTTATTGAATTAGCTTCCATTGCACTTTCAAACAGTCGAGTTCCAGATCACAATGACTCGCTATGTCAAATAGTTCCCTCATGTCAGCTCTGGTTCTTTGCCAATCACCTTCAATTGAGTATTCTGGATGCCTATCCTCCTGCCATCAAAGCCAGTTGTTCCTGATTTAACAAACTTTAGGGGAGATAATACCTAGTGGTGTTATCGCTGGACAGTTAATCCAGAGGCCCGAAAAATCTGGAATTTAGAGTCTAATGATGACCATGAATCCATTGCTGATTGTTGGGAAAAACCCACCTGGTTCACTAATGTCCTTTAGGGAAGGAAACTGCCATCCTTACCTGGTCTGGCCTACATGTGACTCCAGGCCTACAACAATGTGGTTGACTCTTTAATTGCCCAGAGGGCAGTTAGGGATGGGCAATAAATGCTGGCTCAGCCAGAGATGCCCAGATCCCATGAATGAATTTTTAAAAAAGCGTGCAGTATGATTCTATGAGTTGCGCACTTACCTTGAGGTAGGAGCGCAGTGACAGCCACATCTTAATGTTCTGTACCTTCTTCAGCCTAAAATGAGGGATCTCGGACTTACGAGCCTTCCTCGCTGATGTCAGATGACTGAAGAGCTTGGCAAACAGGAATCGCTGTGTAGACATCAATGAGCAGATTAAGGGTTTTACCTCAGAGTAGGCACAGCAGTAAATGAACAAGAAAGAACCAGCATCCCTTGACAATCAAAGGTGTTACCATTACTGAATTCCCCACGATCAACATCCTGGGGGTTACCATTGACTATAAACTGAATTGGACTTGCCATATAAATACAGTGGCTACAAGAGTAGGCCGGAGGCTAGGAATAATATGGCGAGTAACTCACCTCCTGACTCCCCAAAGCCTGTCCACCATCTACAAGGCACAAGTCAGGAGTGTGATGGAATATTCCCCACTTGCCTGGATCGGTGCAGCCCCAACAACACTCAAGAAGCTTAACACCATCCAGGACAAAGCAGCCCACTTCATTAGTACCCTGTCCACAAGCATACACTCCCTCCATGACCATCACTCAGTAGCCACTGCTGTAATTCACAAAGGGTCCTTTGACAGCACCTTCCATGCCCCTGATCACTTCCATCTAGAAGGACAAGGGCAGCAGATACATGGGAACACCACCCCTGCAAGTTCCTCTCCAAGCTACTCACTATCCTGACTTGGAAATATATCACCGTTCCTTCAGTGTCACTGGGTCAAAATCCTGGAATTCCCTCCCTAAGGGCATTGTGGGTCTACTCTACAGTACATGGACTGCAGCAGTTAAGACCATAAGATATAGGAACAGGATTAGGCCATTCCGCCCCTCCAGCCTGCTCCGCCATTCGATAGGATCATGGCTGATCTGACATTCCTCACGTCCACTTTCCCCATAACAAGGTTCAAGAAGGAAGCTCACCACCCCTTCTCAAGGGGCGACTAGGGATGGATAATAAATGTTGGCTTCATCTACATCCCAAGACCAGAAATAAAAAGTTACAGTGAGAGAGTGCTGTCGCTCACCTGTTTGTATGTTTTCTCTGCCACGCAGAGAATGAAGAAAACCATCCACGTGAGACAGAAGCGCTCGATAACATTAATGAGCACCAGACTGAGCAGCAGTCCATCAGGGCCTGCACCACAGGCCACTGCCAGTAACTCGGAGATGGAGGATGAGGCCAGCTGTTCAATGTCCTTGTGTTGAAAGAGGCGGAATGCGAAGGGCAACAAGGTAAGGACTATCGTCACGAAATACCCCAGGATGTGGTACCCATTCTCCTGCTCAAAGGTGCTGGCCTGAAAGGAAACCAGAAGAACAGCTGCTGGTTACAAACCAGCATAAGGCTGGAAAACTGCAAATAGAAAAGAGATGCAGTGGAATGCTGCACAGGAGATTTACCAAGATGGTGCCTGGGAAGAAACAGATTAACCACAAAGATAAGCTTGGGTTGATTTTTAAGATCAGAGAAGACTGAGAGGCAACCTGATTGAAGTATATTGGATTATGAGGGGCATAGACAAGGTGGATAGAAAGTAGCTGTTCTCTTTTGTCAAAGGGTCAATAACAAGGAGGTATAAGTTTCAGATGAAGGGAAAGAGTTTAAGAGGGGATTTCAGGATAACCTTTCTCATGCAGAGGCTGGTGGGGGTGCACTGCCTGGGAGGGGTGTTGAGGAGTACTCAGACGAACACTTGAAATGTCATAACATTCAAGGTAACGGACCAAGTTCTGGAAAGTGGGATTAGTATAGATAGGTCAGCACAGACACAATGGACAGAAGAGCCTTTTCTGTGGTATAAGACTATGATTCACACCATATCACCATCCTTTATAGCCCACCACCCACGTCAAAAGTCCTTCTTAGATCCATAAAGATAGGAGCAGAATTAAGACACTCGGCACATCAGGTCTGCTCCACCATTCAAGCCTACCCCTTTGTCAACACAACCTGTCCCTCCATCTATCTTTGTGTCATCTGCAAACTTAGCAACAATGCCCTCAGCTCCTTTGCCCAGATTGTTAAGTTATAACGAGAATAGTTGTGGTCCCAACACTAGTCACCAGCTGCATTTAACACTATATTCTGCATTCTGTTTGATTACCCAGATGTACTTATGTAAGGTGTATTTGTCTGGATAGCATGCAAAACAAAACTTTTCACTGTATCTCAGTACATGTGACAATAATAAATGAAACCAAATCCTGAAAGAGACCCTTTATCCCCACTCCCTGCCTTCTGCCAGTCAGACAATCCTCTATCCATGCCAGGGCTTTGCCCCTAACACCATGGGCTCATGGGAAACAGCCCCAGCTTATCCAGCCTGGTTTCATCGCTGGAATGCTCCATCCCAAGCAACATCCTGGTGAATCTGCTCCTCACCCTTCCTCCTGCTTATGAACTCTTTGCCTTTCCATGTTCCCAGGAACTTTTTAGCATCTACCCTCTCCTCTGCCCTCCCTCTTCTGTTCTTTCCCTATCTCAAACATGGCCACCCCCAACCAACACCCCCCCCCCCCACCAGCGTGAGTCTTTCCCCTCCCCCTGCGCTCTGTCTTCCGGCTTTGTCCCTAACAAATTATACCCCGAGCTAATTTCACACTCTCCTCACAGTCCGCGCCAATGCTGTCTCTCTTCTGAAAACACACCTTCTTCATAATCATTTCACTGATCTCCAGAACTGACATATCGAACTTTTTACAGTCATTCCCTTCCCAGACGATAGCACTGACCCTTTGGGAGGCCGTGCTACTGCTGTACAGCCATTGCAAGTGGTTCTGAAAATAAAAGACAACAATTTTAGTTATGACTATATTTCCTTTTATTCGTTCATAGGATGAGCACATTGCTGGCTGGGCCAGTATTTATTGCAGACCAGTTAAGAGTCGACCACATCACTGTGGGTCTGAAGTCACATATAGATCAGACCAGGTAAGGATGGCAGTTTCCTTCCCTAAAGGGAACAGATGTTTTCTCCCCCTGACAAATATCACCATCGATCACAACAGGAATTGAACCCTGAATCCCCAGAACATTATCTGGGTCTTTGGATTAACAGTCCAGCGATAATACCACTCGGCCATCACCTCCCCCTCACTGAAATTGTCATTGTCTATGTCATTGACATAAAGCAGCAACCTTCTTCTGTAGATAGCGAGCGGCATAGGGTCTGGCAGAGATTTCAGGGTTAGGGAGGGGTGTAGGGGCTGGGCAAGGTTACAGAGATAGGGAGGGGTGTAGGGGCTGGGGAAGGTTACAGAGATAGGGAGGGGTGTGGGGGCTGGAGAAGGTGACAGATATAGGGAGGGTGTAGTGGTTGGAGGAAGTTCCAGATAGGGAGGGAGTGTAGGAGCAGTGAGGTTTACGTACTATAGGGATTCTGGTGGTGTCTAGTCTACATCAGTCATAAACCTATTGGCTGCAGGGATTATTAAATCCTATAATGATGATGCAGTAACACAGTTCAGGGAAATGGTGATGAATCAAGCTCGGATAAACGCGAGCTTCGATTTTATCAAAGTGATATCCCTCCCCAGTGGGAGAACAGAACATTTCACAGGAGGATGCTTAGCCAAATCTGCAGCTTGGATCTGACCACAGCTTGTTATATGACTGTGCCAACCGATCGAAGCAGAGTTAGACCTCGCCAAAGGTGAAATCAGGGCCAAACCATCCTCTGACACTACAGCTCCTGCTAAAAGGATGTTAAAGACCAGTGAGCGCAGCTAAAACTGCAAGAAAATTAAAAGTGTTTGATGGAAGCTAACCCAGCAAATGGGAGACTACTGTGAAAATTCAACATTAATAACAACTGGGAGATGTCCCCAACAAATTTGCCAGCCATTCTGAAGCACAAGACAAACAACTGAAGGCAGTTCTGACAAGTAGGTGCTGCCTGTTTAATAGCAGTGTTTAAAATCCAGGCACTTGCCTGGTCGTGGAAAAAGAATATTTATGATAAAGTCCGTTCACAGTGTTGTCTTTTTACTCTGTCTCACTATATATAAAAATATTTTTAAAAATATATGTATATGTAAAACCACAGCTGATACAAAAAAATAGAGAGCTTGTGAAAGGAAAAAAAATTCAGCCACTTCTGTAGTCGGAGTTCTATCCTGAGCCAACTCCTGCCCAGTCTCTAAACTAGGAAGCCCAGGTTCAGGTCCCACCTGCTCCAGTAACATTTCGACCATTGCCAGCTCCCTGCTTCCACCTGCTCTCAGACATTCCTGCCAGTTCCTATAAGATAGTAACATTCTGTGCAGCAAAGAACAGGTGAGAATGGCTGCCTATCCCACATGTTGAAGAAGTTTTAGTAATGTGATCCAAGGCAGCTCGAGTAGAGACTATTCCCATCTCTGATCCAATCCCGCAGGAAACAGGGCATTGAAGCTGGTGTGTGGGCAAATCAGGTTAGGTAGTGGCATCAGTTCCAAAGAACAGTCACCAGATCAAAAAGACTTAGGGACATACAGGTTACATTGCACAGGGTGTGCGCTAGATGAGATCAACATTAGCAAGTTCAGCTAGAGAGGCTAGAGAGTCCATTCATCAATTTAATAATGACCGGGAAGAAGCCATTCCTGAATCCCTCATGTGTGTGTTCAGGCTTCTGCACCTTCTGCCTGAAGGGAGAGGTTGTAGGAGATCATTACTGGGGTGCGATGGGTCTTTGATGATATTGGCCGCCTTTCTGCGGCAGCGAGCCGTGTAAATGGAGTCCATGGATGGAAGGTTGGCTTCCGTGATGGTCTGGGCTGCGCACACCACCTTCTGTAGTTTCTTACAGTCCTGGGCAGAGCAGTTGCCATACCAGGCCGTTATGCACCCGGGCAGTTTGCTCTCAATGGTGCATCTGTAGAAGTTGGTGAGGGGCCTTATGGACATGCCAAATTTCCTGAGCCGCCTGAGGAAGAAGAGGCGTCGTTGTACCTACGTGGGAAGTCCAGGACAGGTCGTCAGTTATCATCACTCTGAGGAACTTGAAGCTCTTCACCCCCTCAAACTCAGCTCCTATTGATGTAGATGGGGGTGTGTTCTCCTCCTTTCTCTCTGAAGTCGATGATCAGTTCTTCAGTTTTGCTGACGTTGGGAGACAGATTGTTTTCATTGCACCACATCACCAAGCCCTCTATCTCCCTATATCTTCGGAGGGTCAGTGTGGACACGATGGACTGAATGTCTTGCTTCCACTCAGTAGGGATTCTATGACTTGAAATATTAACTCTGGTTCTCTCTCCACAGTTACTGCTGAATTTGTCCAGCAATCTCTGATTTTGTTTCAGATTTCCAGTTCTTTGTTTTATTTTCTACACAGGGGCACCTTCGGCCATCTCAAAACATAGCTTCACACAAGTTACTGGGTGGGTCCTGTGCAATTTGCTTCAGTGCAGTTTCACTGAAGTGAGGTTACTGAACTAGGAACCGAGAGAATAAAACAGGAATCTACTCAGCAGGTTCCACAACATCTGTCAGGAGAGAATCAGCATGACTTTTTTCAGGCTGTGATCTCTGGTAATCTGTGACGTTTTTCCAACATTTTCTGTTTTTGCTTCTGATTACCAGCATCATTGGTATTTTACTTTTTTTTTTACTGCTGTAGCTATCCAGAGACCTGAACCAAAGACCTGGAGGCATGAGTCTACAACAGCTGGGAAACTGAAATTGAGTTCATTAGATAATTCTGGAATGAGAAGCTCATCTCAGCGATGGTGACCACAAAACAACCAGATTGTCATCAAATCCGCCCAGTTCAGTTATGCCCAATGCAGCAGGAAATCTGTCACCCTTACCTGGGTCTGATCTATGTTTGACTTCAAACCCTTAAATAAGTCTGAGCTGCCATTCTGGAAAAGCCTGGAAGGTCACTCAGTTGCATTCAAAGCAATTGCTCACCACCACCATCAAGAGGAAATGGGCAGCAAGTGCTGCTTTTGCAAGTGCCACCTGCAGTCCTGTGAACGAATTTAAAATTATACACACCGCAGGAGGCCATTCGGCCTTCTGAGTGGTGCTAGTTCCTTCATTGATAATGTTCCCATGAACTGTGATGGGTCTTTTACAACGTTAAGGAAGCCTGCATCAAAACAAAGTTATTGAAAGAGCTGGGCAGACATTCACCTGTTGGCTTGCCTCCTCCGTGGGTATTTTCTTGGGTCGAGTCAGTCTGTGCACACCCTCACACTCACTCTCACTGGAGTACGAGGAATGGCACCGGGGACCGTTGAGGAGATCATCCCACAGCATGTCCTCTGTCTCCGAACCATGCTGGCTGCTCTCCGATGCAGGCTGGGACGTATCACAGTTCAGCGAGCTGAAGGTCATATAGGACTTGGAACTGTTCTGAAAGATAAGGAACCATTTTAATGAGAAAGCATTTAGAAAACAAGAGGCTTTCTGTAGCCACACCCACAGCACAACAAAAACCTGTCAACACGACACATTAGCCAGAGGTGGAACTAATCACTGCGTGTGTTCCCCTTAACTCGATCCTAGTCAGAGGTCATTAGAAAGAGGAGGTTGATTACCTGTCTATAAACCAATGTGCAATTTATACAAATCCAGATCTCACAAAATGTAAGAATGACAAGCTGTTTAATATCTTTTGGGTAATGAGGAGAATAAAGGGGAAACCTATAATCCCTTCAGTAATGTCCTGCCCACGAGATTTATCAACTCATCCAAGAGGTCATGTACATCCTAACCAGTTCATGTTTGACAGAATTAAATGTCACTTCACGCTGTGCGATCCAAGGGCAGAGACATTGCCTCAAAAATGAGAGATGACAGACAACAAAAGAGAATAAGCACCCCGGTTTGCTCAACTGTACAATGCAGAAAATGTCTTGTTCTCTGCACTGCCCACTGCTGACAGATTCTCTAAGTGCACAGCAGTGTGCAATATCAGACCCTCACAGTGATTGGACTGTCCTCTACAATGACTGTGAGCCAGAGAGAGAGAGAGAGAACGGCATTGATGCTGCAAAGGGAGAAGACGCACCAGCTCTGGGTTCAGATTTCACTCAGGGACCTGAGAACATTCTCCAGGGTAATGCTTCAGTACAGAGGGACTGCTGCATTGTTACCGAAGGCCTGTCTAGCCTCTCAACTGGGTACAAAAGCTCCCATACTACAGGCAGTTATTCCCGGGGTTCTGACCAATCAGCTTCTATTAGCATCACAGGAACAGATTACCTGCATCACTGTCGCATTGCTGTTTATGGGATCCTGCTGTGCTAACATTAACTGCTTGTGTTCCCTACCTTTAAGCAGTAACGATGCTTCAAAAGGGTGGTATAGTGGCTCAGTGGTTAGCACTGCTGCCTCACATGCCAGTGACCCAGGTTCAATTCCACCCTCGGGCAACTGTTTGTGTGGAGTTTGCACGTTCTCCCTGTGTCTGCGTGGGTTTCCTCCGGTTTCCTTCCACAGTCCAAAGATGTGTAGGCCAGGTGGGTTAGCCATGGGAAATGCAGGGTAATAGGGTGGGGAGGGTAGATCTGAGTGGTATGCTGCTTGGAGGGTCGGTGTTAACTCGATCGGCCAAATGGCCTGTTCCCACACTGCAGGGAATTCTATAAAAACTTCATGGGAGGTAAAGCACAGTCTGGAGGGTTGGAAAAGGAACACAAATCTCAACTTCCTTTTAGTATCCCATCCCAGCTTGCATTTAGAATTCTTTCTCCCAGGCATACTATCATCCAGCTCTCTGTCTCTCTGGGCTCTATCTCCACCTATCTCTTCATTCTTTCCCCTCCCCACCCCCAACACCCACTGTCTTCAGCATATATACCATCCTTTTCTAGCTACTATCAGTTCTGAAGTCGTCATACCACACTTGAAATATTAACTGTTTCTCTCTCCACAGATGCTGCCAGACCTGCTGAGTTTCTCCAGTAGTTTCTGTTTTTGTGGCAGCTTGAATCAGGTTTGTCTAGCAGCCCAAGAGAACAAGCAAAGGTTCACAGTGAATAAATAGGCCATTCACCCCAACTGCTCTACTCCAGCACTCATACTCCACATGAGACTGTTCCTCACCCCATCCTTCCAGCACATTCTCCTATCCCTCTCTCCTTCATGTTTATCCAGGTTGATTGATATATGAAGCCAGGCTGGATCAGTTAGGACTATATTCACTGGGGTTTAGAAGAATGATAGGGGGGAATCCCATAGAAACACAAAATTCTGACAGGACCATGCAGGGTAAATGCAGGAAGGATGACCACGGAGTCCAGGACCAGGGGTCACAGTCTAAGGATCATTTAGGACTGAGATGAGGATAAATGTCTTCACCCAGAGTGTGGGGAGTCTGTGGAATTCTCTGCCACAAAAAGCAGTTGAGGTCAAAACATCGAATGTTTTCAAGGAGTTGGATAGTGTTCTTGGGGCTAAAGGGATCAAAGCATATGGGGAGGAAGTGGAACAAGGGACTGAGTTGGATGATCAGCCATGATCATATTGAGTGGTGGAGCAGGCTTGAAGGGCTGAATGGCCTCCTCTTGCCAGTATTTTCTACCTTCCCCTTAAACAGGTTGATATTATTCATCTCAGAACTCCTTGTGGGAGAGTGTCCCACAGTCTCACGTCTCTCTGGGTAAAGGAGGTTCTTCTGAATTCCCCGTTAGGTTTATCAGTGAATATTTGACATTGATGGCTCTAAAGTAAATTTTATCTGCAGCTATGCAATCAAACACTTCCATGATTTCTGGAGAAACAACCCCTTACCCCTCCCCCAACCCAGCTCCTGCAGCCTCGTGATGACATTAGCCCCACCGATCCTTTGTCACCGTCAGTAATTAGAATCAGGAACCGAGAGCATTATGAGGAATATCTAAAATCACACAGCCGGATGATGTGATTGAGGTAGGTTCAATCAAGGCTTTCAAAATGGAATTAAATTGTTGTCTGAAAAGGAGGAAGGTGCAGGGGTACAGGAAACAGATAGGAGAGTGACCCCGGGGGAATCACTTGTTCAGAGAGCTCGTGTAGACACAATAGGATTCACTTCAGGAACCCTCTGAATTGGGAATGAAGCCCATTACTCACACACCTTGGCATCCACAGCTGGCTTCACTCATTGATGGAAACAGTGCACTTCCTTCTCACAGAATCATTACCATTTCTCCCAGCTCCTATCCACTGCCAGTGATCAGGCCAAGAGCACTGAAAATTCACCCACGTCTAATATTCAGGATCAAGTAGGCCCAGCCCTAAGCCATTGTCAAGTATTTGTTAAATCCACCTTAGATATTCCTACCTGAATCGGGGCTGTCGATTCAATCTCAGAGTCTAGTAAACTGTCCGAGTCTCGTTTTGGAATCTCCCATCTAGCAATGATTTCTCCGCTCTGTAAATTGATGGAAAAGGGAGGTTGTTGTAACAAAGGTAGCACTCACTTTAAATTACAGTGCTATATTTCGAATTCATTCGTGGGAAGTGGGCATCATTAGTCAGACTAGCATTTACTACCAGTCCCTAATTGCCCTTGAGAAAGAGAAAGAGGTGGTGAGCTGCAGTCAATGTGCTGTGGGGTAGACCCACAATGCTGTTAGGGAGAGAATTCCAGGATTTGACTCAGCGACAGTGAAGGAACGGCGATATATTTCAGGATGGGGAGTGGCTTGGAGGGGAATTTTCAGGTGGTGGTGTTCCCATGGATCTGCTGCCCTTGTCCTTCCAGATGGAGGGATTGAATGTTTAAGGTCATGTTCGAGTGGGCTGCTTTATCCTAAATGGTATCAGGCTTCTTGAGTGTTGTTGGAGCTGTACCTATCTCAGAAATGGGGAATATTCCATCACACTCCTGATTTGTGCCTTGTAGATGGTGGATAGGCTTTGAGGAGTCAGGAGGTGAGTTACTCACTGCAGTATTCCTAGCTCTGACCTGCTGTTGTAGCCACTGTATTTATATGGCTAGTCCGGTTGAGTTTTTGATCAATGGTAACCTCCAAGCTGCTGTTTAGTAGCAGGTTCAGTGATGATAGGGCCACATGAAATCTATGATAACAAAAACTGAAACACAATTCTGATGAAGAGTCAACAGACTTCAAAAATTAGCTCTACATTCTCCCACAAATGCTGCCAAACCTGTTGAGTTTTTCCAACAATTTCTGTTTTGTTTCAGATCTCAAGCACCTACAGTTCTTTCTTTTGTTGAAATCTGTGATGATGGGGATGTCCAAAAGGGGGCTGAAGTGGATTCTCCACTCAATACTTCTGGGTGAAATTGTTGCGAATATGTCAGCTTTACCTTTCGCACTGATGTGCTGGGCTCCCCCACCATTGAGGACGGGGATATTTGCGGAGCCTCCTCCTCCAGTGAGTTGTTTAACAGTCCTCCACCATTCATATCTGGGTGTGGCAGGACTGCAGAGCTTAGGTCTGTTCCACTGGTTGTGGGATCGCTTAGCTCTGTTCATCTGTTGCTGCTTATGCTGTCTGCCATGCAAGTAGACCTGTTTGGTGGCTTCACCAGGTTGACACCTCATTTACATGTATGCCTGGTGCTGCTCCTGGCATACCCTCCTGCACTCTCCATTGAGCCAGGGCTGATCCCTTGGCTTGATGGTAATGGTTGAGTGGGGGATACACTGGGCCATGAGGTTACAGATTGTGCTGGAGTACAATTCTGCTGCTGTTGATGGCCCACAGCGCCTCATGGATGCCCAGTCTTGAGCTGTGAGATCTATGTGAAATCTATGACGTTAGCACGGTGATAGTGCCACACAACATGATGCAGAGTATTCTCAATGTGAAAATGGGACTTCATCTTCACACAAGGATAGCTGATTGGTGAGCATTGGGTCAAGTCTGTTTCTCCCTCTTGTTGCCACAATATGGCTGTTAGGAGGTGACCAGCTTGTGCAGTAGTGTAGCTGATGAGCCATTCTTGGTGATGCACACAGAGGTCCCCAACCAGTCTCTGCTCTTTCCCATCTTAGTGCATCTTCCATGTGGTGTTCAACAGGAAGTAGGGGGATTGCTGAGCGGGAGATCCACTCAAGGCCCAAAGCCCCACAGGATGTTCCCTTTCCATATCCATCCCAATCCCAATCGGTTATTTATTTCAGAGAATTAGGCATCACCCCACAGTGCCTGACTCAAATTTGAACGGAAATGGAATTATAGGTGACAGTAAGCGAGAGAGAGAAGTCTCTAAGTTACCTTTGCTGCTCCCAGAGTTTTGACCTGGGTCTTCTTTCTGAGGCGTAATGTGTAGTTGTTCAAAGCTGCTTCTCTGCTTTGCTGAAGGAGCAGCCGTCGTGACTGACTCTCCGTGTCCTCACTGGAATTCTCATCGGAGACCCGGCTTCTAGTGCGACAGTAAGCACCCTGTAGGTATCGCACAGCTTTTCAAAATCAGTTTGCACCCATTGCTAACTTCAGAAACAGGTAACCCCTCTCAATAATTATATTTTTTGATTATTTTGAAAAGAAAGATATTAAAACATGAGTAGGCAGGCAATGCCAATGAATTCCACCCCTTATTAATCCATCTACTGGCTGTCCAAGTATCAGTAACCAGTCTATGTGATAATTCACAGTGATAATTAGTCAATCTAGTACAGCATTTAATTGACAGATCTCCCAGTTAATCCACACCATCCAATCTAGAGGTAGGGTACCCTGAGGACAGGAAACAAAGCGAAGGTCAAAGGGGTTGAGGTATACAATTACACACGTCATCTAATTAAATGCCAGAAATTCATCATAGGGGCAGAATGACCTCCTGCTGTTTGTAATGTTCTTTGCGATTTCCTTTTTAATTTATTCATTCACGAGGTGTGGGCATCACTGGCACATACTGCCAGTCCCTACCTGTCCCCATGAGAAGGTGGTGATGAGCTGCCTTATTGATCTGCTGCAGTCCTCCTGCTGTGGGTTAACCCACAATGCCATTAGGGAGGGAATTCCAGGATTTTGACCCAGTGACAGTGAAGGAACGGTAATATATTTCCAAGTCAGGATGGTGAGTCACTTGGAGGGGAACTTGAAGGTGGTGGTACTCCATGTATCTGCTACTCTTATCCTTCTAAATGGAAGTGGTCATGTGTTTGAAAGGTGCTGCCTGAGGATCTTTGGTGAATTTCTGCAGTGCATCTTGTAGATAGTACATGCTGCTGCTATACTGAGCATCGGTGGTGGACGAGATGAATGTTTGTGGATGTGGTGCGAGTCAAGCCGGCCGCTTTGTCCTGGATGGTGTCAATCTTCTTGAGTGTTGTTGGAGCTGCACCCATCCAGGCAAGTGGGAAGTATTCCAACACACTCCTGACTTGTGCCTTACAGATGGTGGACAGGCTTTGGGGAGTTAGGAGGTGAGTTACTTGCTGCAGGATTTCTAGCCTCTGATCCATTCTTATAGAGGTATTCGTGGCACACAAGTACCATGACCATCTCTAACAAGCAACTCTTGACATTCAATGGTGATACCATCACTCCCCCCCCCCACTACCAACAAAGCAGGAGTTACAATTGACTAGAAACTGAAGTGACTAGCCACATAGATACTATGACTATCACAGCAGGTCAGAACAATTGCCCACTTGATTGGCAGCACATCCACAAAAATCCTCTCCCTTCAACATTGATCCTCAGTAGCAGCAGTATGTACTATCTACAAGATGCACTGCAGCAGCTCACCAGGGGTCTTTAGATACCACCTTCCAAACCTCTTCCATCTCGAAGAAGGGCAGCAGATACATGGTTTTGCCATCACCTGTAATTTCCCTTCCAAGCCACTCACCATCCTGACTTGGAAATGTATCACCGTGCCTTCATTGTTGCTGGGTCAAAATCCTGGAATTCTCTCCCTATTGGCATTGTGGGTCAACCCACAGCAGGTGGACTGCAGCATTTCGAGAAGGCAGCTCACCATCACCTTCTCAAGGGCAACTTGGGATGCACAATAAATGTTAGACTAAATACCGACACCCGCATTCCATGAATGAAAGAAATCACTCACTGGAATGTAAATTTCTCACACGCCTCACAACTGGACTGCTTCAGTATTTGAGGTGTTGCAAATAGTGCTGAACATTTTGCAATCATTACCAAACGTCTTCGCTGCTGACCTTATGAAGGTCATTAATGAAGCACTTGGAGATAGTTGGGTCTAAGACATTATCCTGAGGAACGCCTGCAGAGATGTCCAAAGATTTGGGGTTTTACTTGTGATAGGCAGCATGTCTGCGCAGGCTTGGAGGGCCAAAAGACCTGTTCCTACTGTAATTTTTCCTTTGTTCTTTTCTTTCTTTGTATCAGCAACTTGGTTGTTGGGAGGACCTAGCCCTCAGTCTGTCACCTATGAGATCCTACTTTACTCCCACCAAGTCCTCATTAACTCTGTTTCTCTCTCCACAGATGATTCCAGTTTCTCCAACATTTTCTGTTTTTATTTCAAATTTCCAACATCCCCAGTATTTTGCTTTTATTACCGTCTTCCTATGTGCCATGTGTGACTCCAACCAGCAGAGCGTTCACCCCCAATACCCATCTGATTCCAGTTCTGCTAGCGCTCCATGATGCCACACTCAGTTGAATGCAGCCTTGATGTCAAGGGCTGTCACTCTCACCTCAACTCCGCAATTCAACTCTTTTGTCCACGTTTGAACCAAGGCTGTAATGAGGTCAGGAGCTGAGTAGTCCTGGTGGAAACCAAACTGGGCGTCACTGAGCAGGTTCAAAAACAGACATTTCTGGAAAAGCTCAGCAGGTCTGGCAGCATCTGTGAAGAGAAATCGGAGCTAAAATTTCAGGTCCGGTGACCCTTCCTCAGAACAGTGACCAGGTTATTGCTGAGCAAGTGCTGCTTCATAGTACTGTTGATGGCTGCTCCCATCACTTTACTGATAATCTAGAATAGACTGATGGGGCGGATTTGTCCTGCTTTTTGTGTACAGGACATACCTGGGCAGTTTAAGCATCAAACATTGAGTGAGTCACTGAGGAGACTTACTCTTCCAGCATGGGATCCAGAGCCTGAGTTGCATCGTCCAACTTTCCTTGATAGGCTTTTTGTCTGCGTTGCCCTGAGAAAGAAGCAACTGACATGAGCAAATACATAACCCTCAGGGAAAATGAGGAGGAGCTGCAATCCGAGATTTATATGCTGAGTGAGTGGTCACTGTGAAAGACCCATAGCTCGATGAGTTTCAGTTCAAAGATCTTCAATAGAAACTCTGCACTCCTTCACACACAGTTTGAAAGAGCATTCACACATCCAATTATTGTCAGACTTCAACAGGGAATGTGTACCAAATACTGAACTGCGTCACCAGCAAATCATTTACTTCACCGTCAAACTCCATCTCCAGTTATGGTCATTGAATATACAAATGGCACATTCAGGCCCCAGATACGGTGGAACAAGGAGCTATGAGGCCAATCCCAACATGAAAAGATTATGTTAGAAAGAGAGAAGACTTCTGTGTTAGACGGGAGTAATGGCCAACATCAGTAAAACCAAAATCCCATTGAATTCCCATCTCTCCCTCAAAGTTTGAATTGAAATCTCACAACTTCACAGTATCCTTACAGTGTGGAAGCAGACCATTCAGTCCATCGATTCCGCACCAACTCCCCCAAACAGCATCCCACCCAGACCCACCACCACCCTATCCCTGTAACCCTGCATTCCCCATGGCTAACCCACCCAGCCTACACGTCCCTGAACACTATGGGCAATTTAGCATGGCCAATCCACCCTAACCTGCACATCTTTGGACTGTGGAAGGAAACCAGAACACCCGGAGGAAACCCACGCAGACACGGGGAGAATGTACCAACTCCATACAGACAGTCACCCGAGGGTGGAATCGAACCAGGGTCCCTGGCGCTGTGAGACAGCAGGGCTAACCACTGAGCCACCATGCTGCTGAGCCAGCATGCCGCATGTTGAAATCTCACCATAACCTTGTTCACCAAAATGATGCAAGGTTATTACAATGGGAAAACACTGACATGCAATTGTGCACTGATGCAAGACTGTTATTACATTAAATTTAAGAATCACACAGTGTGTTAACTTTCTGTTACCGAGTCTCAATCATTGACTGTTCCCAGCTCAGGGCTCACCTCCTGCATCTGCTTCCGTTAGTAGGTGATGGAGTGTTTCGCTGTGTGGAGACGATCTGGCAGTGAACGGTCCCCAGCAGCAGCATCAGAAGCATTGGGCTCACAATCTCACTCACATACAAGACTGGCTCCAGCAAGTACAGACCAATCGTCACCGCTGAGAACACGAACACAGACAATGGAATCAACGTCCATTTCGGCACAACAATTAGAAATGAAATTGTGATGGCAGGCAAATAAACGAGAATGTTTTTGTAAAGCACCTTCCAAGAGGTAGAGAGCCAGTAGCCATGTGAAGGTACCCAGTGAGGTTACCTGGATCCACCATTGATAGAAAAATGGGAAAAACAAGACTCGCACTATTCCCTTCCGAGTTAGAGAGGTCCAGGGACTCTCCGGCTTGGCCTTGACAAATGTTGACCCTGGACAATGAAGGCGAGCTGGTTAGAAATCATAGAGAGACAATGGAGAAGGTACAAATCGGCTTTAGAAGGACAGCAACAGGACAGGGGGGTGCAGGGAATGGATACATTTAAGGTGAAGCTGGTGAAACCCACAAAGGAGAAAGAAGGTGACAGACGTGGAGTAGGTTGGGACAGGGTTTATGTGGGGCATGTACCATATGGGCAGAACATCCTGCATTTATATAATTTGCTCAGATCACAAACAAAATGCAGCTGTTTTATTGCAGCAAATGATGGCTCAGACTCCCGTGCATCATGTTCTAGCCTCAAGCTTCACTGAGCTCTCATTGAAGGGGCAATGTGTGGTGAGGACCACAGGAAGGGCCATTCATTGGAATAGAAGGAGGCCATTCAATCCCTTGAGCCTGTTCCACCGTTTAACAAGGTCATGGCTGATCTGTGGTCTAACTCCATAGACCAGCCTTTGGCCCATATCCCTTAATACCTTTGCTTAACAGAAACTTATCCATCTCAGATTTAAAATTAACAGCTGATCCAGCATCCACTGCCATTTGTGGGAGAGAGTTCCAAACCTCTCCCAACCTTTGCTGGCACTTAGTGAATCTTCCTCAGGGACAAGATAATCAGATCAGAACTGAAGGGGCCCTCCAATGCTCCCAGCATCTGTTTGCACAAAGCTACAGGAAATAAGAAATAGGAGCAGGAGTAGGCCATTCAGCCCATCAAGCCTGTTGCTGCCTATTAATAAGATCTTGGTTGATCTGCCCAAGGCCTCAACTCCTCTTTCGCGCCAGCTCCCCAATCTCTCAAAGATATACCCACTGCCTCTTTAAGCACTTCCAATGATGTAGCCTCCACTACTCCTAGTGGCAGAGAATTCCAACATTCACTACCCTCAGGGAGATGAAATTCCTTCACATTTCACAATGGGATTGTACAACATAGACACTGCACAACTGATGTAAACCACTACATGAACTGCATAGTACCTGCTAATACTTCACACAATTAATTACATCTGAAGGGCAATCATTGATTGATTGGCCATTTGTCCTCAATATCCACTCTTAGTCCCCACCAATGTGAGGAGCACATGGCAGTGTGACATGCTTACATTGGCAGCTTCCATTGTAAATGCAAAATGAATGGGGTCGAGATCAGGCACGATTTAATTAAACAGTGGGACAGGCTCAAGTGGCTGAATGGTCTTAAGACCATAAGATATAGGAGCAGAATTAGGCCATCTGGCCTATCATGTCTGTTCTACCACATGGGTGCTATGTTTCTGAACCCCATTCTCCTGCCTTATCTCCATAACCTTTGATCCCCTTACCAATCAAGAGCCCATCTATCTCTGTCTTAAATACATTCAATGACTTGGCCTCCACAGCCTTCTGTGGCAATGAATTCCACAGATTCCCCACTGTCTGGCTGAAGAAATTCCTCTTCATCTCAATTTATTTGAGAGTCCTTATTAGATATAGGACCCAAAGCTGCTCTCAATATTCTAAATGCAATCTGACCAGAGCCTTACACATCCTCAGGAATACACCCCTACCATTGTGTTCTGCTCTCTTGAAATGAATGCTAACATTGCATTTGCTTCCTAACTGCCAACTGACCCTGCATGTTAGCCTTAAGAGAATTCTTAACTAGGATTCCCAAGTCCCTTTGTGCTTCAGATTTCCGAAGCCTTTCCCCATTTAGAAAATAATCTATGCCTCTATTATTCCTATCAAAGTACATAATCTCACACTTTTCCACATTGTATTCCATCTCCCACTTCTTTTTCCACTCTCCTAGCCTGCCCAAGTGCTTCTGCAGCCTCTCCAATTCTTCAACACGACCTGTCCTTCCACAGATCACATCCACTGGTTCTCCTTTGTCTAACGTGTATGTTACCTCCTCAAAAAATTCTAACAGATTTGTCAGGCATGATTTCCCTTTGACAAAGCTGTGCTAACTCAGCCCTATTTTACCACGTACTTCCAAATACTCTGCAACTTCATCCTCAATAATGGACTCTAAAATCTTACCAACAACCGAGATCAGGTTAATCAGTCTATAATTTCCCACATTCTGCCTCCCTCCCCTTTTAAACAAGGGCATTACATTAACCATTTTCCAGTTCTCTGGGACCTTTCCTGTTCCAGTGATTCCTGAAATGCCTCTACAATCTCCTCAGCTATCCCTTTTCAGAACTCTGGGGTGTAATCTGTCTGGTCCTGGTGATTTATCCATCTTCAGACTTTTCAGCTTCCCTAACACATTCTCCTTAGTGATGGCCACCACACTTAGCTCTGCTCCCTGACTCTCTTGAAGTACAGGTATGTTCCTGGTGTCTTTCACTGTGAAAACGGATGAGAAGTTCCTATTCAGTTCCTCCTCCATTTCTTTGTTCCCTATTACTACATTTCCAGCCTCATTTTCCAGTGCTCCAATGTCCACTCTTGCCTCTCTCTAACCTTCTATATATCTAAAAAGTCTTGTAATTTTCTTTAATATGATTAGTTATTTCACTCTCATATTTGATCTTCTCCTCCCTTTTACTTTTTTTTAGTTTTTTTTGTGCTGATTTTTAAAGGCTTCCCAATCCTCTGGCTTCACCATATTGAATGCTTTCTCTTACATTTTTTTTGTTGCCCTTGACTTCCCTTATCAGCCACAGTTCTCTCATCCTCCCTTTAGTATGTTTCTTCTTCCCTGGGATGCATTCCTGCTGTGCCTCCCAAATTACCCCCAGAAACTCCCGCCAATGCAGCTGCACTGTCTTCTCTGTGAGGCTCCCCTTCCAATCAACTCGGGCCAGCTCCTCCCTCATGTCTTTGTAGTTCCCTTTACTCAACTGTGACACTGTTACATCTGATTCCAGCTTCTCCCTCTCAAACTGCAGGGTGAACTCGATCATATTATGGTCACTGCCTCCCTAGGGATTCATTCACCTTAAGCTCCCTAATCAAATGTCTGCCTCATCACACATCACCAAATCCAGAATTGCTTATTCCCTAGTGGGCTCTTCCACAAGCTTCTCCAAAAACCATCTCTATGATATTCCATGAATTATTTTTCTTGAGATTCACTACCAACCTGATTTTCCCAGCCTACCTGCATATTGAAGTCGCCCATGATTATCGTAATAGTGCCTTTCTGACATGCCTAATCTAACTCCTGATTTACTTTCTTCCCCACATCCCAACTACTGCTAGGAGGCCCGTACACAATTCCCATCAGGGTCTCAGAGATAGAACTGCCAATGCTGGGGTCAGAGACAACACAGTGTGGAGCTGGAGGAACACAACAGGCCAGGCAGCATCACAGGAGCAGGAAAGTTGACGTTTCGGGTCGGGACCCTTCTTCAGAAATGGGAAGGGCGAAGTGAGCTCAGAAATGCATAGAGAGAGGAGGGGTGGGGGTGGGGAAGGTAGGTGGGATGGTGATAGGTGAGTGCAGGTAGGGACTGGTGGGGATTGGTCAGTGAGGTGGGAGGAGCCAATAGGTGGGAGAGAAGATGGACAGGTTGTGTCAGGTCAAAGAGGCAGGGATAAGAGGGAGAGTTGGTCATGGGATGAGGCCGGGGGTGGGGAGATTTTGAAACTGGTAAAATCCACGTTTAGGCCATTGGGCTGTAGGCTCCCAAAGTGGAATATGAGGGGCTGTTCCTCCAGTTTCCTGGTGGCATCATTGTGACACTGGAGGAGGCCCAGGATGGACATGTCACCCAGGGAGTGGGAGGGGGAGTTGAAATGGTTCATGACCAGAAGGTGTTCTCGTTTATCGCGAACAGAGCGCAGGCGCTCTACAAAGCGATCTCCGAGCCTCCGCTTGGTCTCACCGATGTAGAGGAAGCCACATCGGGAACAGCGGACGCAGTAGACCATATTGACAGATGTGGGGGTGAATCCCTGTCGGATGTGGAGGTTTGTTTTGTGCCTGGGATGGGGATGAGGGGGGAGGTGTAGGGGCAGGTGTAGCACTTCCTGCGGTTGCAGGGAAAGGTGCCGGGGCAGTGGGGCTAGTGGGGAATGTGGAGCAGATGAAGGAGTCACGGAGAGAGCGGTTCCTCTGGAAGGCAGATAGGGGTCGGGAGGGAACTATATCTTTGGTTGTGGGGTTGGATTGTAGGTGGCAGAAGTGGCGGAGAATGATGCGTTGGATGCGGAGGTTGGTGGGGTGATATGTGAGGACCAGGGGGATTCTATCTTTGTTTTTGTTGGAGGAGTGGATGTGAGGGCAGAGATGTGGGAAACGCAACAGATGCAGTCAAGAGCATTTTCGACCGTTGAAGTGGAGGAGAAGTTGCGGTCTTTGAAATAAGAGAACATCTGGGATGTTCGGGAGTGGAATGCCCCATCTTGGGAGCCGATGCGGCAGAGGCGGAGGAATTGGGAATAGGGGATGGCATTCTTGCAGGAAGATGGGTGAGAGGAGGTGTATTCTAGGTAGCTGTGGGAGTCGGTGGGTTTGAAATAGATGTCGGTTTCGATGCGGTCACCAGAGATGCAGACAGAGAGATCCAGGAAGGAGACAGAGGTATCAGAGATGGACCAGGTGAACTTGAGGTTGGGGTGAAAGGTGTTAGTAAAGTTGATGAACTGTTTAAGCTCCTCCAACACAACCCACGCCCCCACCCCCACCTCACCACTCTCACCTCTGACAAGGTCGACATCAATCAGGTCAATTTTTATTCGGCCCGTTTTCTTTGGCCGGCTTCGCAGTCCCTGGAAATAAACATTGACAGATGGTGGGATTTGCTTGGTCAGCTTGAGGAAGGTGGGTCAGACCGGACAGAGTTTGTATCCATGTCTTGCACAAGTGGAACTTACTGCACACAGACCAGTTTACACTCAACATACGCAGCTTATTGATGTTCATTTTATACACACACACACACACACCCCCCCCCAGACAACATTACAACTTCAAATAAACTATAATCATCATTTGCAAATTTCACCCTTTATTTAAAAATAGTCTCCAGAATCAGGAACTATCAGGAATCCTTTGCATCCTTCTGGCTTACTTTACTGAAAACCAATCTGTCATCCTTTGTGAAAAATCACAGGTCCATGTTTTGACAATGCTCCAAGATTAATAACTCCCACTGAGACTAACTCACACTGTCCAACACTGGATCCACACTGGGTCACAATCAGAAACACCATCCCCCATGTTCAATGTTTGGGGAATATTCCACAGAAACACAGTGAGTCTCTCAACTAGGAGTGAGATGCCTGGAACATTTTAAAGTGTTACTTTATTCACACAGCTCACCTTAATCTCAGTTTGTTCAATGGACCTTTCCCAGATCTGTTGATCATATGCTCCGATCTGAAACAGAACAATTCCAATTAGGCAGGTTACCCAATGAAAGACTGGCAGAACACCACCTCGTACTGCTGCTGTAGCCCATTGTATTAGGACTGTGAATGTATTGCCAAGACTAACATAATTCCCAACAGAAAAATAGTACCAAGAACCTGAGTGAATGAAAGTCCAAGTTATGAATTATTATTATTAATGGAACATGGGTGTCACTGGCTGAGCAGTATTTATTACCCGTCCCTAGTTGCCCCTTAAGAAGGTAGGGGTGAGCTGCCTTCTTGAACCGCTGCAGTCCATGTGCTGTAGGATAGACCCACAATGTCTGTAGGGAGGGAATTCCAGGATTTTGACCCAGTGACAGTGAAGGAACGGCGATATATTTCCAAGTCAGGATGGTGAGTGGCTTGGAGGGGAACTTGCAGGGGGTAGGGTTCCCATGTATCTGTTGTCTTTGTCCTTCTAAATGGAAATGAGTGTGGGTTTGGAAGGTGTTTTCTGAGGAGCCTTAGTGAATTTGGTGGTCAGGGTGTATGAGGGACTGACTGGAATGCAAGTCTGTGTGTGTGAATGAGGACCGATTTGAAAACAGACAATAAAACCTTATAACAACATTCAAAGTTGTAAACTTCAGGGACAGAATTCCTGCCCAATGTTCAAACTGATCAACAAACTGATTCATCAAAAACAATTAGTCAAGACAAATAAGGACCATGAAACAGAGAACATTAAAAATGTTATCAACTAATATTTTTGCACCAGAGTCACAGAATTATAACCATAAGTAAAGGCCAACCATCCTGGATCTCAAAGTTGAGAATGAGGGCTGACCGAATAAAGATCTTTAGTCGTTTATTTGCTAACCTTGAACCTGCTGGAGTGTGGAAGTATAAGTTGCAATTTAATTGAAACAAATAAGAATTCTGAGGAGACTTGTCAGGGTGGATGTGGAGAGGATATTTCTTCTCCTGGGAGAATCTAGAACTAGGGGTTGCTGTTTGAAAATAAAGGGCCCAACATTTAAGACAGAGAAAAGGGGAATGTTTTCTTACAGTGTCGTCAATCTTGGAGTTCTTCCCCAAAAGGCAGTGGAAGTTGAGTATTTTTAAGGCAGAGCTAGACAAATAATTGTTAAGCAAAAGGATGAAAGTTATCAGGGTAGATAGGAACGTGAAGTAATCAGATCAGCCAAGATGCCACTAAGTGGTGGAACAGGCTTGATGGGCTGAGTGGTCTAATGCATTTGTGGATGACACCAAAATTGGTGGCATACTGGACTGTGAGGAAGTTTATCTAAAAGTACAATGGGATCTTGATCAACTGGACCGAGGAATGACAGATGAAGTCTAATTCAGATAAATGTGAGGTGTTGCATTTTGGTAAGACAAACCAGGACAGGACTAACACAGTTAAAGGTAGGAACCTGGGGGGTGTTGTCGAACAGAGAGACCGAGGGGTGCAGGTACATAGTTCCATGAAAGTGGTATTACAGATAGACATGGTGGTGAAGAAGGCATTTGGCACACTTGCCTCCATTAGTCAGAGCATTGAGTACAGGAGTTGGGACTTTTTGTTACAGCTGTACAAGACATTGGTAAGGCCACATTTGGAGCACTGCATACATTTCTGGTTGCCCTGCTACAGGAAGAATGTTATTAAACTGGAAAGGGTGCAAAGAAGATTTACAAGGATGTTACCGAGACTGGACGGTATGAGTTATAAGGAGAGGCTGGATAGGCTGGGACTTTTTTCCCCTGGAACGTAGGAAGCTGAGGGATGTCCTTATACAGGTTTATAAAATCATGAAGGCTATAGATAAGATGACTAGCCAAGGTCTTTTCCCCAGGGTAGGGGAGTCCTAATCTAGAGGGCACAGGTGAGAGGGAAAGATTTAAAAGGGGCCTGAGGGACAACTTTCTCACACAGAGGGTGGTGTGCGTATGGAATGTGCTGCTAGAGGGAGTGGTCGAGGTGAGCACAATTACAGCATTTAGAAGACATTCGGACTTGTGAAAGGGAAATCATTTTTGACAAAATTTGCTTGGGCTCTCTGAGGACGTAACAAACAAAGTTGATAAAGAGAACCAGAAGATGCAGTTGGATTTCCAGAAGGCATTCAATAAGGCGCCACATAAAAGATTATTGCACAAGAGAAGACCTCATGGTATCATGGGTGTTGTATTAGCACAGATTGAGGATTGGTTTATAGAAGATAATGTCAGCATTAGTGAGTCCTTTTTAGATTGAAAAGATGTAACTAGTGGAGTGCCGTAAGGATCAGTCCTAGGGACTCAATTATTTACCATCAATATCTATGTCATGGAGAAGGGGACAGAGTGCAATGTATCCAAAATTGCTGATCATAGAATCCCTACAGTGTGGAAGCAGGCCATTCAGCCCATCAAGTCCATACCAACCCTGTGAAGAGCATCTGAGCCAGACCCACCCCGCCTATGCTATCCCTGTAACCCTGCAATTCCTACAGAAATCCACCCAACCTGCACTTCATTGGACTGTGGGAGGAAACCGGAGCACCCAGAGGAAACCCACGCAGACATGGGGAGAATGTGCAAACTCCACACAGACAGTCGCCCGAGGGTGGAATCGAACCTGGGTCCCTGGTGCTGAGAGGCAGCAGTGCTAACCACTGCACCGGCCCAGAAACGATACTGTAATTGATTCGAGGGCAGGATGTGGCGAGATGTAAGGAATCTACAAGGGGATACAGATGGGTTGAGTGAGTTGGCAAAAACATGGGTACATGGAGTTTAAAGAAAGAAAGTGTGAGGTCATGCACTTTGGGAGGAAGAATCAAAGGCAGACAGTTTTTAAAACAGAGACAGACCCCTAACAAGTGCAGTGCAGAGGAATCTGGGCTTTCAACTGCATGTACCAAAAAAATGACCATGCATGTGCAGTGGGTAATTAAGAAGGCAAATTGGATTTTGGCCCTGATTGCCAGGGTGTTGGATGTTAAAAGCAGGGAACGTTTGTTCCAACTGCCCAATGTATTGGTGAGGTTGCAGCAGGAATACTGTACAGTTTTGATCACTGTATTTAAAAAAGGCTATATTGGCAATGGAGGCTGTTCAAAAGAGGTTCACTCAGCTGATTCCTACAATGAAGAGGTTAGCTTATCAATAATAGCTAAACAGGTTGGGCCTCTATTCGGGTGATCTTTGGAAACATACAAGATTTTGAGGGGCCTTGACAAGGTAGATGTTGAGAAGATATTTCCACTAATGGGGGAATCTCAAACTAGGGACAGAGTTACACAATAAGGGGACAATCATTTAAAACTGAAATGAGAAAGCATTTCTTCTCCCAGAGGGTGGTGGAATTCTCTAACCCTGAGAGTTATTGACCCGAAATCACCGAAAATATTTAAAGAGGAAGTAGATAGCTTTTTTTGAAGTGTCAGGAAGTTAAGGGAGACAAGCAGCTAGCTTAAAAGATAGGAGGCCTGGGATAGATTAGCCATGGTCTTTTGAATGGTGGGGTAGGCTTGAAGATCTGAATGGCCTCCTTCTGTATTTTACGTGGAGAGACTAGAAACTAAATAAATGACAGAGATAGTAGGAACTGCAGATGCTGGAAAATCTGAGACAACAAGGTGCAGAGCTGGATGAACACAGCAGGCCAAGCAGCATCATAGGAGCAGGAAGGCT
>NC_063356.1:2874177-2952911 GCF_021869965.1 Rhincodon typus | reverse complement strand
CTCTCAGGCCCCACAAACCCCAACCCTCTCAGATCTCTGAAACCCCAACCCTCTCAGAACCCACAAACGCCAATCCACACAAACTCTGACCCTCCCACACTTTTCAAACTGCACCCCACCTGAACCCCTTATTGGCAAACCCCAACCTTCCAAACCAAACAAACCACAACCCAACTGAAACCTGACCATCCCAGACTCTTCAAACCCCAATCCACACAAACCCCAACCCTCTCACACTTTTCAAACTGCACTCCACCCTAACCCTGACTCACCCAAACCCTGATCCACCCGAACTTGGTAAACCACAAGACTATCTGTCAAAGCCCACCCAAAATCTCAACCTGCTTCATCACTCCCTGAAACCTCAACTTACTTGACCCCTTTTATCCTAATCAGCCAAAATACCCTCTCTCCCGATTCTGAATTTACTTCAGTCCTGTCCCCAGTAAATCTTTATTTACCTCCACATTCAGTGCTTTTCAGCAAAGGAGTTGGTTAGCTAACTAGGTAATGATGCAGATTCATACCAACAGCATGGGTTCAATTCCTACACCAGCTGATGTCACTATGGAGGACTCTCCTCTCACCTGCAGTAACTCGTGGGTTAAACCACCATCAATTATGTGTGCCTCTCCCTAACAGGACAACAGCCCTATGGGGATGATACCTCCTATGTTTAGGAAATAGTGAATAAAGCTGTTCTAAGACATATTTTGAGAAAGACAATTTTTATGCCCCTATGATCTTCCTGCTGAGTTGATCACATCAGTGTCCTAAGATTGCTGGCTCCAAACCAAGATCTATAAATCCTGAATGGTCTTTATCTTGTCCAACATCATTTCTTCAATTCTTCATCTAGATCTTCAGTAGCAAAGGTGAAGACTGGTTCAGAGCCCAAGAAATAATTGGATTCGTGCAAAAAATACTAACTAATTCATTACTGGAAACTGAGGAAGGGTCACCAGACCCGAAACGTTAACTCTGTTTTTTCCTTCACAGATGCTCCCAGACTTGCTGAGCTTTTCCAGCAACTTTGTTTTTGTTCATTACTGGAAACTTGCAGTCCATAACTGCTTTGATGACTCCAGTCTCTTATCAATGTAGGCAACTGTCAGGGCAGTGCTGCAAGTTGATCAATTGTATAAGGAGCAAGTTAAGGATGTGCAATAAACACTGGCTTTACCTGCACAGCTCACACACAAGGAACATTGGTGATCGCAAGAACTGCTGATGCTGGATTCAGAGTCAATACAGTGTGGAGCTGGAGGAACACAGCAGGTCAGGCAGCATCAGAGGAGAAGGAAAGTCGGTGTTTCAGGTCAGGATCCTGATGAAGGGCCCTGACCTGAAACACTGACTTTTCTGCCCCTGTGATACTGCCTGACCTGCCATGTTCCTCCAGCTCCACACTGTATTGACAAGGAATGTTGCTGACTGGAGACCACACAGCTACTAATAACTACATTCCACCTGGGACAATGGAACATGTTCCTTCCTCAATCCCTACCAAAATCAGCCCGATTGTCACACAGTATTGAAAACTGTTCATGTGGGACTAGTCACACCTTTTCAAAAGTCCAGGTACCTCTCCTGTGATTTACCTTGGGATATCTTACAATAGATGCTAAAATGAATTAAAACTCCTCAGGTTATGGTGGAAAAAAACAGGAATGTGGAGTCGAGGATGATTGGATCAGCCACAATCTCATTGAAAGCTGGAGCAGACTTGATGGGCTGAATGGCCTAATTCTGTTCCTACATTGTACAGTCTTATGAAATTTAAAATTCAACTCTTGGCACCAACACACATCTGTGATCAAAACAAATGGCATGAGATATTAAAGTGAAGCACAGACCAGCACCTCACGTGTAAAATATTTCACAGCAATAGTCTGAAAAGCAGCAGGCAGGTTCCCCATTGTGTCCTGGCCAACACTGAACAATATCACCACAACAGATTATCTGGCCAATTAACTCATTGCTGTTTGTGGGAACTTGCTTTGCTTCAATTGGTTGGTTGCTACTTGTCCTACAACAGCGACTACACTACAAAGTATTAATGTAACTGTAAACATTTTTTTCATTGCCCTCAGGTTATAAAAGACTCTGGAAATGTGCAAATCTGTCTCAAAGGTTAAATAACATTGGCTATATTTATAATGCCTATTGCTGCCCTCCTGTGACAATAAATTGTAATTATTGCTAACTCGTGGTTTTGCGCAGAAACAGTGTAAAACCACATTTTATGACACACAAATAGTTTGCATATGAGGTTGGGAGAAATATGTTACATACTATTTGCAGGGGGAATACCTAAATAACAGGAGCTTCGTTCATCCAATAGAAAACACTGGTGGCAATCTGACTGTGGACCACAGAAATAGTTATGCAATTCCAGGGAAACAGTGACACAGTGCCATTGATACCATGATTAAAGGATGAATGAGTTAGTCTAATTAATAAATCAGTGATACACTGTTTAGCCAAATTGAAAAGAGACTGAACACTTATTTTGGAAAACTGGACATGAAGCAACCAGTAAGAAACACATTCTCTTTTCAATGCTGCACCATCACCAAAACGTAAATCACAAAAGAACAAAGATAGGGACAGCGTAGAGGCAACTTTACTCTGTATCTAGCCCGGTGCTTTACTGTCCAGGGAGTGCTTTATAGGGATGGCATAGAGGCAGCATTACTTTCAGTTTAAAAGCAGAGAGAAAGCTTGGCTTTCAGTCTACAAAAGTAGAGGTAGCTTTACTCTGTATCTAACCTCATGCTGTATCTGCCTTTGGTAGTGTTTGATGGATACGGTGTCGGGGGAAGCTTTGCTTTTAGTTTCAGATTAAAAAAAATAGGAAGCTTTACTCTGTATCTAACCCCGTGCTGTCCCTGTCCTGGGAGTGTTTGATGAGGACAATGTAGAGGAAGCTTCACTCTGTATCTAACGCCGTGCTGTCCCTGTCCTGGGAGTGATGGATGGGGATAGTGTAGAGGAAGCTTCACTCTGTATCTAACTCCGTGCTGTCCCTGTCCTGGGAGTGATGGATGGGGATAGTGTAGAGGAAGCTTCACTCTGTATCTAACCCCGTGCTGTCCCTGTCCTGGGAGTGTTTGATGAGGACAATGTAGAGGAAGCTTCACTCTGTATCTAACCCCGTGCTGTCCCTGTCCTGTGAGCGTTTGATGGGGACTTCCTTTTTTTTAAAGAACGTGTTCATGGGATGTGGGCATCACAAGCATTTATTGCCAATCCCTGATTGCCCAGAGAGCAATCAAGCATCAACCATATCTCTTCTGAATTTTTGAATTTAAATTTCATCATCTGCCATGGTGATATTTGAACCCTTATCTCAGAATACTAGCCTGAGTTCTAGAATAACAGTGATATTACCACTACATTGCTGCTTACCATCAAAACATAAAGCTGAAGCATTTGCAACAATCTTCAGCCAGCAGTGCCAATTGGATGGTCCATCTCAGCCTCCTCAAGAGGTCCCCAGCTTCATAGATGGCAATCTTCAGCCTATTTGATTCACTTCACATGATATCAAGAAATGGCTGATGCCACTGGATACTGACTGCAAGTGTACTAACAGCTGCCGCTACCCTGTCCCTATCTTCAGTGATTTAGATGTTGTTGATGATGCAGTATTGAATGAACAATTCTGGCAATAGCACTGAATGCTTGAGGTCCAGAGCTTGCCACGCCCCTAGCCAAGCTGTTCCAGTACAGCTACAACACAGATACACATGGAAATTGCCCAAGTCTGTCCTATAAAAGCAAAGTAAATCCCACTTGGCCAAATACTGCCTCATTAGTCTACACTTGTTAATGAATAAAATGATGGAAGGGATCGTCAACAGTGCTAACAAACAGCACTCCTGAGCAATAACCTGCTCATTGATGCAAAAACAGAAATTACTGGAGAAACTCAGCAGATCTGATAGCATCTACGGAGAGAAAACAAATTTTTTTTGTTTCGAGTCCAGTGACTCTTTGTCAGAACTGTTAGTAGCTTGGATAAAGTTGTATTTGTGCTTCAGCCAAAGTGGGGAGTTGGAGGGTGGGAGAGTGGAGGGGAGAGGTGAGCGGATTGGTGGAGACAGAGGCCAGAGAGAGAGAGATATGAATAGTTAGGTAAACAAAGAGATTAGAGTTCTAACTCGTAAGAGCTAAGAATGAGAAAATGGGTTAGCTCATCTCTCTCTCTGGTCATTGTCTCCACATACCTGCTTACCTCTCCCCTTCACCCCAACCTAACTTTGAATCCCTCACTATCAACAACCTGGGTTCTTATTGACCAGAAACTGGCCTAGCCACATAAACATGGTGGCTACTAGTGCAAGTCAGAGGCAGTGAATAACTCACCTCCTGACTCCCCAAATCCTGTCCATCATCTACAGGGCACATGTCAGGAGTGTGGTGGAATACTCCCCACTTGCCTGGAGGACTCCAACAACCCTGATAAAGCTTGCCACCATCCAAACAAAGCTTGATTGGCACCACATCCATAAACAGCCAATCCCACTACCACCTATGCTTAATAGCAGTAGTGTGTACCATCTACAAGAAAAGGCTCCTTGTAAAAGTTCCTGTACCACAACCACCGTTCCCCTAACGTCACTGAGTCAAAATCCTGGAACTCCCTCCCTCAGAATTGTAGAGGCACCCATACCAAATGGACTGCAGTCTTTCAAGAAGGCAGCTCACCACCACCCTCTCAAGGGCGACCAGAATGGGCAATAAATGCTGACCCAGCCAGTGACACACCAAATTTTAAAAAAAAAGACTGCGCTGAGGAAGCTTTACTCTGTATCTAACCCAGTGCTATTCCTGTCCTGGGAGTTAATGGGGACAGTGTAAATAGAGAGAGCTTTGCTGTTCACCTGCCCTGGATATTAGAAGCAATAACAAGGACAGTGGGGTAAATTAGAACAATAGGGCCACAAGGAGAAAAGAAGCCATGAATAAATGTCCTGTGATTTTACAGTGAGACTAATTCTATGTTCACAGCAGCCTGAATTTCTCACACTGCTGAGGGGGGAGAGGGACAAAGAAGAGGTCACCCAACAGATGCGTTTTTGTACTTTTTGACCAGCAAGCAGGTTAATAATGCAGCCTGCAAGGGCAGTCCCCTTTTTTCATTAATTTATTTGTTTTAATTTGTTGCATTTGAAATCTATTGAGGTTAGCTCCTTTCACCACATTTCCATTTGATTCAGAAGAAAGAAAAACGTGTATTTCTATAGCAACTTTCACATACTTGGGATGTTCCGAAGTTCTTTACATCCAGTGAAGTACTTTTGAAATGTAGATGCTGTGATAATGTAAAATCAGCTGAACAGTCCCCATCAGAAGCTGTTTAACAATTTTGATGTTTAACAGTCTACGACTGTTTGTAGACAGGACACTCCCACAAACAGCAATGAGATAATTGGATGGATAGTTTATTTTCATGATGTTAGTTGAAGAATAAATCTCAGTCAAGACATTGGGATGCATTCACCTGCTCCTTGTGCAGGTCACTAGAACCTTTTAAATCCACCTAAAAGGACAGACCCTCAGTCTAAAGACCCATACAAAGGAGAGCAGAACATCTAATTTATTCACTGCCTTTAACACTGAAGTCAGAATCACAAAGCTTCCCTCAAATAATGCAGTATTTCATAAAGTGTATCAGCCTACATTACTTACTAACTCAATATTACTTAATTCAATTTTCTAATACCAAATTTCTGATATCGTTTTACATAATCCTAATGATCTGATTTAAACACCTCTAGCACAAACATTGTTTATTTGCTTAAACTGAGCAGTGGGACTTGAACCTCCCACCTGCTGCCTCAATGATGAGTACTTACCTGCTGATCCCATAGTCTCCATAGGAACTGAACAAATAAAAATTGGGCAATTCCTAATTGACAAACCACAAAAAGCTGTATGTGCTAAAGTTTCCTAGCTGGGATGTAATTAGATTTACAGAAAATTAGTTACTATAAATCTAAATGTGCTTTTCAGTGGAACAATAGTCTGGATGGATGTTGGAATAAAAATAAAGTAGATCGCTTGGTGCAGGACACTGGTGGTAACTGGAGACCGTGTAAGTTCACAAAGCACAAAGATTGTAGTAAAAACTATGCAGTACTCCCAAATACCACTGCTTAATATCAACACTTAAATCATCAGCCATCTTTCTCAGTATTTAACATTCCCTGTATAAAGTGCTTGGATTGATTGAAGAATGTGAATGATCCATAAAAGTACAAGTTTGCTTTGGGCTTAAGTACTAAATTATTCACAATTGGTTTTTTCAAGAACTGATGTGGCTGGTGCTAGCAGGGAATAATCTATGCAGATGAGAACAGCAAGCTGCAAACTGAGCAGCAGGAAGGGGGATGGGGCAATGAGAAAAGAAAGGGTGGATATGGAGCAGGGTGGAGAATGAGAAGTGAATGGTAACAGAGACAGACAGACCACAAAGGGGGAACAACGAGATGTGCAATGCTAAGTGTAAGGTGGGGAGATGGGATACAGATGCATTGATCAGCTGGTAATCCATCTCAATGCTGCTTGCAATTTAGCTGCTGCATTTGCTTCAATAACACAAATTTTAATGCAATCTACTTCATTTGAAATGCTTTGAGATATTGTACATACAGTATGATGGCATATCCTCTTATGCAGTTCATTGGATTATTACCAAAGGACCATTTAACCAGGTTAGCAACAGCGCTTGTAAAACAATCAATACTATGGAATGCACACAGATCCTAAAACAGGCAGAGATGCTTCCACTTATAGAAAGCAAGAGAACATGCTGATAGGGTGAGATGAAGAGGGCTGGAGGCAGATCATGTAGAATATTAAAACCAGCACTGACTACGGAGGCTAAATGGCCTGTTTCTATGCAGTAAGTTCTGGGTTAGAATGATTTGTAAGGCGTTGTTCCCTCACATCAAAAAGAAAAATCACAATAAAGGACAACTTCAGCACTTTTTCAGTTTATTTAAAAAAATACTTCAAAGAAATGTTCTATGTATTTCATCTGCGCGCTCAAATTTAAAATCTTACAAAGCAACATTTCAAAAGGTTAAAACATGCTTCATATAGTGAGCTAAAGAAATTCACTGAGCAAAGGGTTAATATCACATAGAGGTTTATTTATTTTAAAATGTACCATCTGCTCACACTCCGCGTCGTCAAAAAGTTATTACACCCTTCACTGAGACAAGGATTTATAGGGTTCGCAATAGAACTAAGGCCAAGCAAAGCAAAGCTTACTTCCCAAGCATATGCTTTTCTGGAAATCATAATTGCAGGTAAGCTTCTCATGAATATATTTTCTCAGTGTACCACTGGCTTTGCACAGAGTCGTGTGTGTATACGCATGCGCTGAACAGTACTTTGCAAAGACAGTACAAGTGCTTGCCCGTTCACAAAGTTAGGTAACAAGAATCAGGTGCCCGTTCTAAGGTAAATGAGCACACATAGAGCATGAATGCTCTTTTAATTTTGATTTGTGTAGGTGTTGGGTGTGGGGGACAGGGTGGGGTGATTGGTAGCTTTTTTTTTTTCGGTTGGGGGCACAGTATGTGCAATCCCAGGGATCATGAAGATGCATCTCCACTGAAAGAAGTGGGGTGGCTTATCTATTCTGAGGAAATGGACTTGTTTGTTTAACACTTGCCCAATTTCTGGTGGATCACAGCAAGGCGCCAATGTTTCTGTGAGACTCTTAGTTGAAGGTGGAGAGTACACTTTCCACTGGATGATACTGGATAACCAGGAGTCGAGAGATTTATTCCCCAAACTGCTCCATCGGTTCTGAAGCCAGTTGGACAATCACTCCCACTGGCCTAATTCAGACCAGCATTATATCCACATCACACATATGAGCTTAGTGTTTCTGCAACTCACTCAATGAAACACATTGGTGGATCCCTCATCCAAATCTCCAACGATATCCAGTGATATTCTCAAAGTCCCTTTCAACAAGTTGTCAAACAGAATCTGGCCAACTTCAAGTGAGTCTTCCATCACTTGTCGGTGAGTTAATATTCTCTCAGTACACTTACAAAGCTAAACGTTCCACATTTGGGACTGAAGGAAGGGCCTTATTATGGATGGCAGTGGATTGAAGTTATTGAGTGAGACATAATGGACTGATGATCCATAAGTATCTACCTCCCCCATTCTACCACGGAAATAGAGAACCTCACAGATAGTAAGACATTCACTCTTGGATCCAGACAATGGAAGATGTATGCAAAATATGACAATGTAATGACCCCAAGAATAGACATACACACCTGCAGCTTGACATTGCATTGACCCTCAGCCCCACCCCCAAAAACTGACAAACTTGCAGTGCAACAGCGTGTCACAGTTCTGAAGATTTATAAGCCAATGATGTCAATAATGCATGCAGACTGGATGAAAAGTTTACATTAATGTAAATATACTCAACACAAATACAAAAATACAACACCCCTGAGGGCATTAACTCTGCTACACTGATAGAAATGTTCAAAAATAAAGTAGATGTCTTCATAAATTACTGCTAGATACATCGAGGCATTTCAATAATGATGACTATTGGTAAATTAAGATAAACCTGAAGGAATTCTCCTGCAAGCTACGATATCACAATATCTTAAAGGAGCCATACTTTGTTTTAAAACAACTTACAAATATAAATGGATAAAAAATTACAAATACAGTAAAGTGATTAGAAAATACAAGTGCCTGGGAAGCAATTTTTACTTTGAACGACCAAGTTTTACCTTTAAAAATCATATTCGGGACAAGACACTGTATATAGCTCCTCTCAATAAAAAGTGGAGAACAAGTTTGTGGAATTCCTACTTCCCTATATGTCTGGATGATTTAATTTTTCTTCAGTAGAAAGTTGTCCATCATGTTGGCAAGTGCTCATTGCTTAGGAGCCGTTTACACAGATTAAATTGTTTGACCATTAAGTTCTACAGATTCAAAAATCAGTCCGCCATCTGCTAAGTTTGTTTATGTCTTTACTGTAACTGTCACAGATTCAGCAAATGAGATTAGGTGAGGCATTGGATGGAGGAAGCAAGTGATAGACTTGTTGGAAGAGCAACACTGGGACAAAAAGATTTTCCTGAGGATCAGCCACCCAGTTTCAATGATTTAGGATTTGGAAAATGGTTAAATTTACAGGCTGAATGACTGACTTCTGTTCATATATATTATAGTGATTCAATTAGTAACCAAAGCAAATACAAAGCCCAAATTATCAATGGCAAAAGGTGTATAATGGACCCTGCATTAGATGAACCTTTGTCATTTTGGCAGAATAAAGTTGAGGGACTAACTTGGTTAATTCTGTTCCTAAGGTCCAAATGGGTGACATGAAATGAGCAACCAGATACTGTGACTGGAGTTAAGAAAAGAATTACTTGAAGTGCGTATATGTCACAATAATACCATTGGGTTTCCCCAAGTGTAGGATGTATGCAGGTAGCTGCATGCCAAGCATTGAAAATTATTCACTAAAAACTGGTCTATTTAGCCAGTCTGAGTAAAACTCCCCGCACCAAAACCGTGCTTGGAAAGCTGATGAAACTTATAGAATATAAGGTAGTATGAGACACTGTTGGGCACAAATGTTGAATCGATGTGAATGAGCCAAGTGGGGTAAATGATGCTGTCTCGTGATGAGTTAATCCAATTATTTTGACATCAGGTTTGACAGCAAGACAGACCTGGAAAGTCTTCCACCTACAAGTTACTGGCAGCAGCATTTTTATTATCCTACTCCACAGCATAAGAGAAACTACATTTCAAGTGTGTTTAATCAGTATTAAGCATTTAGGATGCATTAAGGCTGTGAAATATTATTAAATTGCAAATTATACTCGAATCCTTTTATACAAGTTGCAAGGTTTCCTTTTCATGCCCACTGAACAATGGAAGTATGTGCTCCCAACCTTCAAATATCTCCCCATCTATATAAAAACCACTGTCAAACAGATCAATAAAACAACAGGCCATTCAGTCTTGATTTATTCTGCTATTCAATGAAAACAACTTCAGCTCAATTCCAGTTACCCACCTTTTGTCCAAACACCTTAATATTCTAGCCCAATAAATATCAATTGATCTTAGTTTTAACCTCCACAGCTCACTGTGGGGGAACAGAGCTTCACATTTTCACTCTCTGAAAGAGAGATTTCTTGATTTCACTCTTCGATTGGTTAATCTCTGATTAAGATCAAATCCCTTTTATTCTGAAATTGTTCCAGAGAGGAAATAATTTTATGTATCTACCCAACCGAATGGTTTTATTATTTTAAAGTGTCTCAATTAAGTCATGCTTAACTTTCTAAACTCAAGGGAATACAAGCCTAAATTTATGGAACTGCTTCCCATAATATAGCCTAAAAATTACACAAACTTCCCACAAAGGTGGAGTTTAACAGCTGAACATTGCCATGTCAGTGTGAAGATTGCAGACTACACCTGTTACACTTTCTCCCACAAGCTGTAATGCAACTTTGAGGACATAGAATTTACTGGGAAGTGCTGTTTCAGACTTGATTCAAATCAAGCAGATCATACTTCCCTGCCTATTTACCATTTTAGGACAGCACATGATTGCAGCCCAATCCTTCCTGGAACCTAATTCTCCTGATGCTACACAAAGACAAGGGAACCAAGAAGAGAAGTGAAGATAGGGTTGAAAAGACAATCTTGTAAACAAATTGGAACAGACTTGTATTAAAGCACCTTCCGCTGCCACCAGATGTCTCTAAGTACTTAATAAATTAAGTACTTTTGAAGCAAAGTACAGTAAAGTAGAAATTGTAATTATAATGGAATGATCAGCAAAAAGGCCATTCATCCCATCATCCTGAATCAACTCTCTTATCCCCCTACCGCACAAACAAGATGAGCAGGTCATGTGGTTCCTGGAGGCTTCTGCATCATTCACTAGGATCTGCCACCGCTATTCTATTTTTCCCCTCTTTCCCCATTTTTCTAATGGCACAACAAAATCTATCCACAGCCAGAAATTATTCCTCAATTAGTATTTATCCAACTCTTTACAAAATTTGCTTCCACCACGTGCTCTGATTGTGCATTCTGTATCACAACAACTTGTTATTTTGAAATAATGTCACTTTTTCCCCAGCTTCCCTTTGGCCTCATTGTCAATTACCTTACATCTATAATTCTGGTTCTTGACCTTCCAGTTGGTAGAATAGTTTTCCCTAATTTAAACTCATTGAGACCCATAGAATTTTCAGTGGAGGTTAAATTGGATATTTTAAAATAAAAAATCTTCTAGTTTTGAATTGGTCAGCTCACGGGGAAACGAATCGTTTGCAGTGAGCGCAGGATTGAATTAGCGAGAATCCAACAATGGAGAAAGAACCAGATCTCTGTGGTTAAAAATAAGGAGCACCTCCCCAAACACACCGGCCATGTGCTTTCATTGCCAGTTTCAAATAAGCTCAAGTTATTTGTTTCACAATAAATACAAAAGTATCAAAAATGTTAGAAATTTAGCAGTGGTAGGTATGAAATAATATTTATAATGTGCTTCCCCACCACTCACAACAGTGACTGACTCGAGCCTCAGTTATTCTGCAATTTGTGATTTAAGGTATCAAGAAGGAAAGGCCATTGTTCAATGCGGGCAAGTTTGGGCTAAGATGGAGAGAAGACAAGATTTTTTAAAAAAGCAATAGTCAGCTCTATCATTCCCCAAACTTTCCAGCACCTGGGGCTTTCCTGGTTTATTTGGCTCTGTTGTAGATTAATTGATGGAGATTGACCATTGCCACTCTGGTTAGTTAAAAACTCCATTATCATTGTAACAAGCAACAATCAGGATGCAAGCTAGTTTTCTTTGATTGCAATTCCTATGCTCTGAAGCCCTGCTAAGGTGTGATTTGGAGTAGGAGATAACATTGGGAGAAGGCCATTCAGCTTCCTTGAGACTGTTCATCCATTTCATTAGATCATAGCCAATCTGAATCTTTACTCCAATTCTCCTTCTTGGTGCTATAACCCGTAATACATCATAAAAAAGGGGAAGCATTCTAGATTTCTACTGCACCTTGTGTGAAGTAGTACCCTGGACATCACCTCTGAAAGATCCCGATTCTACACATGGTGAACTCAATCTCTGTTTCCACACACGATACAGGGAGGTGAAAAACAGCATAGCACACGTCGTATTTATAGACTGTAAAGTTTGAAGAAACACTGATCAAAACAGCACTGATGAGCAATAATTCAGAACAGGGACAGAGGCAGAGACTGAGTGGTGGCTGGTGGTGAGAGCGTGTGCTCATCAGATAATACACTTACTGAACATGGGTTTGATTAACTGTAGTCAGCAGTTTTCTCCAAGTTCCAGATTTTCACAAGTTTCAAAACAATAGCATGATCCTTACATGACAGCAAACAAGATAGAGACCATTTTGCTCTTCTTAGATTTTCCACCCTTCAAGTCCCCGATCAGAGTTTTAAACATGCTTTTCCTTTAGCTGTTGGATTTTAAGGAGACCCTAAGTATTGAGTGGATGAGAAGGAGCAAATTTGCAGAAGGTTAAGCATTACTAAGGTCATATTCAGTCATAATCGGCATGCGTAAACAGAGGGCGAGAAAAAGTGCCAAATCTGCACCTTTTCTCCTTGGCAGCCAATTTTACTGTAGAATCCTGGCAGAAAATCAAATGATTCATTTCACATGTGTAAGGACTGGGAGACAAGAGTCTTAGTGATGGACTGCATCTGATATTAGCTCCTTATACTGCAGAGGTGAAAAGAACTCAGAATAGATCAACAATGCCAGCTTAACAATACAAAGCTCAGCAGTAGATGGCACCACAGTATAAGGCCAATACTGACCTGGACTGTGGCTGTGGTTAAAAGTATTTTTGTTTTTAAATCATTCACAGGATGTGGGTATCACTAGCTAGGCTAACGCTTATTGCCCATTCCTTAGTTAATCAAATACACATACACAATACTTCCACATGCACTTGGCTGGTCTTAAACATAAACAGAAGCTACTCAGCCACCTTTATCATTTGCCATCAGTTCCAATGCATACACACCATACACCTACGCCTTTGAACTCATCTTTACTACTTATACAAATATGAAATTCTGGGCTAATTTATTTAAGAAAAGCTGAGACTCTGGGAGGGATTGGACTGAGATATTTCAAGAATAATGGGTGGACACTACCTTAGCTGCAGAAGGACTGGGGAGGTATGGTGAAACAAGAAAGGGTGCTGTGATGCATTATAAGATTTAGAAGTGCTGGATTATATGGAGCAAGTGTTTGATTTCCCGAGGATAATGACAAGCTGCCAATTCAGGTGTTAATTGCAGATTCACTCCATACTGGGCCAGCTCCAGGTTAGAGCAGAGATCACAGCAGACTAAGATACGCAAAATAAGATGTTTTATAAACAGCAGAAAATGTGTTCTCCTCCTCTGGTTTTTTTCTTAAATGGGTGTATGTTCCATTATATCCCACCCTAAAATGACCACCTGGCTCTTGTTTTTAAATCTGTTCCTGCTCCAGCTAGACTGTGTTGATATTTGTGGATGGTCAGGGCACCTGGCCTGTATCTGACAGATGGAGAAATTGGTCTTTTTCTGTCTATCATCCTGCATTGCGGCTCTGTGAAAGCCTAACCCTCAAAAAAAAGGGATGCGGTGACATTCAGGAAAGATCAAGCAGGCTTAGGGTGTCCTTTGCCTGGAGAGCCTGATAAGTGCCTTGAGATTATGAAGGGGTCTGACAGGGTGACACAGGTGGATTGTTTCCACTCATAAGACAGTCCAAAAGGAAGAGGACACAAATAAAAGATAATCATTGACGACATAGCACACAATGAAAGAGGAGTTTCTTCAGAGCGACAGGATGTGGAAACACTATACTTCAACCATTCCATGTGGCAGGCAGCACTGACATTTATGGATGGGTTTGATGCAGGGTGGAGGCAGAAAGCCAGAGAAGGTATTTGGGGAAAAAGACAGGAAGAGGTAATTAAAAGTGGGAAGCGTCTCACGTGTGCAATAATAGGCAATAGAGAACAGGTGAAGTGAGTCACCTGCTTTCAGTGCTGTTAGTTCACCATGTTTTATAATCCAATGAGAAGTGTGCTTTGTTGAACCATATCCAAGACGATAATTACATGACAAAAACCTTCTAGCCACAGCATCCAGTATTTTGCCGTTTTTGGATTTCTAAATTTTATTTATTCTCAGAATGTGGAAGGCACTGGCAAGCCACATTCACTGTCTGCCCGAGCTGTGCACAACTGAGCCAATTGAGCAGGTAGTTGTGAATTAACCACATTGATCTGGAATGACTGGATTCACAGATATTAACCCAGACAGAGTGAGAATGGCAAGTTTAATTTCTGGAGAGTAAATAGTACCTTAGTGAGTGTATTCCAAGGTCTCTAAAGAATCTATTTTGCCAGTAAGCAAATTTTCTAGTTTCAACTAAAAGCAACTAGAATGTGAAATGACAGAAAAAAGCATGGCTCTCTTCATTTTAAGCAATTAACGCAGTAATTAAAGGTTCAGGCTCCTTTTGTTAGGTTGGTGATTTGTAATGCTGGTCATAATCCTGTGATTTTTTGCATCTGTTTCTCTGTGACCGACTGCAAGATCAGCACTACTATTATTTAATTTTTTCAGCATCTTATCTAAAGGCTGAGATTAAGTAGGTCCAATTCCTATCCATGAGCAGGTCAAACATCTGTGTAAACAGGGCCAGCGGTCACTTGCCAAGTGCTTTGAAATGTCACTGCAATTCAAGCAGCACACTTTAAAGAACGGCACGATTTCTTCACCAAAATTTGAATCCCGGCCAACTTATAAAACTAAAACTTCACATCCCTGTTTAAAAAGAAAGAAAAAAATATTTATTTAAAAAGTCAAATATGTACACACGTCATTGTGGAAAACCTTGCTGATCCTGGGTGTGATGACTGTGATCTTCCTGTATTACTGGCAACTGGGCCTGGATTTCAGGTTTTATTTCTGTGTCATCTGAACAGCTTACATCGGTCTCTGTCTTAATCTCTTCAGAAGTGATTTCAGAGTCATTGTTTGGTTCCGCTTCTTCCTGCTGGTATCTCTTCAGGCGTATGTGCCAGGCTAAGCTGCAAACGGCAGACACAGTTTTAAACTGATGTATGACATTTCGAGGAATAAAGTATATGTCGTTGTCCGAGAGTTGGATCCTCGAGTACCGGATGCCTTCTCGCCTTAATTGGTTGAGTTTTGCTTCATCCACCCATTGCACACACTGTGAAGGAAAAGGGTAATATTAACATTAATCTGCAACAAGTGAAACTGGCACAAAAGCAACTGGAATAGGCGTCTTGCAACATGACCTGCTAGTTAGATTTTGTCCTACACCCTTCAGCTTGACAATTTATTTTTGTTTTATAAGTTGCTGAAGGTGCAATGAAGGGAACAGGATATCAATGACTTGTGAATGGTGGGACTAACAGTTGACTTGCTTAGCCAATGGGATTTAATGATTGAGAAAGAAATAACGGAATGCAAGATAGGGGAGGAAAGAAAAACTGGATTAAGATTGAGGAGAAAGACAAAGAAAAAAATCTAGAAGGAAGAGTCACTCAACCTGAAACACTGATTTCTCTGCACAGATGCTGCCAGACCTGCTGAGCTTTTCAAGCAATTTCTGACTTTGCTACTGATTTACAGCATCCACAGTTCTTTCATGTTTTATTAAAGAGAAAATCTAATTTCTAATGGTTTACTTGCTGTACAAATGCGACCAGTTATTTATTTTCTGAGCTGGAAGCAGACACATTGCAGATACATTTACTCAAATGAATGTACTTGCGCTCCTCAGTACCTGTCCAAACTTCAGAAAGAATTAAAGCAGATGTAACTTTCACAAATTCAACAAAATTCCAATTCACATTAAGTTGGGAGAAATAACAAAGCATTCAATGAGCTGAACCCCAATAGCCAGCAATGGATACCTGATAAATGCACTCAGCTCTACAATTAAAGTAATGCAAAGAGTAAATACCTGGGACACTGGGGGCTCATGTAGATCCAACTGTAATCTCTGTACAACATCTGTGAAATCCTCTGCATGAAAACAGATCACGTCTTTGGTTACTCGAAGCTGGTCACTCCTGTCAAAGAGACAACAGAAGTTGAAGGTTGTGTTAAATGGGATTTTAACAATTCCAATCTTGAGGTGAGTCAGGTCAGATTGGTTGAATTGTGGGACACAAGGATAACCTGCTTTTACCATGTTATCAAACTTCATAAAAAAATACACAATGAATGTATCATTTAAAAGTATTCAGGAATAGAACGTGGGTAAGTCAGTTGAGTAAGAGAAAGCACATTAATGAAGTGATACAAGAAAACTGCAATGGCAAAACGTTAGCCATTGACAAGTTTCCTCACTAAAAAATTTGTGGAATGCTGCATTGCCACAGAAGGTAGAATTCAGAACATACCAGATTGCTGGGGCTAACAGGTTGGTGGGCTGAAGGGGCTGACAAGGCAGGGCTGACAGGAAAAGACTTGCCTTGGTTTGAAATTATGAGAATAAAGAGCACAAAATAATTTGTTTGAGGGGATAGGGTTTACACACAGGCGGAGTTTCATGGCGGGACTGCATGTACATGTACGGTTTGCTACACACAAAAGTTAGTTGTCCTACCATTCTCCGTACTGGACTGCCTTGAGCACACCTACAGCTGCTGTGCTCTTCCAATCGAAGCCTTGGCCCACGTGATCTGCGTGAGCTCGTGTTCTATCTTCAAAGAGTATTTCACGAGGCTCGCTGGCCCGAGGTAGATACTGGAGATTCTTGATTTCATTCATTGACCTGTGCAAAAATGGAAACAGTCACGGCTAAACTCTTCATGTATTCAAAAGTCTCTCAAAATAGATAACCTTCAAGTGTCTTCCTACCGTCGTCTCTTAAAAGGGGACTTGGGCATGTCTGCAGTCGGGATCATCTGCTCACCAGGCCTTACCCACATTATTGGGCCATCATCACTCTGCGACCGGCAGTGTAGTTGAAGGCTGGACAGGGTGCCCCATGGCAGTGTCATCTGATCAAAATGGAACAGTAAATATTACTCAAAATAGTTCTGGTGTCAAAATCATTTAGATTTCATAAAATCATAAAGCACAGGAGGAAGTCATTCAACTCTTCAGATCTCCAAAGAAGCTACCCAATTAGTTCCAGCACCCTGAACTTACCCAACAGCACTGTAACTTCAACTTTTTTGTAGGAAGCTTTTACACTGGCATGGCCTCGCTGGGAAATTTGGCCCCTTTCTCTGCATTAAGTACTTTGTGTTTTGTAGTATTTAGCCAGTTTGCTTTAGGAAGTTACTATGAACCTACTTCAATCAACCTCTCACGCAGCACATTCCTGATGATGACAACTCACACCTTAAAGTTTCTCATTCTTCTCTGGATTCAGAATAACAGAATATTGCACAAGAAGATAAATGGCATTTTGATGTTTACTGAAAACAGATTGGAATACAAGAGCAAGGAAATCTTGTTGAATTGTATAGGGCTTTGGTGAAGCAATACTCTATTATCACATGCCGTATTCAACTCTGCATCCAAGGAAGGACATACTTGCCTTAAGTGGGGTGCAATGATGTTCTTTAGAAACATTCCTAGGACAGCTGGATTATACTACAAGAAGATATTGACTAAAATGGCCCTATCCTTTCTGTGCTTAAGAACGACAGGTGAGCTCACTGAGACAAGATTTGCAAGGTGGGACAGGGCCAACACCAAAGGCTACTTCCTCTGGCTGCTTAGTCTGGAACACGTGAGCACAATCTGAGGAAAAGGTCTCATCCATTTAGAACTGAGATGAGGAGTGATTTTTTTTTCCCCACTTAAGAGTTGTGAATCTTTGTATTTCTGTAGAGAGAAGGTTGTGAATGTTCAGTCATCGAGTACAGTCAAGGTAAAGTAGATCATTTTACTTTTCTCTGGATCATTACACAATCCCCCCCCCACCATTCACCATCATTCTTCGCTACCTGTCACTGAGCCAATTTTGCATTGAAACTGGCATTCTCTTTAATTTCATTAGCTTCGACCTTAATGTGATCCTATGTGGCAATGATGTCAGATGCTTTTGAAAAACTAGATATACTTCTGATGGACTGATGATCAACATTTTCTGTTCCTTCAGCAAATAACAAATCAACCCAATCAGACGGTCTGCCTTTACCAAATCCATACTGACTGTCCTTGATTAACCTAGACATTTCCAAATGAAAACTTGCGGTGTCCCTGAAAATGGTTTCTAATAACATCACCATCAGGCAGATGGGCTTGAGGTTTCTCACTTTTCTTGAATAGCAGTGTACCATTGGAATTACATATTCAGTAATGCCTCTACTATTTTTACTATTGCTTCTTTCAGTAACCTATGATGTATTCCATTGGCTTTTCTGTTCATTTCCACTCTGCCAATTACTTTCACCCCTTTCATGCAGCCTTCATATCATCTGCTTACTTTATGAAGACAAATGCAAAAGACTCATTTAAATACTAATGTCCTCTGCCTCTACATGGAGATAACCCTTTACTCGCTTAATAGGTGTAATTTGTTTCACTAGGAACATCCTCATATTTTTCAAAACATTTTGGGTTCATTTTGCTGTTACATATCAATGTGTTCTCCTAACACCTTTCTACTCCTGTGTGAATCTTTCTAATTCCATCTCAAACTTCTATAAATCTCCTAAGTATTAAATTAACCCTGCTCCTGACATCTGTTGTAAGATGCTTTTTTTCTTTTCATTTCAACATTTATTTTCCTTGTTATCTAGGGAGTATCATCTTAGGATGTTCTATTTATTCCCTTCAAGATAGTATCTTGATTGTCTCTTCCCTGAAAGCCTTTTATTGATTTGTTACTGCTTTACCTTATGTGGTCCTTTTTACACAATTGGGAATCTTTTACATTCCTTAAGGGGGCAGAAATGGCCTGTTTAGCCCGATAGGGTAACACTCATACAGTACTGCATTGAGAACATCACCCTGGCTCCTGTCTCAGGAGTGGGAACTGAACCCATAATATTCCGACTTGATGCCACAGAGGATGGTATATACAATGTTGGAAGGGAGGACCATCCTGTTCTGTACTATGATGCTCAAATCCTTCGCCATTAAAGTTGGCATACTTACTTTCAAAAATGGAGAATCTTCCAACATGTCCAGAAATTCAGGGAAGTAATCTCCAACCTCTTCATCCACTGCTCCCACCAAGCTGATCTGTCTCATTGGACCCGCTCTGTATGTGCCACAACAGTAAGTCCGTGAAACCTGTCCAGGCAGAGAGCAATTCATTTAAAAATTCCTAGAAACAGACAATAATTGCCCGTAAGCAAAAACAGATTACAAATAGGCAATCACCCAGTCAAAACCAAACAAGCAATTCTGCTTCACCCATTTCTTAGAATCAAGCAGCACAGGAGGCAGCAATACAATCCATCATGCCTGCACAGGTTGTTTGAAAACGCAGCCAACGCACATGTTTACAACTTCCAAAACCAAGAAAAGTCTGCCCTTCCAGTGGTTTTATTAATGACAATTGCTGTCAATTTATAAATGGTATGAACTTAGCTCGTACAACAGCAGTTAATACCGTTTAACTGTTATGTACAGCTTTTCCCCAACTCAGGAAGGATCTCTCTGAACTCATCGTAAATCTGAAGAAAACCAGCCTATCTTTTCCGCAACACTTGTTGTAAGCTGTGACTTTTAACTGATAAGTCAGTGACACTTCATGAGTGAACAGGTCATCTTGTGTCTCTTACCAACCATGGAAGCATCCAGAGAAAGACAAGTGAAGCAACATGCTGGCCAGCAGAAGAGTCATAAGGATCATCTCAACAATAGAACCTGGGAACAAAGATGACTGAATTGTCTTTCCAGTTTTTCCCTTCTGTCTATAATCGATTTTGCCCTGTCTGTCTGTTTGTGTAAGGCACAGTTTATGAGGGGGATTAGAGTTTTAATTAGTAGTATTATATGACAGTGGATTATAATTGTTTATCTGTAGCTAGAGACTAATTTCTCATAATAAATAGTGATGACTATTCAGTACAATAGGGAATGAAAGTTGGGGAACTTTGCATATTTTAAAAAATATTTAACTTTTGTGATGACTCGGGGAGGAGTGGTGCACAGATTTTATTCACTCTCACACAGCTTTTATGATTGGAACAAATTCAGTTTCATACTAAATTTAATGACATCATTACTAAGAATCTAACATCTTCAAATATTTCCCTGGACTTGTGTTGTTACTTGCAAAGGCTCCTTGCACTCACAAACATTGCCAGTGTGCACTGTCAATGACACATTTATGCGGCATAGTACAGAACTGGGAGAGATGTCTACAGTTCATCTGGCCAACCGAAGGTCTATAAGACAACTTTATCCCATGAAACCCTTCTAGCCCATCAAAACATTTATGTCATGATCAATTTTTTTTCCTACAACTACTTAGCACATACTAGCAAATTTAGTTCAGTCACAGTCATTGCCACTGTCAGAAGATCATACCAAAAATTATTTGTCAATAATACATGCAAGATAAAAGTGCAAGCCTGGGACTTTTGCAGTACTTAATACAGTAAATCATCATTATTACGGATGAAACAAACAGCAACATCTGGCTAACATAGGTGTAGCTTAATGCAGAATTCAGATACCATTGTTAGACACTTTTGCACAGAATCTGCACGGATAGCTTTTTACAGAATCTATAGATATCACTAATTGTGTGAATTTCAGGGAATCACATGCTAACCTACTATTAAAACTGGATTAAAAAATTAGCTGTAGAGTTAACAGGTGCCTCAATGGCGTAGATAAAAAACAATATACAGATATGGAATCTTATTCCCTCATGACTTTTTTCAAAAAGCTCTGACATTAATTTTCTGATTTTCTTTTAACTTTACTGGTTTTCAACATCTCTGCCTTAACCTCATGCATATGCCTCACCCTTTATTTCTTTTCCTGCAGTGTGATTCAAGTGTAAATTATATTGGTGAATTTTAAACTTTCAGCTTTGCAGTCTGTACATCCCAGTAGGGATTCTCCAATGTTACTTGTTGGTTTCTCAGAAATTAAAGGTCCTGAATACAGGGTGACACATTAGATCAGACGTCCGATTATCAGAAATTTCATTGACATGCTTGCAAAAAGTCTCTGGAACACAGTGAAAGCTGTTCATTCACCTGTTCATAGCAAACCTTGGTGAATGATTTGAGGACGCAGTTAAGAGTTTCACATCAGAAAGTATTGCATCCGAAGGACAAGTGTTCTACTCTGCTGTACTCAATCTCTCCACTGGATGGTGCTGTAGTTACAGTCAGATCATTTCCAAGGTCACTGAAGTGTCTTTTTCACAAAAGATTTTATTGACTGTGCAATTAACTCCCTAAAAACACCAGTTAAAATACAGAAATACTCCAGTGAAAAGTGATTTGATTTATTGAGAGCAACTCACCATCTGACAACCAAGAGCCATGTTCATTATTCCCAAGATGCAAGTCAGGAGTATGGTAGAATACACTAAAATACTTTTAAAGTTTGTTGTGTATCTTTAAAAACACTCAAGAAGCTTGACACCGTTCGGGACAAAGTGGCCCACTTGATCTGTATCCTATCTCCAAATTAAAACAGTCACTCTCTTTAGCATTAATACACAGTAGCTACAGTGCATACCATATCCAAGATGCACTGCAGCAACTCATCAAGGTTCTCACTGACATCTTCATCAATGCTGGGTCAAATTCTGAGAACTTGCTCCCTGGCAGCCTGTGGGTATACCTAGCTTAGATGCTCAATGTCTATATTTACTAGCCCCTCAAGAATTTCTTTTGTTATTCATTCACAGTACGTGGGTATTGTTGGCTAGGCCAGCATTTATTGTCCATCGCTAACTGCCTTAAGGGCAGTTAAGAATCAACGACGTCACTACGGGTCTGGAGTTACAGGTAGACCAAAATGTGTAGGGCAGTTTCCTTCCCTAAAGGACATTTGTGAATCAGACAGATTTTTCTGACCGTCAACAATGGTTTCGTGGTCATTGTTAGACTCTTAACTCCAGATTTTACTTGAATTCAAATTCCACCATCTGCCATGGTGAGATTTCAACCCAAGTCCCCTGCACGTTACCTTGGTCTCTGGATTAATAGTCTAGCAATAGCACCACTGGCCACTGTCTCCGCTAATGCATCAGTACTGACTAAGGGTCCCCAGTATTGACTGAGGGTTCCTAGGGTATGTCAGTTAACTGAAAGTGGGGTTCTCGGAATGCGCCAGTATGTACTCAGGGCTTCTTGAAGCAAGCCAGTTTATTCAGCATCTTGTGTGTTTAAATTGAATGTAGGCCAGTGAAGACAAAACTAAACATAAACTGGTATTCAAAAAGCAACACATCAGTATTAACTGCTTTGCTTTCCTTTCAGTCAGATTCTCACATCAGGTAGCATTATCATGAAGACTGAATCTCACTTATAGTTGGGATGTCTCAAATTTTAGCCACTCATGACACCATAAGAAATAGGAACAGGAGTAGGCCATTTGGCCCCTGAACCTGTTCTTCGATTCAATAGGATCACGGCTGATGCGACATTCCTCACGTTCACTTTCCTGGTCTTTCCCTGTACCCCTTGATTCCCCTACTGTTCAAAAATCTATCACACAAAATAATGGTGCAGTATCTGCAAAGGCACTCACTGTTAGGTTAATATTAAATATTACACCTTCTTAACTGGTATCGGTTCACGTTGCTGAGCCACTGAATTACAGGCTGGCGATGGATCGATCTCTCTCACTTACAAAAATAATCGACGAACAAACGCTCACCATGCAGGAAGCTCAGTCAGACACAACAAACTGACTACACTTCCTATCAGTATGCCACCAGTAAGCTGTATCTGGCATTGCAAACTATCGATGTGAAACTGCCTAATAGCAGATCCTGTCATCATTATCTGCTCATCAACTCCAGGCATCACCGGAAGAAAGTATTGTGGATATACTATTCGTAGAATCCCTACAGTGTGGAAACAGGCCTTTCGGCCCAACAAGTCCACACTGACCCTCAGAGCATCCCACCCAGACCCATCCCCCTATAACCCACCTAATCTACACATCCCTGAACACTACAGGCAATTTAGCATGGCCAATCCACCTAACCTGCACATCTTTGGACTGTGGGAGGAAACCGGAGCACCCGGAGGAAACCCACGCAGACATGGGGAGAATGTGCAAACCCGGGTCCCTGGTGCTGTGAGGCAGCTGTGCTAACCATTGAGCCACCATGCCGCCCGGTAACATCTTGATTTTAAAATTCTCCTGTTCAATCTGTCAATGGCTTCTCACTAACTTTAAAGTCTCCTCCAATATGCTAACCTCCTGAGATACCTGCATTTCTTAAATTTTGGCCTCCCGAGCATCCCTGATTTTATCACCTCAATGATGATGGTTGTGCATTCAACTCCTTAGACCCCAAATCTCTAGAATTAAGAACATAAGAACTAGGAGCAGGAGTAGGCCATCTGGCCCCTCGAGCCTGCCCCGCCATTTAATAAGATCATGGCTGATCTTTTTGAGACTCAGCTCCACTTACCCGCCCGCTCACCATAACCCTTAATTCCTTTACTGTTCAAAAATTTATCCAGCCTTGCCTTAAAAACATTCAGCGAGGTAGCTTCAACCGCTTCACTGGGCAGGGAATTCCACAGATTCACAACCCTTTGGGTGAAGAAGTTCCTCTTGACCTCAGTCCTACATCTGCTTCCCTTTATTTTGAGGCGATGCCCTCTAGTCCTAGTTTCACCTGCTAGCGGAAACAACCTCCCTGTCTCCACTTTATCTATTCCCTTCATAATCTTATATGTTTCTACAAGATCTCCCCTCATTCTTCTGAATTCCAATGAGTATAATCCCAGTCTACTCAGTCTCTCCTCATAATCCAACCCTCTCAACTCTGGAATCAACTGAGTGAATCTCCTCTGCACCCCCTCCAGTGCTAGTATACCTCTTTTCAAGTAAGGAGACCACAACTGCACACAGTACTCCAGGTGTAGCCTCACCAGGACCCTATACAGCTGCAGCATAGCCTCCCTGTTTTTAAACTCCATCCCTCGAGCAATGGCAGACAAAATTCCATTTGCCTTTTTAATTACCTGCTGCACCTGCAATCCCACCTTCAGCGATTCATGCACAAGGACACCCAAGTCCCTCAGCACAGCAGTGTGCTGCAATTTTTTACCATTTAAATTACCTCTCCAAATCCCTCTGTATAAATACAAGTTGCTTTTGTGAAACCTTTGAACATGCTACCAGTGCAGACTGACTTTAAGATTCTTGCTCAGAGTTGAAAAAGTCACAATACAGTTTAGTAACAAGCATTATTAATGAAATTAAGTTCCTTTCACCCAAAAACATGAACAGAGCTTCATCTGATGCCCTAGTCAATATTTATCTAGCCACTACAAGCAGATTATCTGGTCTTGAATCTGTCAACAATTTATTGAGTCTTTCTGACTGCCTCATCTTTTGACTCCAGTCACTGTTCCTGCTCTGGATACTGGCCCTCCTATCAAACACCAAGAGGGTATAATTTAGGCAGGAGTAAGGATATGGGAAAGAGGGTTCACCCACACCTGAGCTTGGCGGGGGTTTGGGGGTATTGGGGGCAGTGATCTATAGCTACGTATTCCAATTTATCAAAGTTAAATACCAAAGGAAAGGTTTTTGAGAAAAGACGAAAAACCTTTGTTGTCTGTATTACCCACTGAGTGACAGCTAGAAATGCTATCAAATAAACCCATAAGACCACTGGAGGGGCAGAGAAACAAGAGACTATTTAGCCCCCTGATGAATCCCCTAACTGATCCTCCGATTTAGTGAGCCAGAAGGACAGGGCTCAGTCTTAGAGCCAATACTACTTTAGGCATCAATATCTGAAATGAAAGCAAAATTTGCGTTAAGACAGTTTTCTTGTGCAGCACACAAACGTTCCAGATTACTTCATGTGCAATTAATTATTTATGAAGTGCAGTCAATTTGTGTTCAGCAAGTTCCTGCAAACAGGGGAGAAAGGAAAGAGCAGTAAGTCGGTTTTCTAATATTCGGCAAGGGTTTTATGTTGGGCAGAATGCCTGGAGAGAATTCCATTGGATCTGCCTCAGGCAGAGGGATATTCAAAGGCTTCTTGAATTGGCAGACTGGTTTACACACCCAGAACTGAGTGGTTGAGATACAAAACATTGCTGACAGCAGATTGCGGTTATGAAATATAGAAGTGCTGTAGAGGGATTAGCTAAACTGCAGATGAAAGAAGAACACAGCAAGTCAGAACAAATCCCCTGGTATTATTTGGATGATTAAAAATAGGTGGGAAGCTGCCAGTTGTAAAACACGTCATGGTACGGTTAAAGTCCGCCAGCCAGCTGGCCCAGGTGCAGTCGTTTACAGTGAATTCCTTGGTAATAAGTCACTCATTCACCTAAAACCAGAAGCAGCAGGAGATCCAAGCATTCGATTGTGGAGAGATTGCATAAACTAGGCATATAGTTCTTGTAATATAGAAGGTAAGGGACGATTTGACTGAGAAGTTTAAGATTTTCAATAGAATCAAATAGGGTAGATCAAGAAAACTTTTCTGCTGGTGGAGGACAGCCTTCAAATCAGAGAATATACTTTGGGGAAAGCTGGGAAACCCTTCTTTGCAAAAAGGATGGCAGATTGTGAAACTTTCACAAAAAATGCACTAGCTGCTAGTTCAACTAATTTAAAATTGAAATGGAGATCCCAGGAAAAAGGGAGGAAAGGACATAAGACAAGGCAGGTGAATGATGTTCAGATACAGATGAGCCACAACCTCACTGAATAGCTCGAGGGGCTGAATTGTCTCCTTTAGTTTCTGTCCTCATCAAAATGTTCCACGGATAGCATGGCTTTTCTGTGCTATCTGAAAATACAAGGGAAACTGGGTCAGGACTTGAAGGAGTGGAGATTGAGGCTATTAATTTTGTAGGATCGGTGAGCTAAGCTAAATCTTTTCTAGTGCGGTCACTGATCAGTGTGGGACAACTTTCAGGTCAAGTGTGCTTTCAGATGAAAATAACAGCTCCCATGTTATTTATATGGAGAGAGACAATATTTATCCCTTGACTAATATCACTTAAGCAGATCTGCTTGTTTATCTCACTGCGGTTTGTGGGACCTTGCAAACATACGATTAGGAAAAATAGGCCATTGGATTCTTTGAGCTTGCTCTGTCATTCAATAAAATCATGGCTGATCTGTTTACATTTTTAATTCCACATTCTCATCTACCCCTTACATCCTTTGATTCATCTATCAAACATAAAAATCTACCTCTGCTTTAAAAACAGTGACCTCATCTCCACATCCTTCTAAGGCAGAGTTCAAAAGTCTCACAACCCTCAACAAAAAAGTCTCGTCACTATCCTAAATGGGCAAATCCTAATTTTCAAAGAGTCCCCTAGTTCTAGATTTAAAAAAAATCTATGTTCACCTTTTCAAGGCAATTCAAGATCTTGCATTCCTCAATAAAGTCTCTCTTCACTTTTCTAAACACCAGTGAAAACAAACCCAGTCTGTTCAACCTTTTCTTGTAATACAACCTGCTCATTCCAGACCACAATCCAGCAACCTCTCTCTTTTTGGCATTCTGCACAGTAACATACTTCCTTAAACAAGACAACCAGATAAGGCTGTTTTTCAGAATGAGCCAGCCGAGTTTCTCCAGCAACTTCTGCTTTTATTTCAGATTTCCACCATCCACAGTAGTTTACGTTCATCCTTATTTTTTATCTTCAATTCCTGACCTAATTTTTGTGACTCATGCACTAGAAACAGAGATAATTGCATCTTGGAATTCTGCAGTTGTTTTCAGTTTATGTAATACTTAGTTTTTTCATTCTACTAAAGTGGCATGCTACTCCACCTGCAAGATATTTTCCCATTCACTCAACCTATATCAGTCTGCAACCTCCTTGCCTCTTCTTCACATCATACTTTCCTAAATACCTTTGTATCAGTCTGCTAATTTTGCTACCTTGCCTCATTCTTCTCCTCCAAGTCATTGATTCAAATTGTAAACATCTGAGGGCCCACCACAACACATGCAGGACTCCACACATCATCGTGTCAATCAGAAAAAGACCCATTTCTGCATACTTTGCTTTCTGACAGTTAGCCCAGATAGGAACAAGTCAGCAATATTCTAGTACCTATCAATGTTACCCACAATACCATGCACATTTACTTTGAACAATAACCTTTAATGCAGAACCTTTTCAAATGCCTTCTGGAAATCCAACTGTAGAATGTCAATGGCTCCCGCTTATCCACAGCATATGTCAATCCTTTAAATAACTCCAATAAACTGTCAAACAATTTCTTTTTCACAAAATCATACCGATCTTTCCCGATTACCTTGATTGTTTTAAATTGCCCAGCTATAAAATCCTTTATGATTGATTCTAACTTTCCCAACAGATATCAAGCTAACTGACCTATAACTTCCGGCTTTCTGCCTTCTTCGTTTCTTGAATAGTGCAATTATACTTACTTGTTTTAAATTTGATGGAAGCTTTCCAGACTCTAAGGAATTTTGGAAAATTAACACTAATCCATCAACTAGTTCAGGAGCCACTCCCTTTAAGACCCCAGGAAGGTCCATCAGTTTTTTGTCATTCTCTGCCATTCTTTATATTCTAACTTATCATCTGCCTGCAACTCATCTTTACACAATTATATGCTTTCTCCAACTTCCTTAGTTAGCCATGAATAATGGGTCCCTCTCTTGGAACTTTTTTGGAATATACAGGGTGGCATGGTGGCTCAGTGGTTAGCACTGCTGCCTCACAGCACCAGGGACCCAGGTTCGATTCCACCCTCGGGGTGACTGTCTGTGTGGAGTTTGCACATTCTCCCCGTGTCTGCGTGGGTTTCCTCCGGGTGCTCCGGTTTCCCCTCTCAGTCCAAAAATGTGCAGGTTGGGTGGATTGGCCATGCTAAATTGCCCAGTGTTTAGGGATGTGTAGATTAGGTGGGTTATAGGGGGAATGGGTCGGAGTGGGATGCTCTGAGGGTCCGTGTAGACTTGTTGGGCCGAAGGGTTTGTTTCCACACTGTAGGGATTTTATGAAATATTTATTTTGACGATTCTGAAATATCCCCTAATTCTCTGCATCTTTATTGATCAATCTCCTAGTCCACCATAATGCAGCTCACTTCAGCCAGCTCAGCTTTCATGCAGTCACAATTGCCTTTATCTGAGTTTCCAATACTTACCTTGGAGCTACTCTTCTCCCTTCTAACTTGATGCAAAATTCAATCATATTATGGTCACTGCTACCTTGAAATGAATACCGTTACTCTAAGATCATTAGTTAATCCTACTTCTTCATACAATACAAAGTCTAATATAAACTGTTCTCTGATTGTCTTTTTGTTTTGTAACGTCTAGTCTCGATTGTTTGTGCATTCTTTAATCTCTGTTCCTTCTTGTCATTCTCTGCCCTTCATTTCCCAAATTATTATTTTACTCTTCTGTCTCAACTCTGCCCCTTGATGTACTTCATTGACCTAAATATGATCGCTCTTCCCTATTGCTATACACAAATTGGTTCTTCCAAAAGTACCTAAACATCAAAAGGTACATGCTCAGTGTAAACTGCCCTGAAAACATGCAACATGTTATCATAGTTTATTTCTTTCCTTGAGAACTTGCATAAGCTGTGTTTGAGAGGGTAGCACTCTCATGAGGTCAGCAAACTGCGAGCACGAATCCCACACCAGATTCTTGAGCATAAAACCCAGCTTAATTTGTCCCATGCCATACTGAGGGAATGCTTCACTGTCTGAGGAACCACTTTTCAAATCAGATAACAAATCTGTGTGCTCTCTCAAGAGTACTTAAAAGCTTTCATGGTATTCTTTAAAGAGGCAGAACTCTCCCTGCCATCCCTCAACCAATATCACTGAAGCACATTAACTGGTCACTTATCTCAAAGCTGCCACCTGTTACCAGTATAAGAGATAACAAGGTGTAGAGCTGGATGAACACAGCAGGCCAAGCAACATCAGAGGAGCAGGAAAGCTGATGTTTCCGGCCTAGACCCTTCTTCAGAAACGTCTAGGCCCGAAACGTCAGCTTTCTTGCTCGGCCTGCTGTGTTCATCCAGCTCTACACCTTGTTATCTCAGATTCTCCAGCATCTGCAGTTCCTACTATCACTAACCTGTTATCGGTGTAAGGCTTTAAAAGTAATTCAATGACAAAAAGAACATTGAGATAAAGAACATGAAAGTCATTATTTCCTTAAAGTGAGTCTATATATCGTGATGGAACATACCATGCCCAAACAAATATCTTATATTTCTCCCACCCTCCCCTTTATTGGGTGACATTTTTCAATAACTTTGTGCATTATAATTGCATAGTAGCTATATTAGTGGACTTGTAATCCAAAGGGCTTGTCTAATGATACTGAGCCACAAGTTTTAAATTCTGTCACTGAAGCTGCGAAATTTAAATTTAATAAATTACATAAATCCGGAATGAAAACCTAGTCTCTTTGATGTTGACCATGAAACTATTGAATTATCTAAAAATTCATTTGGTTCACAAATGTCCTTTAAGGAATGAAATCTGCCATCCTTACCTAGTTTGGTTTACACAACTTCCGATTCACAACAAATTGACCGACTCTTATGCTTCAAGACGATAGCAATTCACAACCACCTTCTCAAAAGCAATTAGGGATAGGCTATAAATGCTACCTGAAACTGATCACCCAAAATCTTGACAATAAAATATGCATGGCTTTATCTAGTGACCACTGGAAAGAGTGGGCAAACAGAACATGACACGGAATCCACTGGACAACTTATACAAAATAATCAACCAGTTACTGTGACCTAGACATGCAGATGAATTTTAACAGACTGCAGGTCTGCTAAACAAAAAAGTTTGAAAAATATGCTTCATTGGCACAAGATTGCAGAATGTTTAAGCGCAGTAATTTTGCCTTATCGCTACAGTCACCAATCTATGGTTTTGAAAAAAAGGGAAAGGAATTGGAATCACGGAAAACAATCTTCACCACAAAATTCTGGAATCCCACAGAACAAAAAATGGAATTTGGCTTAGCCAATGTGGCTCCACTCAGCTCTGCAAGCAAAAATTTGACACTGTAGTGCATGCTTTCAGAATGTCATTAGAAGTTGGACAGGATGCTTGAGATGAATCTTTTACTCACCCTTTCTTCAAAACGAAGCCTTTAAGTTGGAGGAAAGTTTATAATAGTCACACTGGAAAACAGGAAACGCGTTTAGGGGGGCAGGGAAACTGCTCTCCCCATGGTGCTGCTGCTCAAGTTTATAAGCCAGCCTTGAGGGAGAATGTTGCAGATGTGCATATAGCCCTGAGCACGGCAGGGGAATGAAAGCCAACTGACACACCCGAGCTCTCACACTGAACAGCCCACTTTTCCCTCTGGCCACCCTCGATGAGGTGGAAGTTTCCACATACGTCAGATCAAAAAGAGAAACTGAGCTATAAGCTGACAATTTCATTGAGTCCTTGAGACATTGTACTATAATTAGAGGAACAGAAATTGGCCATTCAGCCCCATGAGTCTGCCTTTCAATTAGTTTATTTATTGATTATACACTTCAAATCTATGTTCTTGCTTGTGCTCCACATTCGTACTTGACAAAAACTTGTCGATCTCAGGGACCAGTATCAAAACCCAGAGCCGTTTGAGGAGGAGTTCCAGATGTCTGCCTCCCTGTGTGTGAACAGAATCTTCAGATTATAATTACAATGGGAAGTGATTTCTCCAAGCATCTTTTTGAAGTCAGTGTGTTGAATGCTCTTGAAGTCACAGCTATAATAGAGGGATATGGACTGTGATATGGCCAATAGATTTGGGGTTACTTATTTTAATGATACCCAGACTTCAGCAGCAAAGTTGTTGTATTTGATGATAATTAATAGCAGAGATTTCCAAATCTTTCAGTTCTCCATGGAGAAGTTTACATGAACTCATCAACCGTCAGTATTTTGTCTTGAGCTGGTTCGTAATAACTGCTTTCAGAGCAAATATTTAAGAATTTTACTAAAAGCCGGCATCCTCCAAAAACACAGGAAGATTCAAAAGTCTTGGAAAAGGACGATAAACATGAAGAATTAGGTCATGTAAGACTTAGAAGCTAAAGGCTGTACGTGTGACCAATGTCACAGTTAGGAGAAAGGCTGTGCATGTATGCACAATATCAGTGTTTCCTTTAAACTCAATCTTTGTAAAGTTTTACAGATTTATTACTGAGGGACGAGCACTCTGATTGATCAGCACATCAGCCATTAATTAAGGTTGATCAGAAATGGATAGATTTTTAAACTTTGAACACATGCAGCATTTAACATTGCAGGGCATAGCACAGGCAGCCTAAAAACCTTGCAGACAGTTAGCTAAACATTTGCCCGTTTTTAGTCTAATCTCCCCCTCTTTGGTGATTTAGAGGCAAAATAATTAGACAATCTTCTTTGAAGAGGTTTACTTCCTAACCAATGAGAGAACCAAGAGATGGGTTTGACCAATGGCATGATGTGACATTGGGTGCCACTCTCCACATGGAAATGGATCACAGCAGCCATTATTAATGGTGGCATCTTACCTCCGCATTGGGATCAAACACTCCAAAATCTAAAATTAAAGTAAAAAGGTGGCAGACAGGGAATGAGGAATGGACAATACATTTATTACATTTTTGGTTAAAAGGTTTGTATTGCATAGTGACTTTTAGAATGCCCAAAAGTAATTACAACTAACAAAGTACTTTTTGAAGTTCCTGTTGAATGCAGGAACCATGACAACCAGATTACACACAACCTCCCACAAACAACAATGTGATTCTGGCCAGATATTCTGTTTTAAGTATTAGTTGAGAGATAAATATTGGTCAGGATCTAGGAGTAGCTGCACTACTAGGAAGGCTAAGAGAAGCAGGCAATTCAGTCCCACAAATGTGCTGTGGGCATTTTAGGTCAAGGCTGATCATTTATCTTGATGTTATATGTCTACGCTGCCTCTATATCCCTTGATGTCATGTGTGACTACAAATGTATTAATTTCTATCTTGCACTTACTGATTTCAGTTTCCACCACGTTCTTGAGTAAAGAATCCCAAAGATTCACCACCCTTTGAATTAAGAAGCTCACCCTCATCTCAGCCCTAAATGGCTTATCTTTCATTCCAAGATTGTTCCCCTAGTTCTAGAACTACAGCCAGAGAAAATATTCTTTCAGCAATCCACCCTGTCTAGTCCTTTAAAATAGAATTAAGCTCCTATGAGGTCATCTCGCATTCATCAAAACTCAAGTACTGCCATTGGGATATTTTACAACTATATGAATACGTAGATGGGCGGCTGAGTCTAACGTTCCATCTGAAATACGGCACCTCCATAGTGCAGCACTTGCTCAATCCCGATTCTAAAAGGGCCAAGCAGGATTATGTGCTCAAATTATATGGTAGGGGTTTAAAACCACAACCTTTTGACTGGGAGCAAATAGTTTGCTAGCCCAGAATCAAGACTTCTGCACCACATTCACTCAGTATTGTAAACATGGCCAATTTTGAAAGAACATCCATTTTATACAAACAGTCAGAAATCTGGAATGTTATTCTCGGTATGGCACACATATTAAATGGTTCAAGAAGTTCTGTTAGTAACACTGAGCGATTTAAACAAACACAGTACCAGCTGTAAGCCCCTTAACACCTGCAGGGAAAATCCAACCAGACTTTAACAGGGCTAAGAAAAGCTCAGTATGTCAGTGCACAATTAAGAAACTCAGTCACTGATGCACCCTTTTTAAAGAGGAACTCCGAGGATGTAGGCAGTGAAGACGTCAGACCAAAAAAGTGGGCTTTAAATGGAAGTAACATAATGCCTCTGAGCAGCATACAAAGACAGAATATTCCCAAGGCTTCCAAAGGAACTAATTATCTGATGAGGAAAAGATAGTATAATGTTCATGAAATTAGTTCCCACAGAATAAATAATATCCATATTTTTTGCCACAATATTGAAATCTGGCAAGATAGCAAAGAACACAACTGACCAGCAACCACATGAAATTTTTCAAAATCTCAAGGTGTCCCAAGTGCTTCAAAGAAAATAAAGTAAAATAGAAACAAATCAAGATTAATACAAGAGAAAATCATTCACCCCATTGTGCCTAGGTTCTTTCTTTGGTAAATGATTCACATCTCCCACTCCCTTGGCCCTTAGATTATTTTCTCTTCAAGTATTCATTCAAGTCCATTTTGGAAAGTTTCCCTTTATTCATCCTATCAAAACACTGCAAGATTTGGAGTAAAATTAATAGTCACATGGGCACATACGTTTATTATGGGAAGCTAACGAGTGCGTTTGAAAAGGGGGTTAAATGAGGGCATTGATGTTGACGTGATGAACATGGACATTGAAATGGCATTTGACTCACTGGCTCACAAGACAGTTGGGAGAAATGTTTCAGTTCATGGAATAAAGGGGACAGTAGTAAAATGTATATGAAATTAGCTGAGTGATAGGAAACAGAGAGGAGTGGTTGATTGAGGCTTTTTGAGCTGGAAGGAAGGTTTGTGGAGGAGCTCCCCGGGGGTTATTCTTTCTTGAACTATATCAATGACCTAAATCTTGGGTAAGCGGGGCACAATTTCAAAGTTTGGGTATGGTACAAAACTTGCAAATATTGTAAACCATGAGGACAATAACATGGAACTTCAAAAAGTCATAGGCAAGTTGGTAGAACTATCAGCTAGGGAGTTAAGAAGTTAAATGGAGAGAAACATGATGATTTATTCTGGTACCAGAACATGGAGATAAAATATGCAATAAAGGGTACAACTCTGAGGGGGGTGCAAGAACAGAGGGATCCAACTGTAAATGTGCACAAGTCATTAAAGGTGGCAGGACAGGGTGACAGCATGATTAATAAAGCAAACTGTACCCTAGGCTTTATTAATAGAGGCAGATTACAAGAGCAAGGATGTTGTGCTGAATTTATACAGGACACTAGTTTAGCCTCAGGTGGAGTATTGAGCTCAGTTCTGGGCATCACACTTTAGGAAGGATACAAAGACATTAGAGAATTGTGGAAGAGTCGGAAGAATGGTTCAATGGGCAGGGAACTTCAGCTATGAAAACTGGAGATGCTCGGACTTTTCCTAGAATGTTGAGAAGATCTGATGGAGGCATTCAAAATTGAGGGGCCTGGTCAGAGTAGATCTGGAGAAACTGTTCCTACTCATGAAAGGACACAGATTTTAAGTAATTTGCAAAATCAAAAATTATGAGAAAGAGCCTGTTACACAGCGAGTGGTTAAAATCTGGGGTGCATTAAGTGGTGAAGGAGGTGCAATTGAGGTATTCAAAAGGGAGTTAGCCATGTGAAATGGAACAACATGCAGAGTTATGGGGAGAACATAGGACAGCGATAGTAAGCGAAATGCTTATTCAAGGTCTTAGGGCTGATGTAAAAATGCACTCTTTCTGATCTATGACAATTCAGCATGATTCTGAATAACTATCGAATCTATTTGACCTTACGTGCTCTGCAGAGAACAATCTCAGTTTCTCCATATAACTGAAGTCCTTCAGTCTGACATCATTCTAATAAACCTCCCACACATCCTCTCACAAGGCCTTGGCATCCTTCCTAAAGTGTGATGCCCAGACTTAAACATCATACTCCAATTGAGATCCAACCAGTGCTTTAGAATGATTTTCTTGCTGCTATACTCTATGCATGTATTAACACAACTATCCCATTCGTTTTTAAAAACAGCCCTCTCAACATGCCCTGCCAGCGTCTGAGATTTGTATATACATAAACCACCAGGTCTCTGGTTTAGCTGAGCTTTTAGTTTGTATGAAGGCATTCTTCCCAACAAAATGTATCATTTCACATCTCTCTATATTAAACGTTATCTGCCATGCATACACCCGGTAGACTCTAGTCTTTCTGTGCCCTCTGAAGTCTGTTATTCTGTTGCTTACTACATCTGAGCTTTGTTGTCTGCAAACTTTGAAATTTTTCCCTGTACCCCCAAAGTTCAGATCAGTAACAAATATCAAGAACAGCAGTGGTCTGAAAACCACATCCTGAGGAACATCAATCCCCTTGCAATCTAAAACAAATTTATCCCTATTCTCGGCTTTCAGCCCCTTAACCAATTTTGTATCCATACTGTCCTTTAAATCTCATGGTCTTTTGTTGGTAAGTCTATTATGTGATACTTTAACAAATGCCCTTTGCAAGTTCATATGCACATGAACCATACTACCATCTCCACTATTTCAAAGACATCAAGTTAATCAGACCCATGTAATATGAGGACCACTGCAGTTAATTTATCAAGTTTCACAAACAGCAACGAAGAAAATGACTGGGTAATCTTTTTTGTTTTGCTCAATGGTCTGGGGACAATCAGGGCTTCAGGGGAACTCACGTCATCCAATAAAATGCCATTTTATGCCTACCAGAGAGAGTAGCCAGTACCTTAACACTTAAAAATATTCAGCACTTAGTCAGTAATGCACTGAGGTGTCAGTCTAGGTTCTAGATAATGTGCTTCAGTGCCTAGAATGGGTCTTGAACTCTATCCAAAGGTGGCAGTGTTTCTCACAAGTCAACGTTGACACACAAATTCTATAAGTTTCAGGCAGACTACAGAAGAACGGTATTTACATATCAGCTTACGTTTACTCCAGTAAATCTGGTTTCGGATAATGGTCACACTGTGTTAACATTGTTAGGTGGTACACCTTCACCAGTGTCTTACATGGAGTCGTCAACAAAATATAAAACAGCCCTTCAAGAGCCACTTCAGAGTCTGACTGTGCGCAATGACTAAGTTACCTAGGCAAATGAAACACTGAATACTAGTCTCAAGTGTTCTAGTTTTAATCTTAATTTGGGGGAACCCAGTTTCCAAATCTATATCAGAAATATTTCCACGTGAGACAGAACATTCCCAAGAGAGACTGAGAAATATCTTAAATAAAATTAGAATGGAATCTGCAAGCAGGATTTTTAAAAAATGTATAAAAGAAGTAAAGCAAGAAAATGTAAATAACAAGGCTACAATCCAGGTCTGAAAACACAGCTGGATTAGTGTTTTCAGGAGTCAGACTTCAGACAATTTCATGGTGTATTTACTTCATAGTTGAATACTCAAGTGCAGAGGCACCTCCATCAGCTGTCTCCAGTGGTACAAATGCTCTTATCGAATAAGCAACACCAAATACCTAGGGGTGCAAATGTGCTTGTTCCGATCACTGGTCCCACAGGCTCCAACTCTGGATATCAATAAAGGCTTCTTAAAAAGCTACAGATGCCTGGCTCCCTTAGACCAACTGTAGAAACAGGGACAGTTAGTATGATACAATTGCTATCCTCAAGCAGAGTCAACAAATCCTATAAAATACAGGCAACTGGGAGCTTATTATAAGCAATAGCAAACAGTCACGAGAACCAAGGAGATTAGATTACCAAGTTCAGAATGCCTCTCAGCAACTCTCCTACAATGCATAAAGTTTGCTGACATGGTGAAAGAAACACTTGATTAGGTTTGCCCATCTACTGGGACTAAATTACAGTCTTTGAGATTTCATTAACAAGATACAGATCCAGCCCAGGAACTTGCATTTAAAACATGCATTACTGTATTCAGGAATCCCAAAGTACTTTATAATCAATTAATCACTTCTGTTAAGTGCAATCACTACTGTAAAACAGAGAAAGCAAACCTGAAACTTCAACTAGCTGAAAGAACAGGACAGGTGTATAGGAACTCCAACTGCACACACCCAAGTTCCACATCATCCCAACTTAGAAATAATTTCCATTCCTTCACCATCACTGGATTAAAATCGTAAACCTCCTCATAGCGCTGAGAGAACATTTTAATAAATGGACTGCAGCAGTTCAAGGTGGTCACCAAGCACTATAAGGACAATTAAGAATAGACAATAAAAGTTGGCCTTCTCCTCTGGATAATGGAAGAAGGCATTTTTGCATAGCAAGGTCCCAGTGCCCAGTTTATCTGGTTTAACTAAAAATTACTTTAAAGCCTCAAGTGCAATTACTTGGACTTCAATCATGATGACAGTTCAAAATATAGATCTTTTATCTAACTAAACAAAGTACAGGGTACAGTCACATTAAGGCTAACCTTAAATATAACCTTAAAAGACAGAAGATTATCCTGTTACATATCGGAAGATATTGTCAAGCAATAACAAAACAAAAATGCAAATTAAATAGATCAACCATGAAAACTAGAGTGGAGGAAATAGTAGTGCAGGTGAAGGCAAATTAAGGACAGAATGAAGAGCATTCAGAAAAAAGAAAATTTTAAATGACCTCCTTCTGGTATCATTCATCATGCACTCCTTTACTGAAAGTCACCTTCACATACAGTTGAGTAGGGTGTCATTAGGAGCTAGGCCAGAGGAAGTAGTAATATAGGAAATAAAACTGGACACTGACAGGCATTTATATCAGCACACCGCTCCAGTGTCAACCTGAGATCCAAATAAAATGTTTCAAAGGGAAGTGGGGTACAGACCATTGACAGCAATCATACAATCAAAACTTCATGGAGTCATGGTAGCTAGAAAATTGTTAGAGAAAGAAAAACAAAGATGTTGGCAAGAGAAAACTTTGATCGGGGTAGATGAATATTCTAATAGTACCATAGTTTCCACTTGCAAATGAGGGAGACTAATGCAGCACAGCCTTACTTAATTATAGATGGTTCAAAATGTCACTATCTTTCTACAATCCAGTGCTGATTGCATGCTTGTGGCTTTCTGGTCTAAACACTAGACAGTCACCTACATCAGAATTTTTTTTTTGTCTGAAAATCTTTCAGATCTATTAAATCCATCATGCTCTGCCTGAGTGCTTGTTTCATGACTAACAGCAGCATCACAAAGGCAAAGGTATTCCACCAGTAGCTGCTTATTCCTTTTCAGAAGTGCTGCAGGCATTTGAGTGCAACAACTCACCTTTAACTCAAAAGATGTAGGTCAGTAATATATTGGTACATTCCTACATGCAGTATGTACACACTATGGATTCAGGACATTCTTACCCCTACTTTCTACCAACCTAAACAAATAAGAAAAACCTTCCTGACATTTCCCACAAAACCTCTCCAGCAACACCACAACACATCTGTTGTCTTACTGCTCTATGTCTCTAGTTTCTCTCTCTTGTCTTCACCAGGTCATTTCATCCAAAGTAATCTCCTGCTCCCTGTCAAACACTTCTACTGAACAACTAATCACCTAACTTCCCTTCCTTGCATCCTATTCGAGAACACTGAAAATGCTTCCCCCTTCAAAAGCACTGCTGTCTTCTTGGAAAGCCACCATCATAACCACTGCTGTGAAACAGACAGTACTGATCCCTCTTATCCTTGCAAATAATCACCCCAAACCAAACCTCTATTTCATTTCAAATGATTATGAAAGTACTGTTGTCTCCCAGATCCCTATCCATCTCTCCTATAATTCCCCAGGTAATTACAGGCCAACAATATGGCATTTGATGTTTGCTTTCCCTCCAAATGGGTCTATTTACGTGGTATCGCAACGTTTACGTTGGCCCTCATAACCCAAGAAACTGGGACCTGGGTATGGTGGCATTAAAGAATCCTACAGATGTTTATTACAGGTCACCAATATTTACTTTAACAGACACTTCAGTACCACCTTAGCTAACATTTAGCTATTGAGTTATTAATAGTAGCATGCTTCCATCAGTGTTTCAAATGGCCTAAGATGTAGTCAGAGACATTTAGAGCTTCAGGTCAAATGCTAATTTGTAGCAATAATATCATGAACAAACCTCAAAGGTATACTGACTGCAGGGGTAATATAATCAGGCATTGGGAAATGCTGAATCTGTTATTAAAGGAAATTTTAATGCAAAGTTTTATGGATTTATATGGATACACTGTAAATGATGGTGCTGACAAATTTGGATTCAAGTAGCTTCAATGCATAGAAGGCAATTATGCAGGCAAAAGACCTAATGGGTTTTATTGCAAGAAAACTGGCGTGCAAAAATAAGGAATACTTACACAAACTGAGTGCAGAGCTTTAGTGTCCATATCTAAGCATGGATACATAGTGTAAGGTTATTTCCCCGTGTTGAAAGATTTTAAAAATTCACTCATGAGCTGTGGGTGTTACTGGCTAGGCCAGCATTTATTGCTTGTTCCCAGCTGCCTTTGAAAAGATGGTGGGTGAACTACCTTCTTGAGCTGCTATAATTCATTTGCTGAAGATCCAGCTTCAATGCCTTCAGCATCACTGAAGGAACGGTGATAAATTTCCAAGTCAAAACGGTGAATGGCTTGGAAGGGAATTTGAAGGTGGCCATGCTCCCACGTCCTTCTAGATGGTTGTGGATTTGTTGTAGGAGCCTTGGCAAAGTTCTGCAGTGCATTATGTAGGTAGTACACACTACTGCTACTGAGCATTGGTGGCGGAGGGAATGAACTTATATGCATAAGGTGCCAATCAGGTGGGTTGCTTTGTCCTGAATGTGTCAAGTTTCTTGAAAGTTGTTGGAACTGCACCCATCCAGGCAAATGAGTATTCTATCACACTTTTGACTTGTGCCTTGTAGGTAGTGGGCAGGATTTGGGAGTGAGGTGAGTTACTCACTGCAAGACTCCTAATTACTGATCCTGATCTGCCCTGGTAGCTACAGTAACTATATGGTTGCTCCAGTTCATTTTCTGCTTAATGGTGACTCCCAAGATGGTGACAATAGGAAATTCAGTGGTAGCAATGCCAATGAACATTAGATAAGACTCTCCATGGTTGGAGACAGTGAGAGTTTAGGGCCCGAACATTATTTGCCACCTGTCAGCCTAAACCTGGATACTGTCTAGATCTTACTGCATTTGCACATGAACTGCTTCATTATCTGTGGAATGATGAATAGTGCCAAAACATAACACTATCAATGAACATTCGCACTTCAGATGGAGGAAAGGTCATTGATGAAGCAGCTGAAGGTGGTTGAACCCGAGGAACTCGTGCAGAGATGTCCTGGATCTGAGACTGCAGGTGTCCAACAACCACAAATATCTTCCTGCATGACTCCAACCAGGGAGGTCTTTCCACTATTTCCCATTGATTCCAGTTGAGCTAGGACTCTGATTCTACACACTATCAAACGAGGCCTTGAAATCAAGGGCTGAGACTCTCACCTCATCTCTGGAACTCAGCTCTTTTGCTCATGTTTTAACCAAGGTTGTAATGCGGTCAGGAAGTGAATAGCCCTAACGCAACCCAAACTGTCCATTAGGTGGCAGGTTATTCCTTTGAACGTTGTGTTTAAAAACATGTCAACAACCTCTTCCATTACTTTGCTAATGATTGAGAGTAAACAGAGAGAGTCATAGAGGACAGAAGCAGATTCTTCGGTCCAACCAGTCCATGCCAGCCATAATCCTAAACTAAACTAGTCCCACCTGCCTGAGGATGACCCATATCCCTCCAAACATTTCTTATTCATGTACTTATCTAAATGTCTTTTAAACGTTGTAACTATACCTGTATCCACCACTTTTCTCTGGAAGTTCATTCCACAAGAACCACTCCCTGTGTAAAAGAATTGTCCTTAATGACCTTTTAAAATCTTTCGCCTTACCTTAAAAATACGCCCCTTCGCCTTGAAATCTCCCTCCCTAGGGAAAAGACACCTGCTGTTCACCTTATCTATACCCCTCATTATTTTAAAATCCTCTATCAGGTTACCCCTTAACTTCCTACTCTCCAGTGAAAGAAGCCCCAGCTTATCCAGTTTCTCCTTATAACTCAAACCTTCCATTCCCAGCAATATCCTGGTAAACCTTTTCTGAACCCTCTTCAGCTTAATATCCATCCAAAACAAGGCAACCAGAACTGGACAGTACTCCACAAGAGGCCTCACCAACATCCTGTACAACCTCAACGTGACATTCCAAATCCTATATGGCAAGATCTGAGCAATGAAGGCAATTGTGCTAAACACCTTCTTAACCACCCTGTCTATGTGTGATGCAAACTTCAGAGAATTATGTACCTGAACCCCTAGATATCTCTATTCTACAACACTACCCAAGGCCCTGCTTTTAATTGTATAAGTCCTGCCCTTGTTTGTTTTACCAAAATGCAATACTTCTCATTTATCCAAATTAAACCTCATCTGCCACTCCTCAGCCCAGTGACCCAACTGATTATGGGCAGTAATTGGCGGAGTTGGGTTTGTCCTGTTTTTTGTATGGAGGATGTAACTGGCAGTTTTCCAAATTGCCAGTGTTGTAGCTGTAATGAGACAGCTGGGCATGGGGACAGCTAATTCTGCAGCAAAAGTCTTCAGTACTCTTGCTGGAATGGTGTCAGGTTCCATCGCCTTTGCAGTATCAAGTGCCTTCAGCCATTTCTTGACATTACCTGCTATGAATTAAACAGGCTGATGACCAGCATCTCTGAAGAGGCCAAAATGAATCACGTACTTGGCATCTCTGGCTGAAGATGGATTCAAATACTTTACCTTATCTTGTGCAGTGAGGAGCTGGATTTGTCCATTCGTGAGAATGGGAATATTTTTTGGGCCATCCATTGCCTGTTAGCTGTATACTACCATTCATGACTGGATGTAGCGAGTGTGAAGAGGTTAGACCTGATCTGTTGTGGAATCAACGGCATGCTGCGTGCTCTGGGGTGAATTAGTTCAGTTGGCTGGATGGCTGGCTTGCAATGCAGTGATACCAACAGCACAGTTCAATTCCCTCACGGCCTGAGGTTACCACGAAGGACCCCTTCTTTCTCAACCCATCCCCTCATCTGAGGCATGGTGACTCTCCAGTTAAGCCATCTCCAGTTGTCTCTTTCTAATAACAGAACAACTTATGGTCTGGTAGGACTATGGTAGCTTTACCTTACATGCAAGTAGCTTCACCAGGTCAACACATCAATTTTAGCTAAGGCAAAGGTCTGCACTGCAGATAACCAACTGTCTGTGGCCCTTCTCAGAGGTTCAGTGGAAACCCATTAACACATTTTACTGGATAGAAAAAATTATTTCTCTCTTGGAGATAGTTGTTTCTGTAGCAGTTTATAACACAATAGTAGGTAGGCACATGTGGCGCAATGTAAGTGTCTCTACCAGGTTCAAGTCGCACCTGCTCCAGGGATGTGTAATAGCGCTTCCAAACAGGTTGATTCAAAAACATCTACATCACAATAGTTTAACCTTCCAGTTACATCTGAAAATATGAGACGTTCATTCTGAGAAGCATCTGGAAAGTTATAACAATCTACTAATAACATGGTGATGATAACAGCCATCTTTGTTGGGTTGTTTCATAGGGAGTTGGTGTTGTAGTGGTAATGCCAATGAACTAGTAATCTAGAATTCCAGGCTAATGTTCAGGAAAAATGGGTCTGAATCACACCATGGTAGATGGTTTAATTTGAATTTGATATGGAATCAAACACTAGCCCGACGGTGACCATGTAATGATTGCCGTAAAAACCCATCTGGTTCACTGTTGTTCTTTAGGAATGGAAATCTGCCATCCTTACCTGGTCTGGTCATAACGTGACTCCAGACCAACATTCTGGGTGTAGCTCGGAGGTTCTGCACGGATCCTTTGGCATACAGACGATATTCCCAGTATGGGCTTCTGGTTTTGGAAGACACTGCCACATACTGGCTGTACAGCAGAAAAATAATTAAACGGAACATTTCTCCAGCCCCACAGCAATGGGACTGTTTCTTAACTCTGAAATGGCCTAGCAAGTTGCATCAAACCTCGACCAAGTATAAACAAAGAAACGAAGCCAGATAGCAGTTGACATTGACTAGGACACTGGAAATGACGAAGACAAACACAGCCCTCTAAACCCTGCAATGTCCTCCTTACCAACATGTCCGCTTGTGCCAAAATTGGGAGACCTGCCTGCACTCTAGACAAGCAACAGCCTAACAGTCATTCATGTGGAATCATACCGAGACATTGCTATCCCCATTTTTAAAAAAATAATTCATGGGACGTGAGCACCGTCTTAGCCAGAATCTGTTGTCCAGTCCTAATTTTCCAAAGGAAGTTAAGAGTCACCACGTTGCTGGAGCAGCTCATTAGATGTAGAATTCCAGATTTTTAATGAATTCAAGTTCCCACCATGGCAGATGGTGGGATTTGAACCCAGATTCCCCAGAAAGCCACTAGGGCCATCACCTTCCCAATTCCTGGATATGTCCTGTCCCACCAGCAGGAACCTCCACCCCTCCACAAAAATGTTGACACAGTGCTATACCATCAGACAAGAATTACCCTAAGATCAATGTCCTCAACCTCATCTCCAGACCATATGAAGTCTCACAACACAGGTCAAACATGACCAAGGAAAGCCTGATTGCCAGCTCTACATCCCCTCGGCTGATGAATTAGTACTTCTCCATACTAAACAGTGCTTTTAAAAAATCCTTTAATGGGATGTGGGTATCACTAGCAAGGCCACTGTTCCCTAGTTGCCCTTAAACTGACTGGTTCTCTAGGCCCCTTCAGCAAGTGATCAGATTGGTGTGGGTCTGGAGTCACATGCAGACCAGAACAGGTTAGGACGGCAGATTTCCTTCCCTCAAAAGGACATGAGCGAACCAGATGGTTTTTACAATTGACTGTGGTTACATGATTGCCATTAGGCTAGTTTTAATTTTGTATTTTACTGAATTCAAATTTTACCATTTGCCAAGGTGGAATTTGAATGCATGTCCCAGAACATTAACCAAGCTTCTGGAACAGTAATCCTGCGACACTACCACTATGCCATTGCCTCTCTCACTTGGAGATAAGAGGCCAAACATATTCCAGGTGTGGGACTTCAATGTCCATCACCTAGAATGGCTTGGTAGTATTGCCACTAACCAATTTGGCTCAGTGTTAAAGGACACAGCTGCTAGCCTGAAACTGTGGCAGTTGGTGAAAGAACCAATCAGGGAAAATTCTAAACAACTTCATCTTCAACAAATAACCTTTTGCTGATGCATCCATCTATGACCGTATCAGGAGTGACTAACGCACAATCATTGTGGAGACCAAGTCCCACCTCCACATTGAAATTACTCTTATTGATTTATTACTACCACTGTACTGATTGAGGTAGACTTCAAACAGATCTCACAACTCAGAACTGGGCATCCATAAGGCCACCAGCAGAATTTTATTCAACCATGACCTGCAACCTCAATGCCTGGCATATCCCTACTTTGTCAACTGTTACCATCAAGGTGGGCGATCAACCTCGGTTCAAAGAAGAGTGCAGGAGTGCATGCCAGGAGCAGCAACAAGCATACTTCCCTGCTCCCAAAAGGAAGTCTGTCAACTATCTTTTAACCATACAATTTTGCAATAGTACTCAGTAAAGGGGATTAACAGTTTAATATATGATCGACTAATGATATCAAAAACCTTATCGCCGAGCTACAAAGGAAAACCTCTGCTCTATATAAAAAAAACAGCTGACACATTATTCGTGGTTTCTGCAGTCAACTTTCATTCCCTGAAGCAGTGATGCAGAAAGCATATTTTAACAATATTCCTCTGAAAACCTTCAAATACTGCTAACTCCAGCTTTTGCATTGGACTCCATCTTAAATGCAAAAACACTGCTAAACTAGTTCCTCTCGATTGCTTTGTATTTGTTTGGTCAATAATCTCTATCCTATTATGATTTGTCCCTTTCTATGTTAGCAAGAGTACGTTTGTTGCAATGCTTTGAAAACCACTAATCTGTATGTAACACAAGGGAAATGGAATATAATAGCATTTATCTAACAGAATATTAGTTCTGACAAAGAATCATACAGGGCTTGAAAAGTTAACTTTTTCTCTCCACAGATACTGTCAGACTGCTGGGTTTCTCCAGATTTCCAGCATTTACTTTAATATATTAGCAGCAGTTCAGAGAAGGTTTACTTAAAACTGATTTCTGGGATGGGGGGGATATTCTAGAAAGAAAGGTTGGATAAGCTGGGCCTGATGGGGGGGAGGGGGGAGCTTTTCCCCCGAGCCTGAACCTCCAAAGCCCATGTGTGACAGTGGCTTCCAGAACTAGAAGTCAATGCGTTGGCACTCCAGTTGGTGTGTGCAAAACCACTAAGTACATGGCCACCACGCCTGCTTCCACCAGGCTATGGAAGACTAAGAGCTGATCTTATTGAAATCAGTAAGATTCTGAGGGGACCTGACAAGGTGGAAGTTGAAAAGAAGTTTCCATCGTGAAAGAAACACAAATTTGGGGTCAGTTTAAAAATAAATCTTTGGAATTCTGTTCTGCAGAGTCATGGAGGTGGGATGAACGAATAATTTTAAGGCAGAGTTAAATAGATTCTTGACTAACAAGGGAGTCTGCTTACTTGGGTAGGTGGGATTGTGGAGTTGAAACCACAATAAGATTAGCTATGATCTTCTCGAACGGCTGAGCAGGCTAGAGGGGTTGAAAGGCTCTTGCCTGCTCTTAATTCACATATTTGTATGTGTGATCATAATGTAGTGAAGCTTTGGAAATCCCCACAAATGAAGCTTGTAGGTACTTCACTCTTGAGTCTATTCAAGGCTGAGGTAAGATTTTTTGGGTGTCAAGAAATCAAGAAGAAATGGTGCAGTAGGTCTGAGGGGTTGCCTGGTCTACCCTGGGCAGCTAGACATTCCTGACCAAGGTACCAAATCTCTCTATGATTGTAACCCTGGAGTACTGTCCCTCATTGCCCAACTCCATAGTCCTCCCACAATACTTCTTCCCTCGTTTCCAGCTCAATGAACAAAAATATCCTCACCAAATGTCATTCTTGACTAAATAAAAACCGAAAGAACTGTGAGTGCTGCAAATCAGAAACAAAAACAAAAATTGATGGAAATGCTCAGCAGGTCAGGCAGCATCTGTGGAGAGAAATCAGAGTTAATGTTTTGGGTCGAGTGAACCTTCCTCAGATCTGCTGAGCTTTGAACAATTTTTGTTTTTGTTTCATCCTTGTCTATCTTATCATAGCCAGAGTACTGCCAATAATGTATTCTCTTCCCAATTCACAAGTTCCCAAGATCCAATTTTGCTTAGTCTCCTGTACAATCCTAAAAAGGGCGTAACCTCAGCTTTTATGGAGGCTGATGCTATCCATCAACATTCACCTGACCGCGAATCTGACAGTGTAGTGTTCATTCAGTTCCATGGAGTCAGATTACATGGCCAAATGTGTTGAGTGAGACCTGATACACAAGACAGGAAAAACAGAAGAATTTATCCAAAGTAATTAACTCGAAATCAGAAACTGAAATGTTCAGAAAGCATTGACAGTGGATAAGAATTTGAAAGGGAATACATTTTCATTCCAGGTGAGATCCCTTTAATAATATCGCTAAAGGGCCCATTCAAATACATTCTAGTTACTTCCTAATCCTTTAGAATTTGGTGATCGAATTGTTTAGCATTTGTTGATTGAGTCATTAATGGTACAGTACTCATTTCATTCAGTATTTACCCCACAGACAAACCTGATTAATACATAAATGACACACTGGCAATTATGCTGCAGTCCCCGACATAGCTGTTAAATATCATGTACGCCTGACAGCTGCTGTGTACGGTTGTGATAACTGAAAGTGTGCTACATTACAAAGAACTAGGACAACCCAATGAATGTTTTCTCATGTCAATTATGGAAGGTAATTTATTTATTTTTAGATTGGTGTGTGATTACACAGGTAGTCACATGTAGCACAATTAACAAAGATCAAGTGAATACTTCGCAGTTGGTTATCAAGTCATGAAGCGGCCATGCACACTGGATTGATACCACCTCATGCTTCCTTTCTACCCAAAACAAATGGTTCCAGGAGCTAAATAAAGTTTTCAACTTCTACTCTTGGTTTTGTAAAGCCGAGTTGGCAGGAAACGGATGTCTTTCACAAGATTCAGATTAAAACCACAATGCCCCAATATGCAGTTTATTTATTCACACAACAAAGTGTAAAAATGCAAGTCTCTGTTATAAAGCTGATACACATTTTACTTACCTTTAGAGGGTCCCTTGACTTAACCGTATAGCCCAACACAGAATTAAAACTAAAGGTAAAAGTGCTTCAAGCAAAAAATGGAAAACCTCCGTCTGCTGACAGCGGAGGCTATGCTTTTGTCAGGTCAGTCTAGTGGCGCTACTCCAGCCCGTGAGAGGAAGCCACTGGTTCAAGTTCCATTCCAGTTCTTGGGCCATGTCTCAATTCACCGGACTAGCGCACTAGAAATCAAGCCCCATTATTCTCAGAGTTGTCACAAAATTAAAATTTGATTAAATTGCCAAAATGCCCAATTTAATCTAACTAATTCAGGTAGAAAAAATATGCACACCAAGTTATTATTTAACAAGAAAGTGTTCATTGTAATCAAAATGCTTTTAACAAACAGAAAGAATGAATTGCTAAATCTCATACAGTTACAGACACAAAGAGACAAGACAAAACAGAAGTATGATAGGTGAGGAAGGAACAAAACAGTCAGTGAAGCACCATTCTGGAACCAATCCAACGTACAGACTTTGAATTGTTTTCCTTCAGTTCCTTTAGACTCTTTAATGACGGCATGAAGTTGTGGATACATCAATTCTCAATTTTTCCTTCAGGGGTTGAATATTCACCCTCTAAGTGTCTCTGAAGGTGGGTTCACCCCTTTTCCTGTCAACAAGGAAAACTGCAGAGAGATGTTTACAAGTAAATGGTGAGTGAGAACAGCTATTAGGAGATTTTCTGTTACCTCTCCACATGGGAATGATAGAGGGGGATTTATGTACTCTCTATGTACAGGCTACGTGTTTTTCTAGTATTGTTAAAATGTAAAGCTGCAGCCACTTGTCCAGGAACCAACTAAGCAGTTGTTAGGGCTCTTGTGGTACAGTGGTAGTGACACTACCTCTGGACCAGAATACACAGGTTCAAGTCCCACCAGTCCCAAAGGCATGTAATAACATCTGCAAATAGTCTGATTAGAACAATATCTCAAAAACTTATGCTGCTGACCAATCCTTGAATGTACACGCACACAGAACTAGTCTTGAATGAAAAGGTCTGTCCTTGAGCAAAAAAAGCCCTGCACATACACACCAGAGTGTTTGGCGTCTCCACCCACTATTTGAATAAGACATTGTTGATACAATTCACAATGAGTTCCAGTAACTCTCCTGTCAAAAAAAAGCAACATTTTCTTCCAGTTTCCTTGGTTTAAAGCAGTTTCTTTGCCCATTTTTTAGTTCATAGTCTTAACTGTTTTAGACTGTCCTTACACCTTCATGATCTATCCTGCCACTTCAGCATTGTATTGAAGGAACACCACGTCATTTCAAGAACCCCTGCATATTAAAAGACAACATAACACTACTTGGAGATTTAGTGAATTCTCCTGGTGCCTAAACCAAATTAATTCCTCAACTGACAGAAGTTTCTGACTTAATTGATCATTTCTTTTGCTGTTTATGGGATCTAGCTGAGCAAAGAAGTGGTTGTCACCTTTGTCTGTAAATCAGTGACTCAATTTTACAAGGTAATTTATTGGCTGCCTACACAATGCCATGGAATGCTCTGGGGGGATGCCAGGACAGGAGGAGATTCAATAACGCCTTTCAAGGAGAAATTATAGAGATACATTGCAGAAGGAAATATTTGGAGGGCTAATGGAAAAAGCAAGGGTGTAGAACTACTTTGACAGCTTTTTTAAAGTTCTTTTTTGGGCAAATGGACTCCTCTTGGGCTGGATAACCCTCTGAAAGGTGCTATCTAAATGGGACTTCTTCCTTTGGCTCCCTTCTGGTTAGTTTTTAACATTGTTTAGTTTGCATATTCCTCTTTTTCTTTTATTTCCACTGTTTTTTCTCCTCCTTTACAACAGATTTTGACCACCTTTCATAAAACCAAGATATACACAAGAGTTTGGTATTTCTGAATCACATTCAAGGCCAATAGAAAGGAGGAGTTAGATTTCCTTAGACGCAAACTCCCACACACAGCTGTCCATTACATACCAACTTACAACACTGGTCAGGAGCAAAAAAACACCAGCAGTTACATGTCTTGGTGAGAAAGAATCTCGCTTCAAAGGTTTTTCTGAAAAGACGAACATTTGAAGCGCTTAACCTTTTCAACTCTGAATTTTAAGTGAGGTATTCATCAACCTCACAGGAAAGGATTTAAAAACAACTTAAGCTGGAAGAAATCCAACAAAAGAAACCCAGTCTAAGGAAAAACAAGTGACTTGAATCACAGGAAAATATTTACAGGATTCTGGTTCAATAGCAACAGTATGTTTATTAGTCACTCCCACCCAGTCACATAAAGGGCTTCAATCTGAGCCAACATCCCATCACAATTAGAACCCGCTGATATTATCACATGTGGCAATGCATTCAAATTATCTGCTTTCCGTACAGTTTATATTTAGTCTGTTGCAAATTGCTACTCAGAACATTTGCAGCACTGTGATTATGTTCCAGCCTGTAAACATCTATCAATGTCAATTCCTCACCTTACAGTACAGCTTCAGCTGCCTATCACAGAAATTATTCCCGTGCTCACTGAGCTCCTTTCTGGTCTGGTAATACCATGGGTTTAAAATGATCAATTTTGTTTTCTAATTTCTCCATGGCCTTATCTCTTCCTCTGTGTACCCTTAGCTCCATCAAAGGTAGCTGCCTAGTCCCCAGGCACTGGAATTCTCTTTTCCTCTTGCCTTTTCTTTCATGACTCCTTAAAATCTATCACTTTGACCAAACTTTTGATCATCTATCCTAATGTCTGTGGGCCAGTGTCAAATTTTATTTGATAACACCCAGAGGACGGTAGGAATCTGGAATGCACTGCCTAGGGAGGGTGGTTGAAGCAGGAAACTTTACAACCTTTTAAAAACTATTTAGATGGGCACTTGAAGTGTTGTAATCTTAAAGATTATAGGGTAAATGTTAGAAAATGGGATTAATGTAGATTGGTCAGCACAGACCTGAAGGACCTCTTTTTGTGCAGTATGACTAGATAGCAACTTTTACAACCTTAAATGTGGTAAAACACTTAGGGACATTTAAGTATTTTAAGCTTAGTCACTATTGCAATTTAAGAAACACAGCAGCCATTTCACATGCAGCAAGGCCTCCCAAAAAAAATGTGACAAACATTTTAGTACAGATATTTTGGTGAGTACATACACAAATTTTGATAATGGCAGTATAAACGAAGGCGGCTATCAAACAGCAAATGTGATCTCTGCTTTTGCAAAGAGTACAAAAACAAGGAAATTATATTAAATCCTTATAAATCACTGGTTAGGCATCAGCTAGAGAACTGTGTCCAATTCTGGTCTATGAAAAATGTGAAGACCTTGAAGAGGGTGCAAAGATGATTTACTAAAATGCTACCAACTATGAAGAATTTCAGTTACTTGGCAAGAATATTGAAGCTGGATTTGGTCTCCTTTGAGCAAAGAAGTTTAAGGGTAGATTTAATTGTATTGTTTAAAACCATGCAGTGCTTTTTATAGGTTAAAGATGAAAGGGTTTCCAGTCATGAAAAGTCAGTAACCAGAACATGAGATTTAAAAACATCTGAAAAAGAACGGGAAGCAATGAGAAAACATTTCCTCTGCATCCCCACGACCCTAAATTCGCAAAAGAGAGTTGAAAGGGTAGTGAAAGGAGTTTCAATAGTTATGGTTCAAAAAGAATTTAAATAAATACTTTTACTAAGTTTTGGAGAAGAAAGGAGAGAGTGAACAAATTGAATAGCTCTGCCACCAATGGGCTGAACAACCTTCTTCTGTGAATCTGTTTTGACAGTGTTATTTGAAGGTCAATTACCTCCCTGATCTTCACAATACATCAGTGCTATGGAATTTTTTACATCCAAACAAGTTCACATCTCATTTGAAATATGACATCTCAGCTCATCCCCATCTTCTCCGGAGCAATCCGGGGTGGGCAACAACTGTTGGCCTGGTCAGCATCCCAAGAAAGAATAAAATAACTACAGCATCGCAGAGTATCAGCACAGCAACAAATCACAGCACCAGGGTATTTAATGTAAGGTAATTGCTGGGCCATGGTTGCTGATGACAGATACAAATTCCAGCACACACTAACAGTCAGCTGAAAACACAAAAGTAAAAACAAAGAATTGCAGATGCTGGAAATTCTGACTTGAGTTCTAATAAAGTATCACTGGTCTCCAAGTCATACGGCACAGAAACAGAACCTTCGATTCAACCTGTCCCAAACTGAACTAGTCGCACCTGCCTGCTCCTAGTCTATATCCCTCCAAACCTTTCCTATTCATGTACCTACCCACTCTAGCTTAATAATATCCTTCCTATAACATGGCAACCAGAACTGGACACAGTATTCCAGAAGAGGCCTCGCCAATGTCCTGTACAACCTTAATGTGACTTCCCAACTCTCTCACTCAAAGAACTGAGCAATGAAGGCAAGTGTGGTAAGCGCCTTTTTAACCAATCTGTCTATATATGACGCAATCTTTAAAGAATTACGTACCTGAACCCCTAGGTCTTGCTGTTCTATAACACTGCATTAATTCTGCTTCTCTTTCTGCAGATGCTGCTAGACTGATTGGGTTTCAGCTGAAAGCACTGCCAGCTAAAGCAAATTTACAAGGACTCCAGAAGACAGATTTGAGAATATTACAAGAAAGCTTCTTCTTATTCAATGAGTTCAGGAAATTAAAAACAAATGACATTCAAGGATATGTTATGGCACAATGACAACAGGATAAAGAGCTGTCAGTACAGGAGAATTGATTTAATTGAGGTTAGCTTAGAGCCTTGGTCTGCCTTCATCTGCAGCACTGTGATCAGTTCTGGCCACTGCAGCTCAGGAAGAATGTTTTACTTTTCTAGGGGGTAAGGGGAGATTCACATTAGTGATAGGTTAAGAGGGTTAAACCATTCATTGCATTGGCTTGTGTTCTATTGAGTTCAGACAGTGAAATGGTGATCAATTTAAGGTCTTTAAAATGATAAAGAAACTTGATAAGTTGGATATAAGGATTCAACCTCTGACAGAGAAATCCCAAACAGAGGTGCAAGATTTTAAAATTAAAGCTTAGGAGAGAAATAAGGAAGTACATTAGCTGGTGGAAATTTTCTTTCTGGAAATCTCTTGCTCCAAAGGTTGCAGAAAACAATTCCAATTTTAAAGGCAAGTGATAGATTTGTCAGGTAAGTGTATCAAGGAATCTATATCAGAGACAGGCAAGTGGAAAGGAGGTACACATCTGCCATGATCTAACTGACAAATAGAACAGGCTCCTTGGCCTGAATGGCTAACCTCTGCCCCTATGCTTTATTGATGTTATACAGAGGATGACAACACAGGTCATAGGCAAAGTTATCAAAAAGCAACCAGTGATTTACCAACTGAAGGAGGAAGAAGCCATGCATCAAAAGATCCAGTTTGTCACACATTCAGTAATGTGCATTTTTGGCGACCTTGTTCAATAACATTTCAAGGAGGAAGGGGGGAATAAAGTAACTGTCTACAAACATTTCTTGCTTTCAACAAAGTACCAGGCTTCATCACTGTAAAGCAGAAGTTAATTTCTGTGACAAAGACCAACAATATGATCTATTGCAAGTTAAACTTGGGCTATATTTAATATATTTTGTTTGGTGGCTTGAAAGGCAATGTGGTAGCTCTGTCTCTGAGCAGACATGGAGACGTGGGTGCAACTAGTTGAATCACTTCATTAAAAACATAACTGTGATCTTTTAATCTTTTTGCTTCAGATATTAATTGATTTTTTATACAATTTATTTTAAAAGAAAATCCTTCTAAATCAAATAAATCTCTGAGCTAAATGAAACAAACCCTTCCGCAGTAGCTAATAATGGAATAGCAATTGCCTAAGAACAGCATCAGTCTGAGGGAACCATTTGCAATGTGCAATTAATAATGGATTAGGAGTTGCTGACAATAGGTACTATCATTTTGACAGCCTGAAATGGCAGCATTTGAATACCAAGATAATCCAAAACCATAAAAGCAGTACAGATCTTACAGGTTATTTCAACCTATCCAAAAATGGATAGTTATCAATATTTCAAATGCTGCATGAGTCAACAGTCACTGCTGATCATATTTTCAGACAATGTTCTTCTAATACAGATCTTTTGTCGTACTTACATTAAAGACTTAATGCATCAAAAAGGTGGCTGAATTTATACAGGTTTGCATCTGAGATTGAAACATAACCAATCAAAAATACATATTAATATAGCGTTCAGATAAGAGCCAGTATTACTGAAAAATGCCATTATTTTGTGCAATTAAATGATTTAGGAGCTAAAATACAGCAGATGCTGAAAACATGAAATAAAATCAGAAAATGCTGGAAATTCACATCAGAAGCAAATAAATATCCCGCCAGATTTTCTTCCACAGACACATTGCAAAGTAGTTCAATGAGCAAGTCACTACTTCCATTTCCCTCCAGTTGGTGATCATTGGTCTGAACTGTGGATCTTTCCTAAATGGCAAGTGAGGGTGTTTATGAACACATACTGACCCAAACACTAGCTCAGAGCGGTTTGTCACACTTTGCCATCAGCCAATATGCTGTGATAGTGTAAGTTTTAGAACTTTAATAACTGCTCATGGTTTGAAACTAGCAGCAATAACGCTGCCTGGTATAAACTATTAAGGGACAAGATCAAACTGTTATACAGGCATTGAAAGCAATTAGCCACGCCTGGGAAAAGGAGGAGTCAAAGCTACATAAAACTGTTTTAGCAATCATTTGATAATTGGCTGCCTTCTACCGTAAGGACAAATGATTGCCCTGCAGAAGAATTTAAGGAGTTAATTGCAAGAAAGTTGTGTCTTCAAACTGACAGTCAATGCCAAACATGAAAAGGAACAGGAAAGCTACTTACGATAAGGCAGCAAGCTGCAGTATTGTGGATGAAAGAATCTAAAGGATTATCAATAGTGTCACACCAAAAACTTAAAGGACAGAAAATACTAGCTAGAATTCAACTTCAGGACTCTTCAGTAGCAGAATAACACTGCATAAGGATTAAACTTTGCAAACATTCAGAAACAGACGCTGTTGTCTCGCTTAAGGCTAAATTCCACCATTAATCGGGTAATAGCCAAGTTGGGTTGTGAGGTTTAACTTGCTTACTTGAGGGATCTTATTTTGATCACTACATGAAATTATGTTTAAGCAACTGTTTCCACATTTGATTGCCTGTGTGATTTCTTACTAAGTAGCCAAATCAAAGGTATCTTGTGGTAATTTACACACAACATATGGTTGAGATCACATTTGGGAAAACACCATTTCAAGGCAGCAGAATTTACCTTTGGGGATGCACAATGCCACAACCTGTTAAATTGCTAATAGAACAGGCAACCACATATATACCACAACGTAAATGCACCACCTTGCTGATTGGCTCACAGGTTTAAAATGCCTTTATTAGTCAAGGCACTGAATAAAAGAACAGAAAAGTTACGATGGAGCTGTGCAAGTTGTTAGTTAGGTCACAGCTGGAGTAGTGTGCAGTTCCATTCTCCACATTGTAGGAAGGATGCAATTGAACTCGAGAAGAAGCAGAGGAGATTCATCAGGATATAGCCTGGGCTGAGCTATGAAGAGAGACTGGACACACTGGGGCTTTTTTTCCTTAGAGCAGAGAAGGCTGAGGGGGGACCTGATTGAGATGTACAAAATTATGAGGAGCACAGATAGGTTAGATAAGAAGAAACCTTCTCCTTTGTTATAGATGGGTCAATAATCAGAGGGACAGATACAAGGTAAAGAGCAGCAAGTTTAGAGAGGATTTAAGGATGATTTTTTTTAAAACAAGGTGGTGGTATATTTCTGGAACTGTTTGAAAGGGTGGTAGAGGCAGGAACACTCAAGACATTTAAAAATCTATTTAGATGAGTACTGGAAATGTTGTTGTATACAAGGTTACAGGCCAAGTAGTGGAAAATTGGACTAGAGTAGATAGGTGCTTAACGACGATGTGGACATGATGGACCAAAGGGTCTCTCTCTGTACCGTGAAACTACATGAGTGTTTTGTCCGTAATAAATTAAGTGAATTATCAAACCAAGTGATGTCTCCAGCAGTACAAGTTTGCTTAAAGGATAAGGCAGGAATGTTCAAACAACTGTAAGCTGTTTCCCTTTTCTAACATCCAAGTACTGCCAAGACACACTGTCCTGAATCAGGAACAGCGTCACCCAAGGACACAGTCAGACAGCTGAGTTACAGCCTCTACGTGAGACTTCCAGCAAATATTTATAACCACTTGCTTACTCAGTCTCTCTGGCATTCTTCCAGCTTCCTCATTTATTCAGGAGCAGTACTAATCCTGGAGCAGCTCCTACAAAGGAACCCATTAGGTTAAACTCTAAAATGAACACAGATGCTTTATTGAATCTTCTGAAAAGCCATGTCTGTATTAGAACAAGCCATCAGTGTTTCTAACAAAGGGCCAGTGTGCACAGAAGTTCATATTTCTTGCAACTTCCGTCATAACAGACCCCTGCAGTAAGGCACTGAGCCTTCCCTGCCACTTTCATTTCAAGCTGTGTTAAACAGGTAAAGGTACTTGCAGGTTTCAGTACTTGCTCAGTAAAGGGATCCCTCATTTTTAAAATTCGCATTTTGATATCAGCACGTCTGTTGCGGCTAAGAGTGCACTATTCATTATTTGCATTCTCACCGTGTCAGAAGGTTGTTGGGTCATGCCACACTCTTGTAGTTAGGGTTTGAAATGTACTGTCTGGAAGAATGGTGGAGACAGGTCCAATCTAGACATTCGCAGGGAAATGAGCTGATTATTTGAACAGAAATAAAGTGTAGGGTTCTGGGGAAAAGGCAAGAGGATAATGCTCAGAGACCCAGTGCGGACATGATTGTTTGAGTGGTCACCTTCCACACCATAATGATTGCGATTCAAGGAAAGATTAATAAAGTTCATAATTCCTGCCCCATCCTGTTTCAATACTCTATAATGGACTGACCCATGTCAACTTTTGGGATGCGGAATTTCCGCTACAAGGAGAAATAATACCCAATGTGCAACTCGCACAGGACCTCCAATTGCTTTTCAATACACAAATACTACTGATTTTAAAAGTGCTGTTTAATTCTGAACCAACTCTGATATTTCAGTGTATTGCGCAAAGAAATCGAATTACAAACCAGTGTGAACTTACAACAAAGGAAGATGTTACGAACCTAGAAACAAATGGAATATCCACAGGTAGTAGGAACTGCAGATGCTGGAGAATCCGAGACAACAAGGTGCAGGGCTGGATGAACACAGCAGGCCAAGCAGCATCATAGGAGCAGAGAGGCTGACGTTTCGGGCCTAGACCCTTCATCAGAAAAGGGGGAGGGGAAGGGGGTTTTGAAATAAATAGGGAGAGAGTGGGAGGTGGATAGAGGAGGGATACAGGAGAGGATAGGTGGAGAGGAAATAAACAGGTCGAAGAGGCGGGGATGGAGCCAGTAAAAGTGTAGGTAGGGAGTTAGGAAGGGGATAGGTCAGTCCAGGGAGGACGGACAGGTCAAGGGGGCGGGATGAGGTTGGTCGGTAGGAGATGGAGGTGCGGCTTGAGGTGGGAGGAGGGGATAGGTGGGAGGAAGAACAGGTTAGGGAGGCAGGGACGAGCTGGACTGGTTTTGGGATGCGGTGAGGGGAGGGGAGATTTTGAAACTTGTGAAATCCACATTGATACCATTGGGCTGCAGGGTTCCCAAGCGGAATACAAGTTGCTGTTCCTGCAACCTTCGGGTTCCCAAGCGGAATACAAGTTGCTGTTCCTGCAGTGCCACAACGATGCCAATACTCCTCCTCCCACCCACCTTCCTGCAAAAATGCTATCCCCTATTCCCAATTCCCAATTCCTTCGCCTCCGCCGCATCTGCTCCCAGGATGAGGCATTCCACTCCCGTACATCTCAGTTGTCCTCGTTTTTCAAGGACCGTAACTTCCCCTCCTCGGTGGTCGAGAATGCCCTCAACCGTGTCTCCCACATCTCCCGCACCTCATCCCTCACACCCCGTCCACGCAATAAAAACCAAAAAAGAATCCCCCTCGTCCTCACGTACCACCCCACCAACCTCCGGATCCAACGCATCATCCTCCGACACTTCCGCCATCTGCAATCCGACCCCACCACCAAAGACATCTTTCCCTCCCCACCCTTATCTGCTTTCCGGAGGGACCAGTCTCTCCGTGACTCCCTTGTCCGCTCCACACTCCCCTCCAGCTCCACCACACCCGGCACTTTTCCCTGCAACCGCAGGAAGTGCTACACCTGCCCCCATACCTCCTCCCTCACCCCCATCCCAGGCCCCAAGAAGACTTTCCACATCAAGCAGATGTTCACCTGCACATCTGCCAATGTGGTATACTGCATCCGCTGTACCCGGTGTGGCTTCCTCTACATCGGGGAAACCAAGCGGAGACTCGGGGACCGCTTTGCAGAACACCTACGCTCGGTTCGCAACAAACAACTGCACCTCCCAGTCGCGAACCATTTCAACTCCCCCTCCCATTCCTCAGACGACATGTCCATCCTGGGCCTCCTGCAGTGCCACAACGATGCCACCCGAAGGTTGCAGGAACAGCAACTTATATTCCGCTTGGGAACCCTGCAGCCCAATGGTATCAATGTGGATTTCACAAGTTTCAAAATCTCCCCTCCCCCTACTGCATCCCAAAACCAGTCCAGCTCGTCCCTGCCTCCCTAACCTGTTCTTCCTCCCACCTATCCCCTCCTCCCACCTCAAGCCGCACCTCCATCTCCTACCGACCAACCTCATCCCGCCCCCTTGACCTGTCCGTCCTCCCTGGACTGACCTATCCCCTTCCTAACTCCCTACCTACACTCACCTTTACTGGCTCCATCCCCGCCTCTTCGACCTGTTTGTTTCCTCTCCACCTATCCTCTCCTCTATCCGCCTCCCACTCTCTCCCTATTTATTTCAAAACCCCCTTCCCCTCCCCCTTTTCTGATGAAGGGTCTAGGCCCGAAAAGTCAGCCTCTCTGCTCCTATGATGCTGCTTGGCCTGCTGTGTTCATCCAGCCCTGCACCTTGTTGTCTCGGAATATCCACAGGTTTCAGCTTTACAGAAAACATCATGTTAAACATTGATTCAAAGCAGATAAGCTTGCTTGTGATATAAGACACTACAAACAGAAGAAAGATTTTAATTTGCAAAAAATGATCACAATCAACATCTTAACCATATAACTGCTACATAGGTGGACACTGACAGAATATTTCATTGAATGGGAGTCAGCAGCTATTCTTCCACACAAGTGAAGTGAAATGTTACATCTAATTTCACTGAACTGTGAAACTTAGAGGCAATAATTAGCTCTAAAACTCTAGCTCTAATAACTAGCTCTAACACAAACGGCATCTAAAGTAGCTGAACACATTAAAGGCTTGCATTTGTATAGCCACTTTCACAACCTTAGGAAATCCTAAAATGCTTCACAACCAATAAAGTACTGTCAAAGGACTGCCACAGTGTAATGCAACCAATTTGAGCACAAGTTCCTACAAACAGTAATGTGACGATGATTATATAATATGCTTGTGTGTTGTTGACAGAGGGAAAAACAATAGCCAGGACATCTTTATGTGTATTTTTTCTATGGGATGTGAGGATCGCAGGCAGAGCCAGCATTTACTTCCTTTGAAGTGAGTGGCTTGCTTTTCAGAGGGCAGTTAAGAGTCAACCACATTGCTGCGGGCCCAGATTCACATCAAGTAAAGATGGCAGATTTCCTTCCTGAAGGCTATTAAGGAACTAAAAACAACACAGCTGACGAGTCATCTAGACTTGAAATGTTAGTTCGCTGTCTCTCCGTGGAAGCTGTCTGACGTGCTGTGATTGCCAGCATTGTGTTGTTTTCAGTACAGATTCCAGCATTTGCAGTAATTTGCTCCTGCTTTTAATGAACCAGTTTTTTTTTAAAGTGGTAAGTATTGGTCATTATCATGTCACCATTACTGAGAGTCACTTTACATTCACGATTTATTAAACAAACTTAAATTTCACCACCTTCCGTGGTGGGATTTGAACCCATGTCCCCGAAATATTAGCGTGGCCCTCTGGATTACACGTCCAACAGTATCACCATTAGGCCACCACTGCCCCATTGGATCAGTTTGGAGCACTTTCAGCTCAGTCAGAAGGCTTTTGGTTTGAGTTCTCCCTCAAGGTGGACTCTTCTGACCTGCACTGTCAGAAATGTTATCTTTTGGGTCAGACATTAAACTGAGGCTCCTTGTGTCCAAAAGAACCCAAAGAACTGTGGATAATGGAAACCCAAAACAAAAACAGAAATTGCTGGAGAAACTCAGTGGTTCTGGCAGTGTTTGTGGAGAGAAAGCAAAGCCAACGCTTAGTGCCCAGTTGCTCTTTTTCAGAACTGCAATATTGGGACGAAAACTAGCAAAATAAAACTTGTTCTTTTTTCTGTCCAAAAGCTTGCAGACTCGGAATGAGGTGAAGCCTTGGTCAAGCCCTCCAATTAGCTTCAAAATCATACTGACAACCTGACTATTTTTGTTTACTTTAGAAGCAGAGAAGTGGCACCTCAGTTACTCCATATTTATATTCCATTTGCAAAAGGATATGCAGGCAGACATGAAAATGAAGTGGATGAAGTACCCTGAGTATAGCCAATTTAAAAAGATTTACATAACATGTACAACAAAGAGATATGCCATTCAGCCCATCAAGTGCACTTATGCTTTGTTTCCAAATAACAAACATAAATCTTCACAAGTTCTAAAGTGCATGAAATAATGCCTGGCTTCAAATTTGATTGGTATTTCTACATTGTGTTAAGAAGGGAAGGCATAGTTTTACTTTTATATTTGTGTTCCATGTGCAGTGGGAGGGTGTCCAGAAGTGTATTTATATGTACATTAATGAGGTGGTTAAATCATTGAAGTGAACGGCACAGTTCACTAGAAAAAAAATTACTGTCTAGAGAAAAGGAATCTAGTGCCACAGAAAGACAGAACCATCCAGAAGAATACACAGCATACAGGTTTTATTGAGAGAGAAAAGGTCTGTAACAGTATGAGTGTTGTTAGCTTACCAGTCTCCAAAATAGTCTGGGCTGAAAGACATACTGAGTGACTTAAAAAACTAGTAAGAACAAACCTCCAGAAACAGTAACAAAGAGTTCTTAAATGTTTTGAGGTCCCTCCATCTACCATCCTTTCAGACCGGTGGCTCAGTGGTTAACACTGCTGCCTCACAGCGCCAGGGACCCAGGTTCGATTCCAGCCTCCGGCGACTGTGTGTGGAGTTTGCACACTCTCCCCACGTCTGCGTGGGTTTCCTCCAGATGTTCCGGTTTCCTCCCACAGTCCAAAGATGTGCAAGGTAGGGGGACTGACCATGCTAAATTGCCCGTAATGTTCAGGGATGTTTAGGTTTAGGTGGGTTAGACATGGGGAATGGGTCTGTACGGGATGCTCTTCGGAGGGGCGGTGTGGACTTGTTGGGCCGAATGGTCTGTTTCCACACTGTAATGACTCTATATCCACCACCCTCTGGGATAAAAAAAAATTCTTAAATCACCTCTAGACCTCCTGCTCCTTACTTTAAATCTATGCCTCCTTGTTATTAACCACTCTAAGGGCAAAGTTTTGTCTGTTTATACGCCTCAATTAGGTCATCCTCAGCCTTCTTTGCTCAAAGGAAAACAAGCCCACCCTACCCAGTCTCCTTGCTTAGCCAAAACATGCCATCCCTGGCAACAGCCCAGGGAATTGCCTTTGCACCCACTTTTTTTTGGTTTTGTTTTAGCATGCGGTCCATATTCTGAATTTCCAACTATCATCAAGTACTTTCTCTTCATTTATATTTTAAAGAATGAATTATAAACAACCAGCAAGTGTAGGAAACAAATTCTTACCTGAGCACGAAAGTTCGAGATGGTTGTAGTTTCTATATCCTTCTTCCCCAAGATTTCCATTTTCACTGGAGTATTGGGGAAGTTGAAAGCAAAGTAATCTAGAAAGTCTGGCAGGTAAGCTGCGGCTCCATGTACAATAGCCATTACATAGTGAGCTGCACTCTTTTCATTTTCACTGAAAGTCAAAGCAAGAAATTCTTCAGCAAACCTCTCCATCTCCATAGGAGACAAGAAAGAGAGTTCATCCATGTAGGCATGGAGCACTGGTGCACCACCATTTGGTTGATGCTCCACGTGAATGAAATGGGCAAACTTAGAGGAACCTGTCCGTAAGAGTCCCTTCCGTACACAGTGGTCTCTGTGAGATAAGTACGGTAACTGTGCACCTGAGGGGATGGCACAATGGCTCATTTTCATATCCAACCTGTCAAGTTGTTCATTATGTTCAACAGAGGATTTGTTGATTACCCTCGATTCATCAAAGGAACCGTGTCCCAAAGTGTCCAGGTCAATGTGAGTGATTCCTGCACAGGTCGTCTGAACCTCTTTGTTGTACATTTTTAGCCGTCTCGGTCGCTCACCTTCCCGATGTTTCTTTTTCTTCTTTTTCTTTGTTTTTTTGCCCAGGTACTCATCCAGTCTCCGGCTTTTCCCATTTTCATCAGAGCCACCTGTGATAGGGAATAAATTCCAAGGTTGTATCAAATCTATACTGTACAACTGCAAATCTAAACCCAAGGCTTTATGTTTTCTTCTCTATGTAGAGGCTGAATCAGTAACCACATAGGAACAGTCTGATTGTTAGTATTCTCCGAGATGTGTATAGGGTGCTAACTTATTATGAATAATTTTACTGCAAAAAAAGTTCTTAAAAGTTCCATTATGTTGAGAACATACAGTACATCATAGGAACAAAGGATGTGGTTGCGTGCAGCTCCCATTCAGCCCAGCTATTCATAGAAGATTACAGACGATTAGCTGTGCTCTCAACTTCACGTTCCTGTCTGCTTTTCACTCATCAAAATCCACTGTAGCCTTGAATAAATACAATGACCCAGTCTCCTTGTTTTCCACGGAAGAGATTTCCCCAACTGTACACAGTACATCAGATACGGTCTCAACAGGACCCTGTACAGGTGCAGTAAAAGTTCCTATTCCATTTGCCTTGCAATAAATGCAAACAGTCCATTTGTCTTGCAGTACCTGCTAACTAACTGTTTGTGATGCACACAGCAGGCCACCCAGATTCCCCCGAGTTCAGCGTTCTCTTGCCATTTAAATAGAATACTACATTGCTATTTTTGGGGCAAAAGTGGATAAGTTTATGTTTTCCTACTTTATTCTCCATCTGTCCAATTTTTGCCAAATCTCAACCTATCTATATCCCTTTGCAGACACTCCATTCCCACCTGCACCCCTTCCCCCACCCAACTCAACAACGGACTTTCTCAGCGAACTTGGCACCAGCGGCAAATCTAGCTCCCTTGTTTTCAGAGCCACATCCAAGTCACTGATATAGATTGCAAATGGTTAAGTTCCCAGTACTCTTCCCTGGCACTCCACTAGTTATAGCTTGCTAACCCAAAAATGAACCACTTATCCCTGCTGCATCGTGATGGCCAACCACACTTTTATCTATACCGACATATCACGCCAACACCACGACCTCTTATTTTGTGTAGTAACATTTGACATGGTACTTTAATTTCTTCTTTAAGATATATTAAATATTGCTTAATTTTTTTGTCGTGGAAATGCTTACATCATTAAAACACACGTTGCTTGTGGTTAATATATTCAGCTTGGTTGATATTTTTGATTGAGCTAAGGTAAGTAGAGATATAGCTCGGAAATGAAAGATCATTAACCTTTTATCCTCAGACAGCCTGTACTCTCAGTGAGAGGCCTGTGCAAGATAATTTGATATATTAAGTTTTGGTATATGTTTAAATTGGGTTAACAAAGCAGAATTTTGGGTAGGTTAATCAAGGGATACCATACAACCAACAGACACAGGTCTGTACAAGTTCAATTCACAAGTATATACTGTCAGCATTATAGATCTGAAGAACTGGAATCAAGTTTCAAATGACTGGAGTATATTTGGGTGCCAAAAGCTTTAATGAGATATGAATAGATGCCATATAGACCTGATATTCAAGACGACTGCAGTCTGCAGCTTAATCCAAGAGATGATATTACAACATCAGTCTGCAGGGCATAGTACAAGACAGCTCTGGACAAGACTATTTGACCCATCATAATCGGATTTCCTGTGACTGGTGTGCTACTAGAGATTAACTATAGTAACTAGGAGTTAAAATAAAAAGTAGAACCTCCTAGGCATTAATCTCAGATTTACCACCTGAGCCATTAGCAAACTGGCACAGGTAAATAAAGCCAAGGAGTTAAATGCAAGGTTTAAAGATTGGTATGGGAGGAATGTGTTTCAGTTCATGAGGCACTAGTTTCAGCATTGGGAAAGAAGGGAGCTATTCTGGTCAGGCTTCACTTGAACCATGCTGAGACCAGTGTCCTGATGCATTGAATACCAAGGGCTGTAGAGAGCAATTTAAACTCATGGTTTCAGGGGTGGAGGTTGGCGGGGTAGGGGGAAAATGCATAGACTTACAGAGCAAGGGATGTAGTAGGAGGAATTAAACTCAATAACTACTACTAGATAAAAGTGTGAAATAAAAGTGATGGGGGCTAAAGGCTAATACTTCCCCTGGAGAGATAAGTTTCATCTTAGGATTTCAAAGGAAGTAGCTACAACGATAATGGATTCACTGGCAACAATTTTAAAGAAGAACAGAACAACTGGTTTTATTTAAGTGAGGAAAGTCTATAGAAAGCCACAGCACTGACCGAACTGGGGGTTCTCCTGCAAGAATCATAAACATCACCACACAAGTTCACCAGAAAAAGGCAAATGGACTGCTGGCTTTTATTTCAAAGCGAATGGAGTATGAAAGTAGGGAAGTCTTGTTAAGATGATATAAGGCATTATTCAGTGAATAGTTTCAGTCCCTTTATTTAACAAAAGGAATATTGCTATTAGAGGCAGTCCAAAGAATTGATTTCAGGTAGAAAGAGATTTTCCTACCAGGAGAGACCAAATAGGTTGAGCTGCACTCATTAGAGTTTTGAACAATGAGAAGAGTCTTTATTGAAACATAAAAGACCCTTAGGGCTTGACATGTTAGATAGGTAACTTCTCTTTTGTGGTAGAATCCAGGACTAGAGGCTCATCCATTTTTCTCTTTCACATGCTAGTGAATCTGTGGAATTCTTTACTGCTGACAGCCGTCAATGCTGAGATAGACAGATTTTTAAATCAGTAAGGGAATCGAGGATAATGGAGTAAAGGCAGGAAAGTGAAATTGCAGAGTATCGGGTTAGTTTGGACCTCAGACTTTTAAATTTAATGTTGATCTTGCTCATTCTGCACCTTCTCTGCAGCCAAAACACTGTATTCCTCACTCTGTTCTATTACCCTATTACACTTTGTATGGTATGATCTGCCTGTACTGTGTGCAAAACAAAACTTTTCACTGTACCAAGGTACATGCAACAGTAAACAAATCAAATAAAACCCATGATCTCAATGAATGGCAGAGCAGACTGGAGGGGTCAAATGGCCTATTACTGCTCCCCTGTCTTATGGTCTTCTTACTTAAGCATTTTATTGCTATATTGACATTTTTTTTGCTCTCCAGAATTGATTACATCTTCTAGATTTCTCCCAACTTCCTTTATAGCTATTTCAACATCCACAAGTTACTTACATGATCTGTTCTATGAGCATTTTGGTAATATTACATTTCATCTGTCATTATTCCGTACATTACAAACATTGCCCACCTTACTTTTGTGTTTTAAAGTCCACCATCTCAGCAACTGTCTCTCCTAGGTCACCATCAAACTATTGCTAAGTGAGGTTTCTGAAAAACTATTAAAAACACAGTCCTGTGCTCAAACATCATTCAAATTATGCCCTACAAAGCTGTGACACAAAACGGCTGACCACATCAATGTAATTACCAATGGGAAGGACTAACAATTTGATTCCTAGGTGAAGGACATGGAGATGAAGACACCTGAGAAATTAGTTTATCAATCTCAAATTACACTACTAGAAAGTTCAATCACATTTCCTGTGATGGGATAAGTGGATTGAAGAGGGAAAAAGACAGGAGAGAGAAAGTAAAAGACAACAATGTCACCTTTTACCTTGTATTCATCAACATTTCAGAAGAACATCATTTCACACAACTACATCAGCCAACGTTCCACATGGCAGACTAGTTAAAATAAATGTCAATGGGATCTAAGAGAATGCATCAAGCTGATTACAAAATTGGCTCATTAGCAGGAAACAGAAAGTAATGTTGAGTGTTTTTGCTGTTTCCAGTGGGGCTCCCCAGGGCTTAAAGTTAGGTCCCTGTATTTCTGTGATGTGTATATAATTGATTTGAACTTAAGTACAGCGGGTATAATCAAAGAAGATCACAGACAGCAGAAAAAAATGGTTGTATGGCATTTAGTGAGGATGGAAGCTGCAGACTGCAAGGAGGTCCCAAAGGACAGGCCAATTTTCTGCCCAACTGACAAATCGAATTCATCCTGGAGAAATGTGAGCCGATGCTGGGAAATTGAGGGACGTTAAAGTGAATGCCCTCAGATCCCTGAAAGGAATAGGGCAGGTCAATAAGATAGGTTAGACAGTGTATGGCATCCCTTTCTTTATTAGCTGAGGCAAAAAAAGAGAGCAGGGATGTTATCCTGGAACTGCATAAATCATCACAACTTAAGTACTGAATGCAGTTCTGGTTATCTCATTACAGAAGGGATGCAGTTGCATAAGAAAGTGTACAGAGATTTACAAGGATATCGCAAGGACTAGAAAATTGCAGCGAGAAAAGATTAAATAGGCTGTGGTCGTAATCCTCGAAACACAGGGGTCTAAGGAAAGATTTGATTGGGGTGCAAAGGTTGAGAGAGTCTGGATATAGTCAATGGGAAGGACCTACTTTCCTTAGCAGAGGGTTCAGTTAAACGGGATCATGGATTCAAAGTAATTGGTAAAAGAGTTACTTTTTCCACCCAGAGGGTGATAGGGATCTGGAACTCTGCCTGAAAAGCCAGTAGATGCAGAAACCCTTATCAGATTTTAAAAAATGTCTGGGCATGCACCTGAAATCCTGAATCCTCCAAGGGTACGGACCAAGTGATGGAAAATATGGTCGAGTTGGGTGGTTAATTGTCTGGTTGGTGCCGACATGACGATCTCTCCTTTGGTATCATAAACGTTTCCACATTTTTAGATGTGGAAGGAGAGCAGCAGTGTATGGACATTTCCTTCAGAGGGCTAGAGGAAACACGATGGGTTGAAGGCTCCCTTTTGTTGTAACAATTCAGTGATTCTATGATGATTACCTGCAGCATACCTTCAGCAGCACTATAGTCCAATGTGCAGGAAAGACTATTGCTCTACCTGGAGATTGTAGTAAGGCAAGTCCCTCAAGCTAAGTTTACATGAATATGTAGTCACAAAGAATAATTTCACCTGATGTACCCATCAGAAACCTACAGGATTGAATGCCACATTGGTTTTACATCTGTTCGTAATTCACTCCTCTAAGTCAGTGAGCAGTAACATGGGATTGTAAATCAGAGTTCTATCTGTATCCATGGGCTTTCCGCTCACCAGGTTTGGTAATTATCCTTCGTTCTCCTCGTGCGTTTATCATTAAACATCTATATCAGTGCAGGGCATGAGTATACCCAGAATACCCTACTCTGCTTTTCCAACAAGACATCCATTTGCTGTTGTCTACCCAGAGCAACACAACTCAAACACCTGTGGTTAACAGAAATGTGGAGAACATAATAATGCGGTTAAGAAACAGAACATGTGGAAATACTGAGCAGATAAGGTAGCTTTTGAGTTGAGTAAAACAGAGCTGATGTTTCAGGTCAATGATCTTTTGTAGAACTCCATTTACACTCATGCTGTTTGTCTCTCTGTAAATGTAGCCTGCCCTGTTGAGACTTTTTTTTGCAGCATTTTATTTTTTTGTGACATTATCACTACACGATCTTCCTTCAGCATGGAAGAGTCTGAATGGGCCACTTATCTTATGGCCCTACTTTTAAGGGTCCTGTTTCAAGTGTTCACCCATCCGCTAACCCTTATCTGCTTCACCTAAAGGCAACACTTGGGAAGTTGACTCCCAAGTGCAATACCACAGAAAAGCAAGCAGTGGAGTACAAATTCCCTTTGATTGAACACAAATATTTTTGAGTTTACACAACACTCAGGAAATCAAGAAAAGCAAAGCAAATCACAGTTTATATTAGCAGAAAAGGTAGCAACACGGGATAAGGTCTCATCACGGTTTCCAGCCCATTATCTTAAGATTATTTTTCACAACGAACTGGCAACTTAACACAAATTCAAACTGTGGACACAATTTATTACAATCATAAAGGCTCAGGATAACTTTAATTAAGGTAAAGGCTGCCATGTTTTAGTATTGTAGTTAATGAATCCTGGAGCTCACTCTTTCTCAGCTGCTGTCCTCAATTCCTCCCCCTGCAAAATGACAAATGTATTCCTTTAGTCAGGATACATAAAATGCAGAATTCACATTCTTTCCAGATTACCGCAGTTACCAAAAGCTAATGGCCTTGAAAAAAAACAGCACTTTAGAGAGATTGAAACTTGGATGCAATCCCATTCTTCTCACACCACAACCAGGACAGTACTTCTGCTTCCGAAAGGTCACAGTCAGTGAAATCTGGATGTATTTCAAAGCTTGGATAATCACATATTGTGCAATGTATCTGTCACATCAACATCCTTAATGTCTACATTAATTTTAGGACTTACCTATACTGAGTTTCAGTGAAAAAAGAACAACACGGGAATAATTAAGGTTTGGCTAGGTGTTTTTTTTAAATTAGTGCCCTGTGCAGAATTAATCTTGTATGAACAAAGGAAAAAATGTTCAGCTTGAAATATCAATGAACCTTTCAGACTAAGGATGCCCAGCACCTTGAACCCTTTGCAGGACTAAGTAAAAGCCATTAATACATCAATTTACAAAAGGTAAGATTTTTCTGGAGAAACAGGATTACTCAATGCTAGCTTGATGCAGCCTACAGTCAAACACAAAGCTGATACTACAGTAAATATGCATTCTGCTCACTGGCACTCAACATTCAGAATTTTAAACAGCAGCACGTGCTCGTCAGCACCAGCTGGTTACTGATAACTTTCTTGGCCGACAGGCAGAACGAGGTGGTGTAGGGCACCAGGAATCTCTCCATGGTTTGCATGAAGTGCAGAAGCTGTATTTTATAATAATCTGTCCCTTGGCTAACTTCCTCAAGCAGCTGAGCAGGGGGAGGGGTGCTGGTGGGAACAGGCAGATGGCTCTGGCGAGATTTCAGACCTGAAAAGAAAGGCAAATGTTCATCCCCTATCCTGGGATCGCATGCTTCGTAAAAATTCTGTGTAAAAATACTCCTGCATTATCATTTGCAATTTTAGTGGACATCAGTTTTGACTGTTAGCCAGTCCTGAACATCATTTTGAATTTGACCATGGGATGTAGGGGTCACTGGCAAGGCCACTTATTGTATAATTGCCCATGAGAAGGTTGTGGTTGGCTGCTTGCTTCATATGCAGCAGTCTGTGGTGAAGGTGCTCCCAGTGCTGGTAACTAAGCAGGATTTTGACTCAATGGTGATGAAGGAAATATTTCCAAATTAGGATGGTGAAAGACACACAGGAGGAGTTGGAGTTAGTCTGATGAGTTTGAGTGCCCTTTGCACATAGGTGGCAAAGGTCACAGGTTTGAGACAGTTATCAAAGCAGCTTTGGTGAGTTGGTGAAATGCATCCTAGCCAAAATGCGTTAAGGAAAATGTGAAATTTTATACAAGGTCATTACCAAGTTTAATAGGTTGCAAGCCCGCATGATTTGAGCCTCCAACTTTTTAAAGGGCATATAAACACAAGTTTTGACAGACAAGTATTTTTCTATTAACTGGCCCTAACTTACATGATTACATCAACCTCCAAAACCCAAAAACTGATTTTGTTGCATCAGATGTCTGGAGTCAATTAGAGGTTAGAAATTTGCAAAGTACCATGCTGATGAAGGAATTACATTACTACACAGCAGTGCCCATCACCAAACAGAGGGCTTTTAAAGGTCCTCATTAGCAAAGACAGAATGGTTAACACAATACAGGAAACAACATACAATATATTATTCAAATGATATATCAGCTTCAATCAAAATTATTACATCTGGACATCGCTATAAATGCTGGAAAGGTTATTTAAATGCAAGTGAACACCAGACATGAATAGCCAGCAAGACCAAACTCTTAATATACCACCTCTGACCCAGTAACAGTAGACTTTTTGGGCATCTCAAAGTGAAAGAACTTTATGATGTCAGGTCCTAGTTGAACTACAACCAGTTAGTGAGCTGCAGGGAGTCATCTCCAACACACACCCACCTTTTGGCCCAGTTCTTATAGACAGAACTAGTGGGTTGCAACAGAGGGATATCAAACCTAAATACCTGCCTGTGAAAACATAAAGAGATATCTTCATTGCATATTGAGCCTTTGAAAGGGTTATAGGTTTAAACACAAGGGAATCTCACAGTCACTGTGTCAAAAATGTATCAAAGGTATAGTGTGGTTTCTCATCAGATAGTCGACGTGGCTACAAAACTGAAACGTTAGCAGCAGCTACGTTGGGATCAATTCAATGTGCACAGCTAACCAAACTCCCAATCAATATCACACAGGTTTGCCAAAACTCAGAGCCACAATTCTAGTCTTTTAGCAATCCCAGATTTTAAATGACCAAAAATTGATGACCGTGTTTTTACCTACGAAGGCCTGGCACTCTGAAATGCTCTCTCTAAACATCGGCAACATTTCTCGTTAAAGATTTTGATCAGCTATCCCAATATCTATGTGACCCAGTGTCAACTTTTGTTTGATAAGCTCCTGTAGAATGCCTTGGGACATTTTACTAAGGTAGAGGCTTGAATGTAAGATACTGTTCAGTTGGTCGCACCCTTTCCCTCAGAGTCAGAAGACTGTGGATTTAAATCTATTCCAGAAACTTGAGAACAAGTTAGACTGACAAAAACAAAAACCTGCTGGAGAAACTCAGCAGGTCCAGCAACATTTGTAGAGAGAAAGGCTCAGGGGTTAGTACTGTTCCCTCACAGCACCAGGAACCCGGGTTCGATTCCAGCCTCGGACGACAGGGTGTGTGGAGTTTGCACATTCTCCCCGTGTCTGCGTGGGTTTCCTCAGGGAGCTCCACTTTCCTCCCACAGTCCAAAGACGTGCAGGTTAGGTGGATTGGCCATGCTAATTGCCCATAGTGTTCAAGAATGTGTAGATTATAGGGGTTATAGGGGGATGGGTCTGGGTGGGATGCTCTTAGGGTCGGTGTGGACTTGTTGGGCCGAAGGGCCTGTTTCCACACTGTAGGGATTCTATGACCTGAAAATAAAGCCAACATTGAGTCCAGTGAAAACCTAAAGAACTGCGGATGCTGTAAATCAGGAACAAAAACAAAGTTGCTAGAAAAGCTCAGCAGGTCTGGCAGCATCTGTGAAGGAAAAAACAGAGTTAACGTTTCGGGTCCAGTGACCCTTCCTCAGAACGGTCAGTTAGACCGACACCCCGGAGCAGCAGTAAAGGAGTGCTCCACTGGCACAGGTGCCATCGTTCATATGGGATGTTAAACCCAGCTGCCATTTTCTGTTTCAGGTAGAAGCAAAAGATCCCATGGCACTATTGTAAGAGCAAGGAAATTTTCCCCCTTGTCCTAAGCTAATATTCATCAAAATCAACATCATTAAAAATGATCCCATAGTGCCGACTGTGGATCTTGCTGCATTCATTTTGGCAGGAAGGGATTTTTTTTAACTCAAGTGGCACACTTCAAAAGAACTTCATTAGTTCTAGAGAGCTTTGGGACGTCCTAAAGTTGTGAAAGATGCCATATAAATATTCACATACAAATCATTTTTTACAAAATAAATACATGCTGCTGTTTCTGAAACACTTTGCTGCTCCTCAGCATCTAGTCAGACGGCGAGCTATTTCCCTAGGTTAAGTCACTCTGGAATCATTCTACTTGAAATCACAGCAAGTTGAGCTGAACGTGCAAATCTGTAGTGGTTTATTTCTGTTGCTTGTACACTGTTACCAAGGTTTCGAGTGTGGCAGACTTTGAACAGATAACCAGGGTGACTAAGTGAACTGTCATTGTGATCATTACCACAAAATGACTGGCACCGACTTTAAACAGGCTGTTGCACTTTGGAGCGTAAACATAGCACAGCTCGTTGGAAACAGGAGGCAAGGGCAAGATCAGATTCAGAAAATTAAAATGGTTTTGAACAACAGACTGATATATCAGCAGAAATATCAAAGTCATGAGGGCAGGGCAGGAGGGGGTTACAAAAATAAATGCACCTCTGGTACAAAAATCACAATCAGAATCTACTTCAAAAACAAGTTGATTTTCAACAGCACTAAAATCTCAAATGCTATGCAGCCATGGGAACACCAATTCATAAAGCTGTCAGCAAAGAAACCTCGGTGTACAAAGCAAGCCTCTACAACACCAATCCACATGAAAAAAAATCACTTGCACTATGTGAAGTGGAGAAAGCGCCACACCCATTTCAGTTGTGATATGTGAATAATTTTCAACTCCTTATTTTGTTCCTTGCAGTCAGTTATTCCATGGCTGGCCCTGCAATGCTCTGCTGATTGCAATGCAATATTCTTGTTTGACCTACAGCTTGTAACAGGAGCCTCATGCAGTGTTAACGTTGCAAACTTTACTGTTTCCCATTATTAAGCAGCACAAAGATCACTTGTGCGTCACACAATCTGACTACACCACCTGCATAGACAACATCCACGTACTAATCCACAAATTACACATTTCATAGCTGCACAAAGACTTTGACAACCTCCACTTTCTCAAGGACAGATCTAATTACAGACCCAGTGAAGAAACCAGGCTAGGTAAATAGCTTGAATTAAACCTTTTTTCTCCTTTTTCCTCCATCTTGCTCACCTCACATAACTAAAAGATTTACACCTCTACTGAGCTTTTCACCACCTCAGGAATTGCCACGGAGAAAACATGGAAGCCAATCTGAATGCAGCAAGATCCCACAAATAGCAATGTGATAATGACCAGACAATCAGTTGATGGTATTCTAAAATTAGAGAGGAGAGTACATAAGGAAAAGCAATCAGGAGAAACCACTGTGCAAAGTAAGGTAATAGGAGAGAGTTAAAACTGAAATTAAAGTCCCCTACAAGCATCCTGATAGCTACAACTTCCTCATTAATCAGGGTAGTAGTAAATCAAAGCGATTTTAATGGAGACTTGTGTAGAATGAAGCTAACAATTTTCTGTACACAGATTTACATCTGAACAACAACTTGAGTAGTGCTACAAAAGCCTGCATTTATATAGCACTTGCATTGTAGAAAAATCTCCCCACAGCCTCACTGAAGTCAAATCAGATAAAATGAACATCAAGCTAAAGGATGAGCAGAATTGGGCTTTCAGTAGTAAAGTTGTAAAGGCAAAGAAGGAAATTCCTTGGCTGAAGTCCGCAGAGCCTTTGTTGGTGATGATGTGATAGAAGCAGGCTGCACATGGTCAAAGGAACTGAAAGACCTCATAATTCTTGGAATGGAAGGGGTTGGATGGGCAAGAAGCTAGCTATGGATGGATTTATAAACAATATTGAGAATTTAAAATTTCAGATGTTGGGAGACTGGAAACCAATGAAAGGAAGAATGGGATAATCAGATCAGAGTCTGCCATTGGCTGAGACAAGGAGTGATCTGCAGTAATTTTGACCAACTTGTTCAGACATGTTAAGACACATATTTGAAGCAGATGGGACTTGAACCTGGGCTTCCTTGCCCAGAGCTAGGGATCAACTTCTGCCCTACAAGATTCCCAAATTCAAAATCTATATTCTAACTACATCCCACCCACCTTGGCTCCGTGCACCCAAATATTCTTGACTAGCTCTATTCTATCAACCTCAGATTTAAAATTAATTGAGCCCCAGCGTCAAACGATTTTTGCATGACTTCTAGAGCTGTAGCAGCCTGTAAGAGAAAATGATTTTCCTGAATGGTCTGTCTCTGAAATTAAGGTAATAACCCCCTATCCTGGACTTTTCTGCCAGCAGAAAATATTTCATCTTACCAATCCTGTTAACTTCTCTCAAAATCTTAGATTCCTCAACCTAATCATCCTTTAACTATAAATTCCAGGCAATACAACCCTAATTTATGTAGTTCCTGAGCATTGATGAGCAGGACAGGCTAAGCTGAAGTTTATGGAAGTTGGCCAGGACAGTATTGGAATACTTGTGCCTCAAGGTTTCAGTAGCAGATGGCCTATTGCAGGATAGAGTTGGCTGATAGTAGATACATATTTTAGTCTTAGGTCATACTAGCGCTTTCCAACTTAGGATATTTGAGCAAAAGGATCCGGTCTGAACCTTGTTTGCAAACGCAGAATCACTAGGTTACACAGATGGCAATAATATGCACAGCCAGGAGATAGATTAAAAAAAAAACTTGCAATTACATAGCTCCTTTAAAAGAACAACATCTTAAAAGTATGCACAGCCAGTGAAGTATTTAAGGGTTAAGGGATAATCTATCTTAAGTGATGAGAAAACAGATTTAATGCTTCGACTCCAGTGACCCCTCTTCAGAACTTCTGGGCTTGAAACATTTATTCTGTTTTCTCTCCACAGATGCTGCCAGATTTGCTGAGTTTTTTCAGCAATTTGTTTTATTTGTTTCAGGCCTCCAGCATACAGTGCTTTGTCTCATCTTAGGTGAGGCCTGTTGAGGAGTAAATATTGGCCAGCACAGCAAAAGCAATTCTCCTGCTCTTCTTCAAACAGTATCATGGAAATGGTCACATCTGCAAAGACAGCAGTTGGGTTCAGCCACCACACAAAGTGCTTCAGACTGCACAACATCACCATCTCACATGCCAGATATTCCAAAAGTCTCCTCTTCACACACACCTATTTCTAAACCTCCAATGTTATGTTCAAATTGAGTGTGGCAAAATATTTACTAATCAGCGTACATGCATGCACAACATGGAGTCAATATAGTACAGGTGGTGGTAATTTGGTCCAGAGTCCATGCTAACTCTGCACAGTAATACAATCAAGTCTATTTGCACACTACCCCTGTAGACCTGCAGATTTATTACCCCAATTGCTTATCCAAAGCCCTTTTGAAAACTTTAACCATTTCTGTTTCCCACAGTCCCGATGGGCAGCACGCTCCGGGTCATTGTCGCTTTAGAACTTTGACATATCCCTGAACGTAGCAGCTCTGAATTGGTTCTCCTGCCACTAGATTGCATACACATCCCTCGCTGGCTGTAGTAATATGTACCTTCTTACCCATGCCCTTTAGCACAATAAACAATTCTGCATAAATACCATCAAGAGCAACTAGGGATGAGTAATAAATGCTGGCCCAGTCAACAAAGACCACGTCCCCTGCTCGTGAAATGATTTGGGGCACGCAAAATCACAACTGACTGCATAAATAAAAGTCAACTTGCTGAACTGCAGGATGAACTCACTGCTTCAAATTGCTCTCCCCACCTGCACCTTTCATACCAAATTAAGTGCTCTCACAAGGAAAAGCCCAAGTTTGGAACAGCAATCTAGAGTTGAGCTATGGCATTGGCTACTCTTTTAGCTGGGATGGTCTAGCCAATCAAAACAACATACCAGCACTATTAGCTTTGCCAACCACCTCCCTGAAGCAGAAGTGATCCACGGTGCTACCTTAGTGACAGTTTTCTGCAGCATTGAGCTCTGCTTTTGTGGGGCTTACTATTCAGGGTTACAAATACAAAGTCCATAAATAACAATTAACTCAGACTTTCAGAACAGTTCAGGAAGAATTTTGAAGAAGGCTCACTCGACTTGAAATATTAACTATTTCTCTCTCCCGAGATGCTGCCAGACCAACTGAATTTCTCCAGCAATTTCTGTTTTTGTTACAGGAAGAATTTTGCTTGCTTGCAGAGATCTGATTCAAGGAAGACCCCAATCTACCCTTCATCAAAAACCACAGCTTTGAAAGAAAGTTTACAATTCTAACATGACACATGCCAAGATATATTAAACATTGTACAATGTGGGCTTAAGGTCTACACCAGACAACTGAGCACAAAATCCAGGCACCCTCTGTGAGGCCATGCTGTAATTGTGGATACAGAATAGAATAGTAATTTATTGTCACTTGTATTTTTCACAAAAGAGACAAGAATAGTTTTACTTTGTAGCAAACTAATAAAGTAGAAAATCATCCCAAACTGATCCACAGAAGTGTTGAGACAAAATTTAACATTAAACTACTTGATGAGCTCTCAAGACAAGAAATCAAAAACTTGGACAACCAAGCGGCAGAGACTTGAGGGAGGGGCTTCTAAAAGAATTTCAGTGTTAACCTGGGCAGACAATAAAAGGTCAGTAATATAGAGTAGAACCAGAGCCATAATTAGATAGATTAAGGACAGAACATTCCTTTCTCTGAAACAAATCAGTTGGGTTCTTATGATTAAACCTGGAAGCTTCCATAGCCAGTTTTAGGTGCCAGTATCAAGTTGTACACAGCCTGTGCTGCTGACCAAACATCATAATCACCTTTTCACTGTACTGTATTTTACTGTACTTTTCACTCTAAAATGCAAGTGACAATACATCATTCAATTTGTTCAATAATCAATGTATCTAATGTATTTCAATAAACTTTCAGCCCAAAAACTATCAGATCCTAGCATGCTTGACAGGCAGCGTGAGTTCACAAGCGACATTTACAAGAGCATTTAAATTATGGTCCCATGACCACCAGCAACTCCAGTATCCAGATCAAACTATCTCCAACATTAAACTGACTTTTGTGCCAAAGACACAGATTTTGTTTGGGCAAGCACATAGGGAAATCCTAAGATGTCTCAGGGCATTACATATGCTTATCCAGATGAGTAAAAGTTGAAAATAATATAACTTAAAGATCCAACAAAAGAGGTAGCAGAGGTGTGGGGAGAAAAATGACCAGGTAAAGTGTTCCTTCCACTGCAATACACAATTGCCCCCATGAGGACACGTGCTTTGTATGTTGCCAAAATGGCACACCTCAGAGAAACAAATAAAGGCACTTTGCGCCCAATGTATTGGATTAACACATTGTTGCTGCGGAATATGGCTTCGTGCAAATGGGATTGTTGTGTTTCCTAATTTATAACGACTAATACACTCTTGAAGCATTGAACTAAAAATAGAAAATCCTGGAAATACTCAGCAGATCTGACTGCATTTAGAAAGAAACAAACAGAGTTAATGTTTCAGATCTGTGACCTTTCATCAGAAATTAGAAGATTGTTGCCTGTCAGGCACTTTGGGCCATTTTGACATTATGAAAACCTCTGCAGAAACTGTCTTTTCTTAATGCATCTTCTTCATTGACTGGGTATGGTACAGTAACCAATATAAACTGTCCCTACAAATCAATTTTCTTTTGATATGTCACACCCTCAAATATAAATAGAACAATTACATTCATGCTACACAAGTGTCAGATAATGACCATCTCCTACCAGAGAAAATCTAACCATTATGTCTTGAAATTCAATGGTACATTCTCTGAATCTCCCTCTATCAATATCCTGGGGTTTACAACTGACCAGAAACTGAACTAGACCAGCCAAATAAATTTGGTAGCAACAAGATCAGGTCAGAACCTTGGAATTCTGCAGTAAATAACTCACCTCCTGACTGCCCAAAGTCTGTCCTCTATCTACAAGGATGGAACATTCTCCTACTGCCTGGATGGGTACAGCTTCAACAACACTGAGGAAGCTCAATTCCATCCAAGTCAAAGCAAAATGCTTAATAGGCACACCATTCACCACCAACACACAATGGATGCAGTGTGTACCACATAAGGGTGCTTCGACAACACCTTCCAAACTTGTCCTTCTAGAGTTTGCAAGGGCAGCAGATACATGGGAACGCTGCCACAAGTTTCCCTTAAGCCGCACATCATTTTGACTTGAAAATACATTTCTGTTCCTTCACCACACCTGGTCAAAATCCTGGAACTCCCTTCCACACAGCAGTGCGGATGTCCCTATACCACACAAACAGCAGCAATTCAAGAAGGCAGCTCACTACTGCTTTCTCAAAGACAAAGTAAGGTTAGGCAGTAAATGTTGGCCAGCAGCCACACCCACAAACAAATAAAAAAACACACAATTACTAAAAACCCATAGTCTCAGCACAAATCCAATGGATTTATGGTTCCTGCATTGTTGCAAATTTTACAGTTAATCCAAACTCAACCCTAATCTTAATAAAGTTCTCCAACCTACAAATGCTATTCAATGACCCTGCTGCAGCCTCAAACAAAGTTTCAGGCAAGATTGTTTTAATATATAAACCCTTTCAATGAAACTTAAAACTAAAGATAAAACATTTTGTATTTTACTTAAAGCATAACAATTTATCTACACTCCACAGTCTTTTACAGTAAATAATGATAGATTTCTTTTACATTAAACTCAAGGTCATAAATGTGAAGTCCTCCTTGCATATGAAGCAAAATATCACCAACAGTTGCTGTCTAAGGCAGACCAAAACCCCCGATACAATAACCGTGTAGTGAGGAAAGAAGCAATTTGTATTTACATTGCAGTTAAAACATCTCAAAGTGCTTAACAGTAAATGAATAACCTTTCACACTGAGTGACTAAGTAGGGCAAATGAAAGGTAATATTATACAGTGAGATCCCATACAAATGAACAAAATGAACAACTCCCAGTATAGAAAATGCTGGTTCATGGATCAAGTTTCTTGAACTACTGCTTCAGCTGGACATGTCCTGCAAATCCTCAATCCAATCTCAGATTCATGGGGTCAGCTGTGGTTGAGAGCTCTCTTTAAACTGACAAGGACATGGGTTGAAGACCCATTCTGATGACTTAGCCCACAATCAAGGTTGAAACACAGGACATTACTGCGCATTTTTGTCACATACCGTTAAAATGAAATTTTAAATTGAGACACCATCTACTCTCTCAAGCGGATGTAACAAATCCCATGGCCACTATCATGAAATGCACTGGGGGCAGTTCTCCCTCGTGTCCTGGCCAATATTTTTTAGATTATCTGGTCAGTACCACACTCCTGTTTGCAGGGTCCCGCTGTGCACAATGTTGCTGCCATTGTTCCCACATTACAACCAGCGGTTCACTCATTGCAAAGCACTCACTCTAGACTGGCTTAAGATCGTGAAAAAAACTTGACATACAAAGATAGTAAGAACAGCCGATGTTGGAGTCAGAGATAACATTGTGGAGCTGGAGCCAGGCAGCATC
>NC_063356.1:2805269-2873777 GCF_021869965.1 Rhincodon typus | reverse complement strand
TCCGATGCTGCCTGGCCTCATGTGTTCATCCAGCTCCACACTGTGTTATCACACACAGACAAGACTCATTTATGTGTTAATGCCCAATACTCTTCGAAGACCCCCCTTTTTTTTGTGGGGGAGGGGGGTGGGGGAATGCATGGGGACAGTACTGCCCTGTACCACAAATATCACTATTCCTCCAAAAGGACAGCTCTCCCTCAGTATAGCACCCACTGACAGCCTGCATCAAGGGTTTAAGAAGCTCGGGGCACAGGTATTGGAAAGGGGAAACAAGGGTGATGAAGATAACTTCCCCCAGAAAGGAGGATTGTCCCTGTTTGTTCCCCCAGCCAAAGAAAGTGTGGGCCATCCCATTAAAACCCCAAACTACCCTCCCTCAACTCCCTACCCCTGTCTTCCTCCCCACTCAACAATCTAACCCTACCTTCCCCACTCCCCTAGGACTTAACCCCTCACCCTACCCCAGGCACTGACCCTACAGCCACTGACCCTTAGCCCCCCGTCACTTTCTTCGTTACCTTTGGCCTGTGGGGGCGGGGGAGGCGGCGGCCGGCAGTCGCTGTTCTCCTTCCGCGGCCTGTGCTTCTTCTCCTTGTCCCGGCGTGGGTGCTTCTCCTTCGGGCCCTTGGTCTTGGGGAGGACGGGAGCGGGGAGGCCTGTGGCGGCGGAGGAGGGACAGGCGGCGGGCCCGGGGACAGCCGCGCCGGAGGCTGCGGGAGCAGCAGAGGGGGGAGGAGGAGGAGGAGGAGTGGGAGTGGGAGGAGGCCGCACCGAGTAGAGGCCAGCGGGGGAGGCCGGGTAACGGAGCACCGAGGCCGAGCTGGCAGGAGGCCGGAGGCTGAGGCCGTGGTGCTGTGTTTTGCGGCGCTTGGCGGCGGGCCCGGGGCTGATGCTGGGACCGGTGGCAGGGCCGGGCTCCCTCTCCCGCGGCTCTTTACTCGGCGCCTTCAAGCGGACCAGGCCGAGCTGCGCCATCGCGAACCGGAAGTGGCGGCCGGACAGAGTGGCGCGTGCACCGCCGCACGGCTGCCGGAAGCGGGGCAGCCCGCCGGAATTGACGTCCCGCGGTGCGGGTGGTAAGGGGACGGGAGCCACAGCGGGACCGACCGGCCGCCATCTTGGGTGAGTCTGAAGGACGGCGGCACCGGCAGGGCGCCATCTTGGGTGAGGCAGAGGAGTTAGTCAGTCTGGATCCAACTTGGAATGTCTGCTGGAGATCCTTCTCTGAACCCATTGGGACCATGAGGGATCTACAGTTCAGGTCATTGCACCAGAGGAGGAGTGTGATTTTACTGGAGAGGGTGTTGTGCCTGAGGTGGTGCACTTGACAGAAATCTAGGGGTAAAAGAAATTTGCTGGAGAAACTCAGCAGGTCTGGCAACATCTGTTGAGTGAGAAACAGAGTTAACATTTCAGGTTCAGGGAGTCTTCCTCAGAACATAGGTTATGTTGGAGCTGTAGAGAACCTTAGTTAGGCTGCAGCTGGAGTACTGTGTGCTGTTCTGGTCACTACACTATAGGAAGAATGTGATTGCACTGGAGAGGGTTGCAGAGGAGATTCACAGATATTGTTTGGGATGGAGCAGTTCAGCTATGATGAGAGGCTGGATAAACTCGGGTTGGTTTTTTTTGGAACAGAGAAGGTCGAGGGGGGCATGAGACGTGTGTAAGATTGAGGAGCGTGGACAGGATGGATAGAAAACATCTGTTTCTCCTTAATCGAAAGGGCAAGAACAAGGAGGCACAATCTTAAACTTAAAGTAGGATGTTGAGTGGGGATTTGAGAAAAATGTGTTTACTCCCAGAGAGGTGGTGGGAACATGGAATGCACTGCCGTGAGGGTAAGTTTTACCTTTTTAAACAGTACTTGGTTGAGCACGTGGGGAGGCAATGGCCTTGTGGTATTTTCTCCAGACTATTAATCCAGGAACCCTGGTAATCTTCTGAGCACCTGGGTTTGAATCCTGCCATGGCAGATGGTGATACTTGCACTAATATCTCAAACTGGCAGTCCACTGATGATCATGAAACCATTATCGGAAAAACCCTTAAGGTTCACTAATGTCCTTTAGGGAAAGAGACTGCCATCCTTGTCTACATGTGACTCCAGACTCACCGCAGTGTGGTTGACTCTTAACTGCCCCGAGCAAGGAATAGGTAGTAAATGCAGGTCTGGCCAGTGATTTAAAAAAAAATTGAAACGTCAATTCATTCAAAGCTACAAATGTAGTGCAGGGAAGTGGGACTGGAGTCATAGAGATATACAACATGGAAACAGACTCTTTGGTCCAACTTGACCAGGCCAACCAGATATCCTATGTAAATCTAGTCCCATTTGCCAGCATTTGGCCCATATCCCTCTAAACCCTTCCTATTCATGTACCCATCCAGGTGCCTTTTAAATGTTATAATTGTACTAGCCTCCATCACTTCCCCCTGGCAGCTCATTCCATATACGCACCACCCTCTGTGTGAAAAAGTTGCCCCTTAGGTCCCTTTTATATCTTTCCCATCTCACCTTAAACCTGTGCCCTCTAGTTTTGGACTCACTCATCCTGGGGAAAAGACCTTGCCTATTTACCCTATCCAGGCCCCTCATGATTTTATATACCTCTGTAAGGTCACCCGTCAACCTCCAATCTTCCAGAGAAAATAGCCCCAGCCTATTCTGCTCTCCCTATAGCTCAAACTCTCCAACCCTGGCAACATTCTTGTAAATCTTTTCTGAACCCTTTCAAGTTTCACATCCTTCCTGTAGGAGGGAGACTAGAATTGTTAGCAATACTCCAAAAGTAGCCGAGCCAATGTCCTGTATAGCCGCAACATGACCTCCCAACTCCTATATTCGATGCACTGACCAATAAAGTCAGCCATACCAAACCTACTAGTGTAGGTACTGATGTATGTTTAGCAGTACAGACCCGATAGGCTGAAAGGTTTTGTCTGTACTGTATGATTGTGAGTCCCAGATCATCCTTTCTGCCTTCATTTTTTAAATTTGTTAATGGGATGGGCATTTATTGGGGCTAAAGGGATCAAAAGGTATGTGGAGAAAGCAGGAACAGGGGACTGAGTTGGATAATCAATCATAATCATATTGAATGGCAGAGCCAGCATGACCAGCAAATGGCCAACTGCTGCTCTGACTTACCTTGTTTCTAGATATTTTTAATCTATCTGTTCAGATGTGTCATGATGTCTGTGGAGTCGATGGGACTTAACCTGGACATTCTGGCTTAGAGGTAGGGATAGTACCACTATGCCATGAGAGCTCTTTTCTTTATTTCAATGTTATTGCCCTTCTGTAATTATCCGTTAGCTCTGTTGAGAGTTGCTGGTGGGTCTGGAGTCATATTTAAGCTATACCAGGTAAGGATGGCAGATTTCCTTCCTTTAACGACATCAGTGAACTGCGTGGGGTTTTAACAACAATTGACCGTGATTATGTGGTTAATGGTCAGCTTTTTAACTCAAAGTACTTTTTTTGAATTCACGTTTCACTATCTCTCGCAGCTTGGGCCCAGGATTGCTAGCCTAATGACAAAATCGTTAAGCAACCGCTTCTCTTTAGACCTAAAGCATCTCTGAAATGGTCTGCCATTTTGGCCGACTAGAATGGAGGAGGTTTGGTTGGGAAGGTGCCAAGCACATTGAAAGCTTCTATTGGTAACGTGCAGAGGCCGAGTCAAAGCTTCAGAGGTAGCACACAAACCCCCAAATAACCCTCCCAAGTATCACCCTGCCCTGCATATAGCAGAGTCTGCAGGACTTACCAGTCATTTTGGGACCCATCGTACTAAAGTGGGAACAAGTCGCCTGTAAACCCCGGGCAGTTTCAGGGAGGAGAGCTTGTAGCTATGCCTGCCAGGAGATCCTGCTGTCATAGTACGTCAAACTCATATGTCTTGCACCATCTGCTGCGTCAGCATCACAGACTAGTGTCTGTTTTCCACCAATATTTTATGAATGTGTTTAACAATGTGATAATCCACTGTTGTTCATCTACTATCGCTGTCTGATGTTGTCATCCACCTCCTCTGAGGACAAACCTCTTTTTGCTGCCCTCTACTTTGCTTTCTAATGGACATCTCTAGGTCTTAAGCTCACTAGCATTTTTTTAAGAGTTACATTTTAGAGTTCTCTTTTGTTCTTGCATTTTCAAGCGCCTCTGAGTTGCATTATCACTATATTGGAAGTTTTAGCATACGTTTTGGCATCCACATCTCTTCAAATGGTACAGAAGTTCCCCTTTTTAGAGAGACACGCAACTAATAGAAAGTCTGAACATAAGAAACTGATATTTTAAAGTGATTTACAAAAGAAACATTTTCACATAGTGAGTTGTTGCAGTCTGAAATACACAAAATGAGGTGGAGGCAGGTTCAGTTGAGGTGTTTAAGAGAGCATTGGATGATTATTTAAGTGGAAATAATGTGCAGAGGTAATGGAAACAGGTGATGGAATGGCAGCACCGTCAGTCGGAGAGAATGGCAGTACCGTCAGTCGGAGAGCTGGTATCTATACAATGGACCAAATGGACATCTGCACTGTAACAGTTCTGCATTTTAAAGAATTTTGCACTATCATTTTTTACACCTTTCACATCACACCAACAGCCATTGAAGTACTTTTTACATGTAGTTGCTGTTGTAATGTAGACAATGCAATAGCCAATTCCCATAAATAGCAATGTATTAATGAGTAGATAATCTATTTCTGTGATGTCAATTGAGGGATAAATATTAACAAAAACACCAGGATTAACTCTCTCTTCAACTTTGAAATAGTGCTTTGGGATCTTTTTACACCCACTTGATAGGGAAAATAGGGCCTAAGTTTCACATGTTATCTGAAAGAAGGTACCTCCTTCAGTGTAACATTCCCTCAGTACGGCACTGGAGTATTGTGCTGAAGGAGTGATTACTGTGCTCTTAATATTTTCACTAACAGAACAGTCCCTGCAGAGTGATGGAAGTCTGCTAGAGGCTGATTGATTTTTTTAAAGGGCCTTAACAGGGTGGATGCTGGAGGATCTAGAACATTAGGTCACAGTCTCAGAATAAGGGCTTGGCCATTTGTTGCTGAGATTGAGATGTTCCTTCGTGGTGAATGGTGCATGATGAATCTTTACCATTTCCTATTTTTCCTTTAGCATTTTCAAATTAACCTGTTTATAGATGTTAATACACACCTCTGGAGCAGGTGGGGTTTGAACACGGACCTCTTGCTCCAGGAGTAGGACCATTACCACTGTGCCACAAGAGGGCCCTAAAATATGTAGTGCTTCACAAATTTATGTGTTGTCCTTGTGCGGGGGCCAAGCTAATCTTCTCTGTATTGTCTCAATTTCAGTATACGTACTGACGAAGCAAGTATTTTACATCCCAGAGTGTTAATGCTCAATCAATGAATATATTTGAGACAGAAATAAATAGATTCTTGGGGATTATAGGATAGTGGCAGGAAGATGAGTTTGAGGTAGATCAGTCATACTGCTAAATGTTCTACTCTAGCTCGGGTCTCTGACATCAATTGGAGGGAGTTCCAGTCAGACATATTTCTGGCAGATTTGTCACATGTTCTCCAATGGTCATCCCCCCTGCCTATCCTCATGGGAATTCCTTCTCTCAGGTACACAGAAGACAACCAGAAATTTTAGAGCCTGAGTACCTCATTCCACGTCCTCTACCCACCCCCATACCCCAGACCCTATCATGATATGGGCTGCTTTCAGCACAGGCGATCCATTTTCACCCTATTTTGGCCCCACTGTCAGCTTTATTGACCAATCAAATACAGGACAGAAATTGCTGGAAAAGCTCAGCAGGTCTGGCAGCATCTGTGAAGGAAAAAACAGAGTTAACGTTTTGGGTCCGCTGACCCTTCCTCAGAACGCTGATTTACATCATCCACAGTTCTTTCATTTTTTAATCAAGTACAGGATATTGGTTTGACCACTTTTGGTGTATTGCATGCAATCCTGGTCTCCCTGCTATAAGAAGGATGTTGTGAAACTAGAAATGGTTCAGAAAAGATTTACGAGGATGTTGCCAGAGCTGGAGGGTTTGAGCTATGGGGAGAGGCTGAATAGGCTGGGGCTATTTTCCCTGGAGCATCGGAGGCTGAGGAATGACCTAACAGAGGTTTATAAAATCATGAGGGGCATGGATAGTGTAAATAGACAAGGTCTTTTTCCTGTGGTGGGGGAGTCCAAAACTAGAGGGGCATAGGTTTAATCTGAGAGGGAAAAGATATAAAAAGGATCTAAGGGGCAACTTTTTCACACAGGGTGGTGTGTATATGGAATGAGTTGCCAGAGGAAGTGGTGGAAGCTGGTACAATTACAACATTTAAAAGGTATCTGATGGGTATATGAATAGGAAGGGTTTAGAAGGATATAGGCCAAAGGCTGGCAAATGGGGCTAGATTTATTTAGAATATCTGGTCAGCATGGACAAGTTGGACTGAAGGCTCTGTTTCTGTGCTGTATATTTCTATGACTCTAAGGTCTTTTCAACAACAACAGATTACTTTTGTATAGCACCTTTAACACAGTGAAACATCCCCAAATGCTTCACAGGAGTATTATGAAACAAAGTATGACATCGCGCTATGTAAGGAGATACTAGACCAGATGACCAAAAACCTGGTCAAAGTGTAGCTTTTATTAATTAGCTTAAATCAGAAGAGAGAGGATTAGAGAGGGAATTCCAGAACTTGGGCCCCTAGGCAGGCATGGCTACTGATGATGGAGTGGCTATGATTAGGAATGCAAAAGAACTCAGAATTCGAGAAATGCACATATCTCGGAGAGTTGTGGGGCTGGAAGAGATTATGGAATTAGGGAGGGGTAAGGCCATGGAAAAACTTGGAAAGATGAATGAGAATTTTAAAACTAAGCCATTTGTTTACTTGGGCAAGAGCCACTGTAGGTCAGTGAGCACAGAAGCGATCGGGAAACAGGACTTGGTGTGTGTGAAGGTATAGACACGAGTTTTGGATGGTCTCAAGGTTGCAAAGAGTAGAATGTGGGTATATGAGGTTGGAAGCTCGTCTTGGGACAAAATGTAACACCAAGGTTGTGACAAGACTGGCTTAATCCTGGTCTGTCTCCCGGGAGAGGGATGGGGTTTGTAGCTACGGATTAGAGTTTGGAAAGAGGACTGAAAACAGTGGCTTCACTCTTCCCAGTATTGAATTGGAGTTGGTTTTTTTTCTCAACTTGTGCTGGATGATGCATACGCCGTCTGTTCATCTTGAGGCAGTGTGGAAGTCGAGAGAGTGGGAGGTGATGGCTATTGTCAGTGCTCTAATCATTCACTTAAAGCAATTTTTCTCGAGTTTAGAATAAAAAAGCAACAAAAAATTATGAATTAAACATTCATTTATAACTTCTGCGCCTAGGCCTGTTTAATTGGTTTGGAAAACAAACAAACAATGTCCTTGTTCTTGCAACACTCTGTGAAGTAAAGTTTTTATGCTATGTTGGCTCCATCTAGTGACCACATAACCCATTTATATCTCCAACTGGAGAATCTGCTGCCGTATCAAACCCAGCAAGCATTGTATAAGTTAATTTGAAGAGTTTGTGTATCCATCTTAAATCCATTGAATGAATTTTGACACCAACATGTCCTTTGAGCATAGTCCCAAATCGGAAAAGTGAAAATCAGAGATTGTATCCTTATGATGATTAGGAATATAAAGTCACTTTTCAGAAATTAGATTACAGCCAGCAACCACCTCTTGATGTCTCTCCTCACACCCCACTATTCCTTTAGATTCACCATGCTCATGCTCTTTCCCCACCATTTGCACCACACAACTGCCTGGAAATGACCATTTCCAACGACAGTTAATTTAACCATAGTCCCTTGATATTTTATGGCATTACCATCACGGAATCTCCTACTATCAATATTTTTGGGGGGTTACCATTGTCCAAATCTGAACTGGACTAGTCGTATAAATACTGTAGCTATAGAAACAGGTCAGAGGCTAGAATCCCACAGCAGACAACTCATCTCCTGACTCCCCAAAGCCTTCCCACCATCCACAAGGCACAAGTCAGGAGTGTGATGGAATACTCCCCACTTACCTAAATGAGTGCAGCTCCAACAACACTCAAGAAGCTTGACATCATCCAGGGCAAAGCAGCCTGCTTGATTGGCAGCCTCTTCACCTTAAATATGCACTTCCTCTACCCTGATGCATGATGGTATGTGTGTGTTCCATTTACAAGATACACTGCAGCAACTCACAAAGGGTTCTTCAACAGTACTTTCCAAACCCACAGCCTTTATCACTTAGAGAGACAAGGATGGCAGATACAAAGGAACACCACCCCCTGCAAGTTACCCTCCAAGACACGAGCCATCCTGACTTAGAAATATATTGCTGTCTCTGGGTCAGAAACTGGGACTTCCTCACATCACTGCAGCTGCCTCTGCACCACATGGCCTGCTGTAGTTCAAGAAGGCAGCTCAGAAACACTTTCTTAAGGGCAATTTTGGGATGGACAATAAACTGGCCTCGTCAATAATGCCAACGTCCCAGAAACGAATAAAAAAAAACACCCTGTCCACGTTGTTTCTGGATCTGCATTGCTCCTGTTTGTGATTTAAAGAAACTGTAAAGAAAATACAAATCACAGCAAACTTTCACTAAAACTTTGGATTTTAAATATATTCATTATAAATTCATCTCCAAACCCATTGAAAATATACAAATGGTAGATAAAGACAGTGCCAGTCAGTAGGAAAGGATTAAATCTGCGACTGTAAGCCTGGCATTCACCGCATTTTTGCCATACACACATGCACATGCACAAACCCATCCTGATTTCAGTGTGTGACTGATTATTTCCTTAATCATGCACAAGTGCTTCTACAGAGGAGGAGCACAAATGAGGCCTTAGATCTTTAAAAAGGTGCAACAGTTCATGTTTATAAGGTTCAACTATGTAAATAGATCTGATTGTGATCCTGAGTTATTGAAACTGTTCCTGAATGAGGCACAGAATCAGAATCCTTCTTTGTTCGGGAATTCAACGTGTGAAACTGTGGGGAAACAAAGCTTGGAAATGCACCATTTCAGAGAATATGATCTCACTCAGTCCGTTTGAAGGGGAGGAAGAGTCCTTTTCTTTCCTTTTTGAGAACAATTATGCATCCCCTGGAAGACCCAATAAATCAGAAAATGAGCCTGATCCCAAGAAATGAGTATTGTCCCATTTGGTTTCAGGGCGTGTGAGTATTTCTCAGAGGACGCTGTTTCAGACCCAGTCTTCAGGAGGATTTCTTGGTCCTTTGGTTTTCACAAAGCGGTTCTTAAATCCTATAATAGATTAACAATTTAGCATTACAAAATATTCACAGGAAAGTGTTGGCTCAACTGCTCTAAACTGCTTTTTCTGCCTCACATGAACATCCTCCCAACATACTTCATCTCCCTCCATCAGCATAGACTTCTTATCCATTCTCCCTCATGTGTTTCTCTGAATTCTGTTTCAATTGTAGTAGTGGGTTTCACTTTCTCACTGATTAACACTGTATAAATTTGTGTAAAATTCAATTTCATGTAAAGCTAACCAATGAGTTTTGGCTTAAAATGACATAAATTTACATATGCCTCATGTAAATGTTGACCCTAGTTTTTCAAGGATCACAATTCCTACATTTCAGAATCTCTGTATATCCCTGGAGATGTTAATGATTTGAATTCATTGTAAATATGTAAAAACGGTGAATTTTAATACTGGTAACTAAGTGCTTAAAACATTCCTACATGTAATTTTTGTTATTTATTCAAAGTATTAAAGTGATCAGATTTTGAATAAAGTAAAAAAAGAATCACACAACCCCAGGTTATAGTTTAACAGGTTTATTTGAAATCAAAAGCTTTAGGAGCGCTTCTGCTTTGTCAGGTGCAGTGAGAGGAGAGCCCACAGACACAGAGTTTATAGGCAGAGGGATAAAGGGCAGAGAGATCAAAGGATCATACAACTGCTGTGAGTGAACAAACCTAAAATGGCTGGCTGACTGCCTCCTGTTGAATCTTTAATCACTCACAATTCCTGCATTCTAGAAATTGCGGAAGCAGGATATGGACAACTCTGTTAGAAAGGAGACACAAGTTTCAATTGATTAAGATGCAAATTCCAGAATCTGTTTCAAGTCACTACCCCGAGATAATTAAAAGTTTCATCAGTGTCTGCCTAACTTTCCAAACTTCAGGCAGATTGAGAAGAATATACAAAAGGTGACATTTCAGATCAGACACTGAATTGTAGGTGTGAAGCCTTGTCCAGAATCTGTCTCAGAGTTTTAACCTGGAATCAGGCTGGTTTTATTGTGAAAGCAGGAATTTATAAAATGTCATGACTGCAAATTGTGTGTTTCTTCAACAAAATAGAATGTATCTGCAAATAAACAAACAGTACAGTTTTGAATTACTTATTACACTCTCTGTCTCACACACACTTTCACGCACGCACACATACATACACACTGTCTCTCACACAAACACACACACACACTCACACAGACCCTCTCTTACATACACACTCACACTCACAGTCTCTCTGAAGCATGCACGCACACACACACACATAAACCTATGAGGTGAATCATTTCATCTAAGATGTTTGTTTATTTGCAGATACATTCTATTTTGTTGAAGAAACACACAATTTGCAGTCACAGTCAGTCAGTGCGACATTTTATAAATTCCTGCTTTCACAATAAAACCAGCCTGACTCCAGGTTAAAACTCTGAGACAGATTCTGGACGAGGCCTCACACCTACAATTCAGTGTCTGATCTGAGATGTCACCTTTTGTATATTCCTATCGCTCTGCCTATCTGGGCAGACACAGATGAAACCTTTAATTATCTCAGGGCAGTGACTTGAAACAGATTCTGGAATTTGCATCTTAATCAATCGAAATTTGTGTCTCTTTTCTAGCAGAGTTCTCTATAGCCTGCTTCTGCAATTTCTAAAATGCAGGGATGTGTGAATAATTAAAGATTCAACAGGAGGCAGTCAGTCAGCCATTTTAGGTTTGTTCACTCACAGCAGTTGTATGATCCTTTGATCTCTCCGCCCTTCATCCCTCTGCCTATAAATTCTGTGTCTGTGGGCTCTCCTCTCACTGCACCTGACAAAGGGGTTATACTCCGAAACCTTGTGATTTCAAATAAACCTGTTGGACTATAACCTGGTGTTGTGTGGTTTTTGACTTTATCCACCTCAGTCCAACACCAGCACCTCCACATCACAGATTTTTGAATGACTAACAATGTGGTGATTATTAATTACTAACAGTTTATTAATACAGTTTGTTAAGGTGTTGGAATTGTCGCAGGACCCAAATCAAACATGCATATGGACCTCTTAAAAATATTGCATGTGCAAAAGTCAACCCTGTGACTTGGCCTAAAGACTTTGCCTCAGAAATTGGACTGTTTACACTAATACACAAAGTAAGTTGGTACCGAGAATCAATTGCCTGCTATGCATTGGAAGATCTAGTAATATTGTGGTACAGAGACTTTTGATATTGGAATCCCAGACATGGCCCAACAGTTGGAAAACTAAACTCAATCTATGATCAGGACAGCTGGAGAAACTGAGTTTGTTTGCATTCATGCTCTCTGTTTTCTTGAAATTCTTGCTTGACTTCCTCAGTGATGTAGCTAAAATTAAGCCAGTTAGCCTCACAGACTATAAGCAAGAGTCAGAAATGGACCTGCAAAGATCCAACAGCAAGTTCCCCAAAATGATTAAGGGAAGAATTGTTTCTTTAACCTATGACTGTAACTGTACAACATGGTTCTGCATTTTATTTAAGGCAAGGAATAAGAAGTGAATATTGACTTTGAACTTGAGAACAGTTAGAAATCACAATTTGTGTTTATGAAACACAACACTCAACAATCTTTTGTAGATATATAGTCCAACAGCACCTTATTATGTAACACTTTTATTAATATAAAGCATTCCCATGGCACTTCACAGGAATGTTATGAAACAAAATTTGCACACAGAGATGTTATGAAAGGTGACCATACCCTTGGACAAAAAAGGCAGGTTTTAAAGAACATCTTAAAATACATATGAATTTACAGCTTCACCTTTTGATAAGATCAGGGCTGATGTGATTACCTCACGTTCCTGCCTAACCCAATAATCTCTCACCCCATTACTTATCGATAATTATCCATTGTGCCTTAAAAGTATTCAAAGATTCTGTTGCTGCTATCTTTTAAGGAAGTGTTCCAATGACTCATGACCCACTGTGAGAAAACAATTTCTGCCTATCTCTGTCTTAAATGGGTGTCTACATTTTTAAACCGTGAAAACTAGTTCCAGTTTCTTCCGCAAGACAAAATATTCTTTTGAGGTTGGTTGGTTCGCCGAGCTGGTTTGTTGTTCCGCAGACGTTTTGTTACCATGCTTGGTAACATCCTCAGTGCAGCCTCTGATGAAGCGTCGGTGTGTTTTCCCGCCTGGCTTTTAAACTCTGAGGTCCGTGCCTCACTTCGGGGTTTCCTCCGTAGTGGAATGTATATGGGGTCGAGTTCATTGCAACGGACCCCAGAGTTTAAAAGCCAGGTGGGAAAACACACCGACGCTTCATCAGAGGCTGCACTGAGGATGTTACCAAGCACGGTAACGAAACGTCTGCGGAACAACAAACCAGCTCGGCGAACCAACCAACCTCAATACCCACAATCCAAGCTACAAATCTACTCCAAAACCTTAGAAAATATTCTTTCCTGTCAAAATCCCTAAGGATCTTCTATATTTCAATTAAGTTGCCCTTTACTCCTCTAAAGTTACAATGGTTGAGTCAAGGGATGGGAGAAGCACAAAATGCCTGAGCTGGAGGTTTCCAGGATTCTTGATCAGTTATATGGCTGTTGGAGGTGATGAGATAAAGAGGAAGCAAATCTACAAAGATAAAACGTTAATAGAATGTTATGTTACTATGGGGCAATTGAATACATAAGTAGGAGGCTATGCTGCAATTATACAGGGCACAGGGTGAGACTGCATCTTGAGTATTGTGCAGATTATTGATCACCTTATTTAAGGAAGGCTGTAAAGGCGTTGGAAGCAATTCAGAGAAGGTTTATTAGATTTTTTTAAGTTTTAAAATATTTTTAAAGTGAGAGGAGAAATACTTAAAAGGGAATGAGGGGCAATTTTTTTTTTTTACACAGACAGTGGTTCTTGTGTGGAATGAACAGCCAGAGAGAGTGGTGGGTGCAGATACAGTTATAATGTTTAAAAGACATTGGGATAAGTACATGAATAGGTCAGGTTTGGAGGGATATGGGCCAAGTGCAGGCAGGTGGGACTAGTTTAGTTTAGGAACATGGTCGGGGTGGTCTGTTTGGACCAAAGGGTCTGTTTCCGTGCTGTATTACTCTATAATACCTGGAATGAGCAGGTTGTTCTATGAGGAAAGGTTGGACAAGCTAGGATTATAAAGTCAAGTCACCATATAGTCTTTTGTCATTTGAAAGAAACGTGATTTAACTTGGGGGTCACTGTGCCTCAGGTAAGGGGAGAGGTTGAGAAGAAGAGTCCAGTCAGCCAGCACAGGAATTGAACCCATGCTGTTGGCACCTCTTTACATTAGAGACCCGCTATCTGGCAAACTGAGCTAACCAACCCCTTAGGGTTGTATTACCTGGAGTTCAAAAGAGTAAGAGGCAACCAAATTGAAACATAAAATCCTGAAGGCTGTTGACACGTTAGATGTGGAGAGGATGTTTCCTCTTGTGGAAGAATCTAAAACCAGCGTTACTGCGTAGAAATCAGGGATTGCCCATCTAAGACAGAGGTTAGGTAATTCTTCTTCTCCTGCAGAGTCGTGAATCTTTGGAACTCTCTCCCTGAAAAGATGGTGGAAGCAGAGTCCGTGAACATTTTGAAGGCAGAGGGAGATAGATTCTTATTAAGCAAGGAAGTGCAAGTTTATCGGGATAGACAGGAATGTGGAGTAATCAGATTAGTCATGATTTTATTGAATGGTTTATGCAGGGTGGTAGATGGTTCCCAACTGTATGATAATAATTAGAGTGTTGAATGCAGAACCACAGCTGTTACAGCCGATTGTTGTAATAAACTAACACTACGACCATCTGCTTAGAGTGAAGGGTGCCAAATATCATCCTCTGTAAACTCTGATAAACTCACCAAAGTTCAGAAATGAGCGAGTGTGTTCTGTGCTTGGTTCAGTCTCTGAAGTCTTGGACAGTGCAGGAGCACTGGTTATGGCTGTAGTCATAGAGGGAGGAGACATGTAAAGAAGCATTAACACACATTCCAATGGTTTGGTTGCAATGTTTTTGTTGGTAAGTTTAGATTTCTGATTAAAAGATTGATGAAATATGCTGCCTATTTGCAGTCGGATAAATAAATTCCTTCACAAAAAAATGAATTAGCGGTTGATACTTCAAGGAACCACATTGCATTTATATACCAGCTCTGATGATTCGAGGATAACCAAAAACACTTTGACTACTTTTCCAAAAATATCCTATCAGTTGCATTGTTGGAATATAAGATGTTGAACGTATGACAGAGCAGCCAGTTTTTGCTCAGCAAGATCACATAAATGGCACAGCGAAAATGATGGTGTAATCTGTTTTACAGATGTTGATTAAGGGATAATGGGACATTGGGAAGAACGCCCTGAAATAAAGCTGGAAAATTCTGGAAAAATGCAGCACATCTGGTAGCATCAATGGGCAGAGACAAACGGCCAAGGTCTGGAAGGAAACCCCTGCTCTTCCTTAAGAGCCACGGGATCTTTTCTGTTGCAGTTGGGGCTTCGGTTTGTCTCACCTGAAAGATGGCACTTCTGACAATGCAGTACTCCTTCAGTACTGTATGGGCAGCATCTGCCTTTATTTGGAATCAGTGCCTGGAAATAATGTGAATCTGGATTTAGATAATCCTGATTTAAATAATAAGCAACTTCAATGTTCTGGTCTGTGGAAATATGGTGAGACCTGTCTAGGAAGAAACTCATTGCAAGTTGTTTTCAGACTAAGCTACAGAAGCTGATACTTTACAAACTGTCACTAGATTTGGTTTATCTACATCGTATGAAGTCTCATTTGCACTAATGGAGGGGAGATGGAGGCACAGTAGTAATGTCACTGGTCTTTTTGTTTTATTCATTCACAGAATTTGGGCATCACTGGGTGTCATTTATTGTCCAGAGGTCAGTTAAGAGTCAACCACGTTGCTGTGGGTCTGGAGTCACATGTAGGCCAGACCAGATAGGGATGGCAGATTTCCTTCCCTAAATGACATTAGTGAACCAGATGGGTTCTTCCCCACAATTGGCAATGAATTCATAGTCAAGATTAAACTCTTAATTCCAGATTTTTATTGAATTCAAATTCCACCATCTGCCATGTTGGGATTCAATCCCAGGTCCCCAGAACATTACCTGGGTCACTGGATTAATAGCCTAGTGATAATAACACAAGACTATGGTCTAGTGATCCAGAAACCCAGGTACCCAGTGGAATTTAAATTCAATGAATAAATCCAGAATATAAGGCCAGTGTCAGTTTTGGTTCCCATGAAACTAGCATCTATTGTTGTAAAATCTTCACTAATGTCCTTTAGAGAAGGAAATCTGCCATCCTTACCTGGTCTGGCCTACATGTGACTCCAAACCGAAATAATGCAGTTGGTACTTCAATAGGACCTGGCAAGCTACTGAGTTCAAGCAGCAATTTGGGATGGGTTACAAGTGCTGGCCAAGCCAGTGAATCCAACATCCTCCCTCCAAAGAAAAATAAATGCATTCAATGTGCTATAATTACCCTTCTCAAATCGGGCTCAATAACAGACCTGCTCAACTTTTCACCACCTCAGGAGAAAGTTAAAAAAAATTACAGCCAATGAAGCACTGTTGAAGTGTAGTCTCTGTTGAAATAAAGGAAATCCTGCAGCAAAATTGCACACAACAAGATCCTACAAATAGCATTTGGACAATGACCAGATAACCTGTTTTATTAACATCAGCTGATAGACAAATTGTAGCCAGGAAACTGAGGGCAATCCCTTGCGCTTTTCCAAATAGTGCCATGGGATCTTGAGCAGGCAGATGGTGCCTTGGTTTATTGTTTCATCTGAAAGAAGGAACTTCTGACAGTGAAGCACACCCTCAATCCTGTGATGGAAGTGTTAGTCTGGAGTTTCATGCAGTGGGATTTGAACCTAAACCTTCAGTCTCAGAGGTAGAGGCTGAGGCACCACAAAAAAACCGGTTTGTACTGAGGATAACTTTACAATCACCTGCTAGATGAACAGCTAACATTGGTCACACACAGACAATGTAGTCAACAAGCTTCTATTAGGATTGAATGCAAAATGGACAATGCAATGAAGAGTATGGAGTGGGATCAGATTATGCTGACTTTAGATTTACAGTGATATTTCTCAAGTGAGCATGTCAGATGCTCTGTCAGTTTGTGCTGTCTTGCACAGTTGACATTTTATGACCTTGTTAAATACTGGAGAAGGAAAACATTTGCAGGACAATGGCAAAAGAGCAGTAGAGGGTCACTGATTGGACAGCTTTCTAACAGCTGGCGCAGCTGTGATGGATAGAATGGCCTCCTCGCTGTGTGGTTCCATGATGCTGTTCCTTATAACTTATTCTATGAAAATAATTCCACTTACTCTTCTTCATACTTCGGAGAATTTTCAAACTCTGCAAACAGACAAAGAGAAAAAGGAAGATAATTATAAAGAGGTTCTTTAGAAAAACTGGTGTAATGTTCCAAATTACTCCAGATCTATTGTCAATTCAATCATTGTTCCTACCAACAGCAGCTAGAAGAACTAATCCAGGAAGCAAACAACAAGCTGTAACCTGCTAGACTCCTCCACCAACGCAAGAATTGAGAATGACTTTGTACTCAATGTCAGTGCATTTTTAGGGGGTTTACTTGCTTGCCTGTTTGACGAGTGCAGTTTGGCAGAGCTGTTTTTTAATTCTTCTTTGGGATGTGAACACTCCTGCAAGGGCCAGTCTTTGTTGCCCATCCCTAACTGCCCTTTTTGAATGTAGTGGTAAGCTGCTGCCTTGAATTGCAAGTGCACCCACAGTGCTATTAGGAAAGTTAAACATGGGAACTTGATTAATTATTGACGGTGATTGTAATTTATGGGGTGTGATCTGCTCAAGGTGTTTAAAACGAGAAAGGGGTTTTATAGGGTGGATAGAATAGGAAGCCGTTTTCTTTGGTTAAGAGAAGTCTGAAGAAGGGGTCACAAGCTTTGGGCAAGCTGGGCTGTTCAGCGATGAAGTTTGGAAGCATTTGTTAACACAAAAGAGTGTGGAAATTTGGAATTCATTTCAAAGGGAATGGAATTTAAAGTGGGGAAGTTTTGCTAAAACTGTACAAGACATTCTTCAGAGCACAGCTGGAAAACTGAAAAGTTTTGGGCTCCCTCTCCAAGGAAGGATATATTGTCATTGGAAGCATTCCAGAAAAGGTTCACTAGATTAATTCTGGATATGGAGCGACTGTCTTAGAGGAGAGATTGAGTGAATTGAGCCTGTAATTATTGGAATTTAAAAGAATGAGAGGAGTAATTATTAAAACATACAAGATTAAAGTTTTTGAGAAGATTTGTAGCTGGGGTTGTGGATGAGGTTGTAGACTTGCTCGCCGAGCCGGTGTGTTTGGTCGCAGATGTTTTGTCACCCTGTGAGGTAATAGCATCAGTGTGTCTCTGGTGTCCCACGTGTTATTTATTTGTTACAAACACATTGAACTGGACCTGATATACAAACCACTGAAAAACAGAACTGGAAGCAATGCCAACCACCCCAGCAAACCGGGGCATATAAATAACAAGTGGGAACAAACACCAACGCTTCACCGGAGGCGCACTGATGATGTTACCTAGCAGGGTGACGAAACATCTGCAAACAAACCCATCTGCTCGGTGAGCACGTCTACAACATACATAATTCTTAGGGATGTTTTGAAGAAGGGTCACTGGACCCATAATGTTAACTCTGCTTTCTCTCCACAGATGCTGGCAGACCTGCTGAGTTTCTCCAATTGTTTCTGTTTCTGTTTCTGTTTCAAGATTCTTAGGGAACTTGACAGGGTAAGTGTGGAAATGTTGCCCCCTTAATGGGAGAGTCTTGGACCAGACAGCATCACCTTCAGAATAAAGGGTGCATTTTAAGATAGAGATGGGGCACAAATTTTTTTCTTGGAGGGGAGTGAATCTGTGGAATTCTTCATCACAGAAGGCTATTGAGGCTGCGTCATTAAATATATTCTAGACTGAGATAAACAAATTTTGAATCAGTGAGGGAATATGGGAATAAGGCAGGAAAATGAGTTGAAGATTATCAGATCAGTTATGCTCTCATTGAATGGTGGAGCACAATCGATGGGCTGATTGGCCTACTTCTGCTCTTACGTCTTATGGTCTAAAAGGATGAATTTTTCTACAGTCAAGTCATTAGGTTTCAATGACCTAAAGATATCTAGCAAAGGATATGGAGGAAAGGCAGGTAAAAAAAAAACATTTCCCTGAAGTGCAGAGCAGAATTGAGGGGCTGAACGGCCGCCTCCTGTTTCTGAGTTACAACTGCTGGGATTGGAACATGTTCCTCGAAAACTGATGCCACCTGCTGGAGCTGAAAGGTTCTGCACATTCAGTTTATAGAATGAATGAAATAATGAATGAAATGCAGGGAACCTGATTTGCCTGAAAAGAGGGCGGGAGCTCTTCAGGAATAACTTTCAAAACAGTCTCAGATTAAACTTGAAGAAAAACAGTGGCAGCACTATCGGAGAAAGCAAGGATCAGTTTGGAAAGCTGTTATGTATAATTGGATGTTAACCTGAGTTAACGTCTAGCTATAAATAAGAGCTATCCAAATCAAGTTAACGTCTCAGGTGGTCAGCCTTCATCAGAAACAGAACAATGTCAGAGATTAGCTGCTCTCCAACTAATCTTTTCCATCTTCCTGCTGTGGTGAAAGGTCTTCGCCCTGAAACACTGGGCTGCATTTTATGAATGGCAGACTCATGCAGTTGCTACTCCATCCATTCGTTTTTAGGGTGTGACAGAGCTTTTCGTTTCTGACATGAGCTTCCCATCAGGCTTCCTTTGGGAATGAGCCGTACTTCCATTCTGACAGTTCTTTCATCTGATTCCTGGGATAAATGAGTAGACTTATTGAGAATTGCCACACAGATTTAATTCACTAGAGCTTAGAAGAATGAAGGGTGATCTTATTGAAACATACAAGATTCTGAAGTGACTGGATAGTGCAAATGTTCAAAAGATATTTCCACGAGTGGGGGAATCTCAAACTAGGGACATAGTTACAGAATAAGGGGACACTCATTTAAAACTGAGATGTGAAGGAATTCTCTCAGTGGTTAGTGAACGTTTGGAATTCTCTACCCTGGAGAGTTGTGGAGGCTACATCATTGAATGTATTTAGAGAGGAGGTCGACAGATGTTTGAAATATTGAGAAGGTGAGGGCTATGTGGAGCTGGTGTAAAAGAGGAGTTGAGCCCTGGTGCAAATCATCCATGAGGAGTGGTAGGGCAAGCTTAATGGTTTATTGCTGCTTCTTATGTTCTTGTATTCTTATGTTCAAATGCAGCAAGACCTGGACAATATCAAGGTTTGGGTTGACAAGTAGCAAGTAACTTTTGCATCGCACAAGGCCAGCTTTCCCTCCACAGATGCTGCCAGATCTGTTGAGTTTCTCCAGCAGTTTCTGTTTTTGCCCCAAAACTATTTCCTCAAGTTCTGCTTGTTGTCGCAAATTACTTTGAAAGTAAAACCTCAACAAAAGATGCAGAAAGTAAAATGTCAATTAATTATCCTGTACTGTAACTGATTTATGTAAACTCAGTACTGCATCGCCTACAGACACAGATCAAACACGGTCATGGGACAGGCAAAGTTTCTCACCTTGGTCCTTGCAAAGGGCTTGTTGGAATCGGCTACTGATCTAGAGTTGTCGGTCTCAGGTGATGAAGATGGTCCAGATTGAGGTAAGGCTGCAGGTGAAATGAAGGGACAGTCATGCTTAAGAAGCAAGAAAGCAGGAAGTCATAAATGAAACTCACCTGGAATGATCATGACGCACAATAGGAGATGCCATACACAAGGACATGTAACCAAGGAGTCACCCAGATACGGATTTCAACAGTGTATGCATCTGACTGATTAAAACCATTCAAAACTACCCACTGTGTATTTCTCTAATTTCCTTATGGTGCAGATAGTCATTTACTGAGAACCAGGATTAATTGGTGAGTTTCAGTGAAGAGAATTCTGTGACTAAGTTCATATCCTATCAGCAAGTCCATGGAGAAAGGAGTGAATTCAGTTGGTGTCCTCTCCCCATATATGTAACACAAGAATGACCAGTGTTTGTGATCAGTGTGCCTTCCCTCCTCCCCACCACTGGGTCAATTAGCACTCATACTCAAGCTACTCTTGGTAACGTACATTGAAGTTCCTGACCTAAAATACAAGCTGTGTCCTTGTTGCCTATGGTGCCTCTTCCAAAAGGTATTCAATTTGAAAGATTGCTGATTCAAAAATTACTAGGAGAGATGATAAGCAGCAGGAGGTTTCCTTGCCTATTTTTGGCATGATGCCATGGGACTTCATTAGGTCCCAAGTCAGCGTTGTGGACTTCCCATGGCAACTCCTTTCCAATGGTACACCACTGAGCTGCCATTTCTGTTGGGTCTGTCCTGCCAGTGGGGCAGGACAGACCCAAGAATGGTGATGGAAGAGACTGGGACATTATCTGTAAGGTATGATTCTATAAGTTTGACTGTGTCAGACATTTGCTTGACTGATCTGGAGGAAACTCTCCCAATTTTGGCACAAGTTCCCAGATGTTAGTAAGGAAGACTTGGCAGGGTTGAATAGGCAGGTTGTGCCATTGTCATTTCCAGCACCTCGGTTAATCCATTTGGTATTATTCCATGACACAGGGAGATAGTCTGAAACATGCTGAATGACCACTGCTAACTTTTATCTAAGGGTGTTGGGAAGATACACAGAAGGGTGGAGAATACTCACTGATTGCATTTGGAAGCGATAACGAGTCACACTTTCTTTCTAAACGAGAGAGAAAAGTCTATTAATAATTAACAAAAGAAAAATAATGACTTAAACACCAGATCTTGCAGACATTAGTTGATCTTCCACAAGTTGATCATCCACCCCATTCCTCCTCTCCAAAATATTTGATCATCTAAAAATGAATACTGGAAAGAGCTGCAATGAACAGTGACATTAAAAAGATTCAAGACAATTAACTTCCCACTTCACGTGACAACAAATGTGCTTAAATTTTCCGAAATACAACAATCGTGCCACATTATAGTTTGAAAATTAATTTTTGTGTTGTGGGTATCTCTGACAAGTCTACCATTTGTTGTCGAACCCCAGTTGCCCTTGAGGTGGAGGTGGTGATGGTGGTGAGCTGCTGTCATGAATTGCTGCAGTCCATGTGAGATAGGAACACCACAATGCCGTTACGGTGTAAGTTCCTGGATTTTGGCCCAAGGAAGGAATGGCAATATATTTCCAAGTCAGGATGGAGCATGCCTTGGAAGGGAGCTTACAATTGTGGTGTTCTCATGCATCTACTGTCCTTGACCTTCCAGATGGTGGAGTTTGGAAGGTGCTGTGACTGTTCCTCTCACTCTACTCAGAGAAACTTGACTGAGTTGTTGAAGCTGCACAAAAAAAAACCCATGTGGAAGTAGATAACAAGGTGTGGAGCTGGATGAACATAGCAGGCCAAGCAGCATCAGAGGAGCAGGAAAGCTGACGTTTCGGGTCTGGACCCTTCTTCAGAAAAAAATTACTTTACTACCCCATGTGGAAGTAAATCTTTATTCCTAATCTGATCTGTGGGAAGATGGCCCATAAATCCCAACCTATAATTCAAACAGTTACATGTTTACCAGCCTGGATGCAATGGATTGTGTGGCTTCCTGTTGTGGGATAAAGACTATATAACTGTAGTTACTACGGTTAACAGTTACTACATTCCTGGCATGATTAATAGATAGTACAATTTTTGACATGCTTAATAGTTACTGGAAGTACTTGGTTAATAGTTACTGGAATTACAGGAATTGTTAATTAGTTATCAACAAAGACACAGTTGTCATAGATTGGATAAAGTAACAGGCAACTGAAAATCTATATAGATTAACTACCTACAACATGAAAATTAAATTTTAAACTGTTCAGCTTGAAATACTCACCCAATCTAAAGGCTCTCAACTTTAAACTCTGAAAAAGACACAATGCAATGTATCATAAAGTTTACTGAATTGATTTTCTGACAATGCACTGAAGTGAATGGCAGTTCCCAGAAGCAGCAACATTTATCTTGCTCTGACGGACTGGTTAGGAGAGGTCACGTACGGTGAAAGTACAAGATAGCTGCAGAATGGAGCATTTGCAAAAGCTGGGGAAGAAGCAGGCTGGAAGGAACTTTTGGGGAGGGATTTCTAAACAATGTGTGTCAGAGCGATGGAGGTGACAGACAAACAACAGGAGTGTATAGGGGAAGAGAGGGCCAAGGCTATGGAGGAGCTGATTGATAAAGCGAGGGAACACAGACAGTGGGTAACTTTGTGATAACAAGTTAAATCTAGGCTAATAAGTGAGTGTGACCTAGTTCAGGAGGGATGCAGGTATTCAGAGCTTTGAAGTTGGAGTTGTCTTTGGATGTAATTGGGAAGAAAATATCTGAAGAAAATACCCTCAGCTATTAAACTGAAAGTAAAGCTCCCTTTACTCTTTTAACCTGAAAGTAAAGCTCTCTCTACAATGTCCCCATCAAACACTCCTGGGACGAGTACAGTGCAGGGTTAGAAACAGAGTAAATCTCCCTCTACAGTGTCCTCTTCAAAAACTCCTGGGACAGGGACAGCACGGGGTTAGATACAGAGTAAAGCTCCCTCTTCTCTGCCCCCATCAAATACACCCAAGACAGTGACAGCACGGGGTTTGACACAGAGTGAAGCTTCCTCCGTACTGTCCCCATCAAACACTCCTATGATTGAGACAGAATGGGGTTAGAAACAGAATACAAGATTAGTTCTTGGCCTCTCCATTTACAGATAACAGCAGCAAGAACCCAGTCTGGGCACCTGTCTTGGTTGCCTTAAAATAACCTGGGCTCTCACAGATTCCATGCGGGATGTCTCACTATTAAATCCGTCAGGGATTTCCTCCATTTTATACCCACTAGAAACTAACACAGACCGTCTCAGCTTCTTCCCCATTTACAAAGGTGCCGACCTGTCTGCTGTTGCTCCATCATTTATGTCCCCGATACTTGGAGTTTGCAGCTTGTGACTAATACCTTACTCCGTGTCTTCACGTTTTTGGATTCCACGAAGGTCCTGGGCTGTGTAGATCCACTCCATTCTGAAGATGATCCAATTTTCCGAGTTGCTGAAGGAATTGGCACTGGATCTGTATCAGAGGAAAGTAAATCAGGAAATGATTAACTTTGCTCAGTGTCAGTGCTGCAGTAGCATCTTTGTTTGATGTCCATTACACAAACCAGCCTTTCTTCCACTGACTCAGTCCATACTTCTCGCTGCGTCGGGAAAGCAGCCAACATAATCAAAGGCCCCTCCCGCCCTGGTTTTACTCACTTCCACCTTCTTCCATCAGGCAGAAGATACAAATATTTGAAAACACATACCAACAGATTCAAGAATAGCTTCTTCCCCACTGTTATCAGATTTATGAACGGACGTTTCATATATTAGAGTTGATCTTTCCCTACATCTTCTTTGTAGCTGTACCACTATATTCTGCATTCTGTTCTACTACCCTGATGTATTTATGTAAGTAGGATTTGTCTGGATAGCATACAAAACAATACTTTTCACTGATAGTAGGAACTGCAGATGCTGGAGAATCCGAGACAACAAGGTGCAGAGCTGGATGAACACAGCAGGCCAAGCAGCATCATAGGAGCAGAAAGGCTGACGTTTCAGACCTAGACCCTTCATCACTTTTCACTGTATCTCAGTACATGTGACAATAGTAAATCAAATTAAATCGAATGTGATGAAGTGATTAACTGCAAGCTTGGCTGAATTGTAGTTTATTGAGCATTGATAGGATGAGTTGTGAAGAAAATAATAAGAAAATCATAACTCAGAGAAGAAGTAGGCTATTTGGTCCATCAAGTCTGCTCTGCTATTCAATACAATCATGGAGTCATAGAGTCATACAGCACATAAACAGACTCTTCAGTTCAGCTCACCTATGTTGACCAAGTTTCCCCAATTAAACTAGTCACATTTGCCAGTGCTTGGCCCAAACTTCTCTAAACCTTTCCTATTCATGTACCTGTCCAAATGTCTTTTAAATGTTATAATTGTACTCGCTTTAGCTTCCTCTGGCAGTTCATTCCGCATACGAACCACCTTCTGTATGAAAACTTTGCGCCCTCAGGTCCCTTATAAATCTTTCCCCTGTCACTTTAAACCTATCCCCTTTAGTTCTGAAATCACTCACCCTAGGAAAAAGACTTTTGCCATTCAACTTGTCTATACTCCTTATGATTTTATAAACCTCTATAAGGTCACCCCTCAGCCTCTTATGGTTTAGGGAGAAAAGTACCACACTATCCAGTCTCTCCTTATATCTCAAACATTCTAGTCCCAGTTACATCTTGGTAAATCTTTTCGGTACCCTTTTCAGTTTAATACATCTTTCCTAACGCAAGGTGACCAGAATTGAAAGCAGTATTCCAAAAGTAGCCTCACCAATGTCTTGTACGACTGCAACATGATATCCCAATTCCTGTACTCAATGCTTTAACTAAGGAAGGCAAGCATGCTAAACGCCTTCTTCATCACACAGTCTATCTTGGATGCCACTTTCAAGGAACTGATCTTTAAACTTTACTTTCCCACCCACTCTTCATATCCCTTGATTCCCTGAATCACCAAAACTCTGTCTATTTCAGTTTTCAAAGTATTCAGTAACAGAGTATCTTAGCCTTCTAGAGAATTCCAAAGATTCACCTGCCTTTTACCGAAAAAAATCTTCTTATCTCAGTCCTAATGATCAGCCTCTCGCCGTGGGCAATGCTTTCTGCTTGTAGATTACCCAGCCTGTAGAGACAACCTCACAGTGTCGACCTTGTCAACCTTCTTCAGAATCCCGAACATTCCAATGAGATTTTTAAAAGATTAATTCATGGGAAATGGGCATTGCTGGCTGGGCCAGCAGTCATTGCCCATCTCTAGTTGCCCTTGGGAAGACGGTGGTCCGCTGTAGTCCATGCTGTAGGTTGACCCACAATGCCCTTAGGGAGGGAGCGCCAGGATTTTCTCTCATTTTTCTAAACTCCAGAGAATAGAGCCCTGATTTACTCTGCTTCTGATGACCCTCACATCCCAGAGAGCCATGTAATGAATCTTTGTTGTTTCACCTCTAATGCAAGCATATCCTTCCATGAAGATCAACACCTGAATTTTCATTCCTGAGCCGGAAAGTAGCATTTGGAAATTATCCACCCCTGCAAATCCGACTCAGGAGAAACTGCCCTGATCCATTGGACTTTTGTTCTAGGGGAGAAAGGTATTTACTGAAGTCTGGCTGCACACTCCCCTTCCACAAACAATGTACAGGCAGAGGAGTTTGAAAAGCTCTGCGATATCATCCCAGTTGTAAGGACAGCAGCACAACAAAAACCAGTGCTCTCGAAATCACCCCCACCCCTCCACTTACACCACACAGTCCCCTTGCCCCATCCCAAGCAGGACATTGGCCACTCACCCATCTCCCATGGCGCCTCCTAAACTCTATGGCAAATTATGCCTCTTTACCCATCACCGTGGCCACTCATACCCTCCATTCCAACTCTTAACTGTCTACTTACCTTCATTGGCCTGTTAGAGCCCCTATGCCAACTTAGAGCTAACCCATAAATCTCCATTCTTTGCATTTATATCCTGCATGCCAACTCACCCAATAGCCACCATGGGCAAACATCGGGAACTAAAACAACATGAAATAAGGTTCTGAGTATCTAACACAGCTGCCAGTTTGTTTATTATTTAAACAATCCTTATTGATACTGCCTCTTCTGGGTGGAATTTTTAATCCAGCATCTGGGAGAGTTTTTGTGCCAGTACATAGGTAGTTTGACTAGAAATGGGGCAGTGCTAGATTGAATCCTGGAGAATGAAGCTGGCCAAGCAGTTGAAGTTTCAGTGGGCAAGCAATTTTGGGATAATGACCATAACTCTTAGGTTTCAAAGTCACTATGGAAAGGGATAAGGATAATGCAGAGGTTAACTGTCTAAATTAGGGGATGGTCAATTTCAATAACATGAGACAGAATCTGGCTAACATAGACTGGGAGCAGCTACTTGCAGGTAAATCAACATTTGGAAAGTAGGAGACTTTTAAAAGTAGTGTAGTGAGAATTCAGGGCCAGTGTGTTCCTCTAAGAGTGAAGGACAGAGGCAGCAAGTCCAGGGAACCCTAGATGTCAAGGGAAAGTGAGAGTTTGATAAAGCAAAAGTGGGAAACAATGTCAGGTATTCAGCATTAAAAACAAGGGAGGACCTTCAAAAGTACAGAGAGTGTAGGGGATGGTCTTTATAAAGGAAACTGAAAGGGGGGCCATGAAATATCTGTGGCAGATACAATGAGTCAGAATAAGAAAAGAGATAGAGGGCTTGGTGACATGGTGCAATGATAACAACCTCTCTCTCAATGTTGGAAAAACTAAAGAACTGATCATTGACGTCAGAAAGAAAGGAGGAGAACACAACCCCATTTACATCAACGGAGCAAATGTTGCGAGTGTTGAGAGCATCATGTTTCTAGAAGTGACAATAACTGACAACTTGTCCTGGAGGTAGTAAGGACTGCAGATGCTGGAAGCTAGAGTCAATAAATGTGGAGCTGGAAAAGCACAGCAGGTCGGGCAGTATCCGGGGAGCAGGAAAGTCAATGTTTCGGGCTGAAGTGGTCCTGATGAAGGGGTTTGGCCTGAAACATTGACTTTCCTGCTCCTCGGAACCTGTCCTGGACCTCGCATGTAGATGCGATGGTCAAGAAGGCACAACAATGCCTCTTCTTCTGAATGGGGCTTAGGAAATTTGGCATGTTCATAAGGCCCCTTACCAACTTTTACAGATGCACCATGGAAAGCATACTATCCAGGTGCATAACGGCTTGGTATGGCACCTGGTCTGCCCAGGACCATAAGAAACTACAGAAGGTGGTGTGCACAGCCCAGGAAGCCAACCTTTCATCCATGGACTCCATTTACACGGCTCGCTGCCGCGGAAAGGTGGCCAACATCATCAAAGACCCATCGCACCCCGGTAATGATCTCCTACAACCTCTTCTGTCAGGCAGAAGGTACAGAAACCTGAACACACGCACCAGCAGGTTCAGGAACAGCTTCTTTCTGGCTGTTATCAGACTTTTGAATGGACTCTAGCCTCAACTGTGCATCCTCTGCTTGCTGTGATCTACCTGTACTGCTCATAAACAAAGCTTTTCATGTATTTTAGTACACGTGACAATAAATCAATCAATTAATCAAGGGTTTTAGTTTGAAAGTCCCACACCAGAAATACTTGGTAAGAACCCTGAAAGGGCCATTCGATGCTGAGAAAGTCTAAGGTCAATTGTGTTACTGAAGGAAGAGGCTGTCAAACTTTCAAAACTGGGAATTTGAAGTTAAGATAAATAGAATCATAAAGTCATAGAGTTGTACAGCATAGAAATAAACCCTTCAGCCCAACTTGTCCATGCTGACCAGATATTTTAAATTAATCTAGTCCCATTTGCCAGAATATGGCCCATATCCCTCCAAACCCTTCCTATTAATGTACCCATCCTGATGCCTTTTAACTGTTGTAATTGTACCAGCCTCTACCACTTCCTCTGGCAGCTCGTTCCATACACGCACCACCGTCTGTGTGAAAAAGTTGCCCCTTAGGTCCCTTTTATATCTTTCCCCACTCACCTTAAACCTATGTCCTATAGTTTTGGACTACCTCATCCTGGGGAAAAGACCTTGGCTATTCACGCTATCCATGCCCCTCCTGATTTTATAAACCTCGATAAGGTCACCCCACAGCCTCCAACACTCCAGGGAAAATAGCTCCAGCCTATTCAGCCTCTTCCTATAGCTCAAACCTCCCAACCCTGGCAACATTCTTGTTAATCTTTTCTGAACCCTTTAAGTTTCACAACATCCTTCCTATAACAGGGAAACTGGAATTGAAGGCAGCAATCCAAAATCTATACATGCATTAGAGAAACAAACTCTCTCTGGTTTTGAGTGATTAATGTAATGGTGTTGGGATAGGTGGGATATTGGATATTTTATTCTGTGTTTCAAAATCTTTCAAATTGTGTTATTTGTTAAAAAGCTTAGTTTAAAATTTTGTTTTTCATTTCTTTTGCAGAATAAACCTCTGTTTAATTGCTAAAACCAGGCTGCAGCATTGCGTGTTTGTGTTTCAGTACAAGTTCACCTTGGTAAATAAAATCAAGCCAGGTTTTATTTGGGATCTGATTCATCCGGGAATAACATGAGCCGGTGTCATTACAATACCATAATGATAACCCTCAGATTGTGTCAAGAAATGCCAATGGAAATTGCAAAATTATTTTTTTCTCACCTGCGAAATGTTTCAAAGTATAAAGGGGATTTATATGGTCTGACAGATGTGGGCTATCTGTGGACCTGTTAACGTTTTCACACAATCAACACAGTGTGGAGCTGGAGGAACACAAGCAGGTCAGGCAGCATTAGAAGAGCAGGAAAGTCGATGTTTCGGGTTTACAAATGTCCTGATGAAGGGTATAAACCTGAAACATTGACTTTCCTGCTCCTCTGAAGCTGCCTGACCTGCTGTGTTCCTCCAGCTCCACACTGTATTGATTCTGACTCCAGCATCTGCAGTTCTTGTGATCTCTGAATGTTTTCACACATTCATGTTTACTCATCGTATTTCAGGTGTCGCCTCAAAAAAGCCCTGCCCAATTGTAGCAAGACCTCTTTATTCTTGTCTTCCAATCACCTTTCCAATAAAGGACGACAAGCAATTTGCTTTCCATATCACTGCTGTACCTGTGTACTAACTATTCCCGTACTTGTAGGGAGTACACCCACATCTCTTTGAGCATCAATATGTATGAGTTTCGTGCCTTTCAAGAAATATTCTGCTTTTCTGTTCTTAGACCCAAAGTGAATAACCTAATTCTTCTCTCCCCTGATACCCCACCACGCCACCATTTCCTGAAACACATTAACCAATCATTCTGGAACTTTCCAGCTCATAATCTGACTCCCATAATCTGGACATTCCTCACAGTTGCTTCCGTTCTGAGTTGCAACCTGGGTCCTCACAAGAGATCAGTGATCCACTTACCGGCATTGTCTGGGAGCATGTAGGATTCTGGAGTTCTCTCTGGCAGTGGAGGAGGAGTTTCTTCATCGGAATCTAGGAAACCAAAATGAAAGGGGAATTATATTTTAGTCAACAGCCAATTAAAGTGCATGGTTTGGAGAATTACCATAAATCTCTAAAAAGGACATGGATTCAATCAGATCATACCTAAGATGTTTTTTGACCATTTGAGCTCAGGGTGTGTAATGTTGCTTTATCAGTTACCATATGGAGCAATCCAAACTTAGGGCCAGCTATTTTGAGCATCACTCTTTGGGTCACAGCTCAGGGGCAGTGCCAGTTCTGGGCCTCTCCTGCTTCAATGATCAAATCTCCACTTACTCGTGCCCAGTTAAGAGCATGTAGATTGTAGTGTCAGCACAGAGTACTTACAAAGGTCTGCAGTTACTGATAGTGAAGAATCAGGAAAAAATACAGAAGCGACAGAAGGCTTCATTTATGTATTGTGTTTGATGGCTTCAGGGCTTTCTAAAGTGTTTTACAGACAATGATGTACTGTTGAAATGTAGTCACTTATGTAATGGGGAAAACATAGCAGATCTAAAAACAGCAGGGTGACAGTGATTTGTATGCTTTTCTCCTGACATTCCTTTAAGGCACTATATTCTAAACTGCTGTTATTCACTACCACCTCCACTTGTATTCAGTCTTACAGCAGCAGGTGTGTGTACAGTGGTCTCCAAGTTAACTGTATGTAGTCATGTCTTCAAATAAAGAACATACATATTGTTTTACAAATCCATGTTGTGTGACTAGTATATTTATGTCAAACACAGAAGTACATAGACAATGCTGTTGGTTAAATGATGCTCATAGACAAGACAACAACAAAAGCAACAGCATGCATTTACTTAGCACCTTTAGCTTAGCAACTCTCATATGCTTCACAGAAATGTCAGTGAAGAAGATTTAAAACTGAACCATGTTGAACGGTATTAGGACAGGTGATGAAATACTTGGTCAAATGAGTATGTTTTTAATAATGTCTTTAAAGTAGAAGGGAAAGGCAGAGGGTCTATGAAACATATTCCAGAGTTGAAGGCCACAGGAGCTCAGTGCATGACTGGCAATGGTGACCTGTGTCCAGGTATTTAGAAATGTAGGAGCAATGAGATCTCAGATGATTGTAGGGCTGGGGTAGATTGCAGAATCAGGGAAGGTTGAAGCTGTGGAGGAAATTGAAAACAAGGAGGAGAATGTTTAAGTCTCAAGACTTTGTTTATGCCACTGAGTGTAGGTGTGATTGGTGAATGGGACTCGATACATCAGAATATGAGCAGCTGAACTGTGAGTCGTACCAGGTTTACAGTGGGAGAATGTAGCTGGTTGGCAAGGAATGGATTGGAATACTCAAGTCTGGAAGCAAAACAAGGAATGGGAAGAACTCCCATACTCTACTCTGAAATTTGAAAACTAATGTCAGGGACCCTCCAATTACCTGCTTTGCCTCCGCCAGCAACCTGGGATATATCTTTTGTTCAAGTGTATCACAGTCCTCCTCCCTGACGTCTATACTCAAACTGTCCCTCACTATAGTGAATAGAGATGTAAAACACTAATTTTGAACTTCATCAATGTCTTTCAGCTCTACACACAATTTTCCACCTGTGTCACTAATGGGCCCTACTCTTTCCCTGGTTATCCTTTTACCCCTAAAATTCTTTAAAAAGGCCTTTGTCTCTACCTCTGAGTCAGGAGACACAGGTTCATGTCCCACCCGTTCCAGAGGTGTGTGATAACATCTCTGAACAAGTTGATTAGAAAATGCTTCTCTTACCTGTCATTGTTTATTTTATGCCCCCTGTTCTTTTTAAGCAACGCCTTGCACTTTCAATATGCCTCAAGAGCTCCTGGTGTTTTTAGCCTACAGAACCTGCTGTAAGCTTCCATTTTGTTCCTGATCCAATCTCGCACATTCCTGACATCCAGGGTTCTCCTGGACTTGCTCGTCCTGCCCTTCACCTTCACAGGAACATGTTGGCCCTGCATTCTCTCTATTACCCTTTTGGAAGGTTTCCATTGCCCAGATGTAGATTTTTCTATAAATAGCTGCTCCAAGTCCATTTTGGCTAAAACTTGTCTTATCAGAATGTTTACTTCCCATCCATCTTTATATTTTTCCATGATTATTTTGAAACTTGGGAATTATGGTTACTATTACTGAAATGTTCCCCCACTGACATGTCTACCACTTGCCCAGGTTCGTTCCTCAAAAGTGGTAGCTCCAACACTGCCCCTTCTCTCTTTGGACTTTCTATGTAAATTCCTCCTCTTGCCCTTTTTGTAATATTTCTATGAAGTCTTTTGTCTTATACACATCAGGGCAATTACAAAACAATAAATACAAAACATAATGTGTTTTGTTTCTGCAATACTCAAGTTCTGGACTATCAAATGGGTATCTAACGGAGGCATGGAACAGGTTTGTGACTGATTGGCCTCCTCCTGTTCCTGTGCTCTTATGCAGTAGCACTTACTGAAAATCTTCACTTTCATCAATCAGCACTTCAATTTTTCTATCTGACCCCAGGATGTGAATTTGTGCTGATGGAAAGTTGGCTTTTAGAAAGTAACATATAATATATAAATGACTCAAGTTACTGAACTTTTAAAAATTATTTTTGCAAAGTGCAGTCATTGACATCTAACAAAGAAAATCAATTGTGAAAATGGACAGGCTTAAGCCATAATTCCCAAGAGCAAAACAAGATGTTGGAGCAGAGATATAGTGAATGAGGTTTTAAAACCCTCTTGCACTTTATTGTTAAGGTGATTGGAGTTCAAGAATAAGGAAGTCTTGTTACAGTTGTTCAAGACTTTCCTGAGAGCACATCTGGAATCTCTGTGCGAGTTTAGTTTCCATATCTATGGAAGGATATATATGGTCTCCTTTTGCCAGAGGATCACTAGATTGCTTCCTGGGACGAAGAGGTTTTCCTATTACTAAATTGGGCCTATACTGTCTAATGTGGAGAAGAATATCACCGAGAGGCATTTTCCCCTGGCTAGGGTATTAAGAACATAGGCATGCAGTCTCAGGATAAGGGATTCATTATTAAGGAGTGATAATTGGAAGAACTTTTTTCAATTAGATGTTCATGAATCTTTGGAAAGCCCTATGCTACAGAGTGTGGATATCCCATTGCGCAGGAAAATACTGAGATGGAAGATCAGCCTTGATCTCATGGAATAGTGGAGCAGGCTTGAGGGGTCTTATGATCCTGGACCTATTTCATCAGTTCACATATGTGCATTACCCATAAAAGATGTGATGTGCCTTCTCCGCTCTGACTGTGAACATTTAATTTGGCAGCTGAAGTTGAGTGGATTGAGCCTACAGGCATTGGAATGTAGAAAAATGCAAGTTGACATTAATAGGAAGGGTTTAGAGGGATATGGGCCAAATGCTGACAAATGAGACTAGATTAAGTTAGGATATCTGGTCAGCATGGATGAGTTGGACTGAAGGGTCTGTTTCCGTGCTACATATCTCTATGACTCTATGACTAGGATTCCTAGAGGCCTTGACAGGATAGATACAGAAAGGGTGGTATCTCCTTGTGGGAGAATCTGAGACCAGAGGTCAGAATCTCAGAATAAGAAGTTGCATCTTTAAGACAGAGGTCAGAAGGAACTTCTTTTCCCAGAGAAGGTAGTGAATCTGTGGAATCCTTTATCAGAGAGAGCTGCTGAGATTGGATGATAAAGTATGTTTAAGGTTGAGATAGACAGATTTTTAGTCAGTAAGGGAATTAAGGGACATGAGAAAAGGCAGGAAAGTTGAGTTGAGGATTATCAGATCAGGCACGGATGAATGGCAGAGCAGGCTCAATGGGCTGTTTCTGCTCCTATGTGGTATGAAAGCTATCATTGATATGGTTTTTAAGTATTCATTCCAGGCCCGCTAAAGGACTTTAAGATAGGATTGAAATTGGATTGTTATTTCCTACATTACACCAGGAATTTTACTTACTGCTTCAAGTAGCATATTTGCGTGTTGCTAATCCACACCATGATTTTACTCTGGCTAAACGTGAGGAGACAGGGCTTGAGGCCACTTCAGCTGGAGTGAGAATCCAACCCCATAGTGATGGCAACATTTTGAACCACATACTACACCTCATTAAGTAACCAGCTCCAACAACAGTGACATCACAAAGTACCCTATAGCCTGTAATCTCCTGAGTTTGTGGAAGTTGCTATATCAATGCAGATTCCTTTCATCCTTTCATTTATTTCTCTCTGTTCTGTGTAAAGGTGTTGACAGAATGGGAAAGCAGATTTAGGAGTCGGGGTTCCAGAAATGGCAGATGCATTTATTTCTTTCTCATTTATTCTCGGGACGGAGGGGTTGAGGGCACAATTTATTCCACATCTTCACTGCCACTTGGAAAAAATGGTGATGTCACCTGCTGTCCTGAGCAGACAGACTTGAAGGAAAGACTTGCCTTTCTATAGCGCCTTTTGCAACCCCAAAACCTCCCAATTACGTTACAACCAAGGAAGGTGTTTCTGCAGCAACACTGCAGTAAAGGTGGTAGCAGGCTTTTTTTTATTCTCTGATGAGTGTCACTGGCTGGGTCAGCATTTATTGCCCATCCCTAGTTACCCTCCAGAAGGTGCTGGTGAGTTGCCTTCTCAAACGGCTGTGGTTCATTTGGTGTAGACCCACAACGCTGTTAGAGAGGGAATTTCAAGATTTTGACCCAGTGACACTCAAGGAAATTGTACACAAGGAAGTCCCGCAAAGGCAATGTGATAACATTCAGCTGTTTCATTGTTGCCAGCTGCGGGGTCAATAGTGGCCAAGATAGTGGGGAGAGTGTTGGCTCAGCACTGTCGCCTCACAGTCCCAGGGACCCGGGTTCGATACCAGCCTCAGATGACCGTCTGTGAGGGGTTTGCACGTTCTCCCCATGTATGCTTGGGTTTCCACCCACAGTGCTCCAGTTTCCTCCCACAGTCCTAAAATATAGCAGGCTAGTTGGATTGGGCATGGGAAATGCAGGGTTACAAGGATTAGGTGGTGTGGGTGAGCTGGCTCTGTTTGGGATGCTCTTCAGAGGGTTGGCACAGACTCGATGGGCCGAATGGCCTCTTTCCACACTGTAGGGATTCTATGAACTCCCTTGTTCTTTAAAATAGTGGAGTGAGATTTTTCTTTCTTGTCCCCTGGAGAGAGCAGAGAGGATCTTGGTTTGATATCTCATCACTAAGGTGGCATTTCTGGCAGTGCAGCACATCCTCAGCACTGCACTGGGTGTGTCAACCTGGATCATATGTTCACGTCTCACCACCCACACCTTTTGGATTCAGAAATGAGAGAGCGTTACCCACAGATGATGGCTCTGAGATCTGTGTGGCGAAGGTGCTCCCCCAGTGGTCTTGTGATATAAGCAGTTGGTTTTCTAGTCTATTTCAGCGGACAGGTAAGAGTCAATTGCATTAAGCCAGAGGAAGCAGGAATTGCAGATCCTTAAGGACATTGCTCAACTTGTTGTTGTTTTTGGATAATCAAACAGCTTTACTTTTAATGATTTTTATTTGTAGAGTTGAAATTCCTACTTACGATTTTCCTTTACTTCAAGAGCACTGTGATGATGTTCTGCTTTCTCCAGTGGCTGGCTCAGAGCCGATTCCATGTATCTGGGGAATAGTGGCAGCTCGCTGTAATCGTTGTCATACCGACTCTGGACTGGGATCAGATTTTCAAGGTAACGGCAGGGGGAATCCGGGCATGAAAGGCTATTCTCCTGGAGCTGCACTGAGTTGGGAGGTGAGAAGTAAGGATCTTCTGTGAAATAAGTGGATGGGAAGTGAGCAGGGGAAGCAAAATGCATACAGTGTTGCTCCTCTGGGTCTTCAAGAATGTTGGCATTCCCTTCCTGAGCAGATTCCCAGTGACAGGAGTTCCAGGTCTTTCCAGCTGGTGGTAAACTGTTTGATCTGGATGAGGAAGAGCCACTGAAAGAGGCATTCAGTAGATCTTCCAAAGAAGAAAAGAAGTTGTATTGCTTAACTTGAAGCGATTCTGTGTGGTGTTCAAGATCCTGGTTCATGGCTGTAAAGGGATTCGACTTTGCCCTGGTCAAACAGGTCTTGCTTGTAAACTCTTTTGTCTCCTGCATCTGTCTTGCTGAGTCCTGGGACACTTCTCCCCATAATGTCCCAACATTGTTCAAACTCAGCTGCCTATCGGGCCATATCTCTGGAGGACATCTAGTAATGCAGGGGGACACGTCCTCGGGTGACTGAGAGACTTTGCTACAATTACTCCTATTCAAATCTGTGATTAATCCACAAGCTTGATCATTTCCAAGGAAGCCGAAATCCAACTGGTTGTGTTGTTCTGATGATTGTAAATCAGTGATCTCTTGTGCCATGTTTCGCAAACTCCTCTCCTCTTTTGGTGAACTGTAATGGTAAGAATGCAAAATTGAGAAAAGTTGTACACAATTTTTAGTCAGCTGTAAAAAAAAATAAAATTTCACTGTTGCATTATCTTTAAATGCTTTTCCTCATTAAATTATTTTCCAAGAAATGCCTTCAAAATAACATGGAAGCTAATGGTACTGCTGGTATTTATGTGCAAATATCACAGCAACTTCAGGAAGAGTGAATAAATATAGAAATCCAGAAATTGCCCCTGTTGCACTGACAGATTCGCAGAAAAGGCATCTGATTGACTGCCTCACCAGAAATTCACTAACCATGTGAAGCTGCTTCATTTGCAGCCAGGTAATCCTGCCATGGAACATAGTTAATTCAAGTCAACATACCCTTTTAACAATGTGGTAAGTGCTAATTATTGAAAGTCAGCCTCTCTGGCATTACAAGTTAACTATGATATGTGTGGAGTTTCAATTTAGGTTTTACTTATTTAAGATGTTAAAAAGTAATCGAAAGGTAGGAAGATTTTTAATTTATAAAATGCTATTGCCTTTCTATTCTGTATTTTCTCTTGTCATCTTCTTCAATTCTGAGTTGAAATGTCCAATACTAGGGGTGGGGCCATGCATTTAAGGTGAGAGGGGGGAAGTTCAAAGGAGGTGTGACGGGCAAGTTTTTTACACAGAGAGTCATACGAGTCTGGAACACGTTGCCAGGGGTTGTGGTGGAGTCAGGTACGATAGGGGTGTTTAAGAGACTTTTAGATAAGCACATGAATATGCAAGGAGTGGAGGGATATGGACCAAGGGCTGGCAGAAGGGATTAATTTCATTTGGTGTCATGTTTGGCACAACATCGTGGGCTGAAGGGCCCGTTCCTGCGCTGTACTGTTCTATGTTCTATGTTCTATCCAATCTTTCATACCCTCCACTCCTGTACCAAATTTGACACTGAATTCACCAGCTGTGCTGTTCAGTAACAGTCCTGCAACCTGATTGTCAAGGAGGTGTTCTTGCCTTGATGAGGCTGCTGCACTGTTTCTCTCCCACCTACAACAACTTCCCATAGAAATTATACCCAGCATTAAGTGAGCATGTGGGGGATCCACTAGTGGAAGTTACTGTTCATTAGCTTGTCAACACAATCTTTGTCCTTTCATGATATTCTTAAATATGGATTATTAAATGTTTTGCAACTGACAATAGTCTGTAGAGTTACAGAGTCATACAGCATGGAAAAACACCCTATCGTCCACCTAGTCCACACTGACCATGTTCCCAAACTAAACTAGTCCCACTTGCCTGCATTCGGCCCATATCCCCCCAAACCTTTCCTATACATGTACTTATCCAAATGTCTATTAAATATTGTAACTGTACCTAGGTCCACCACTCTCTCTGACAGTTCATTCCACACACAACCCACTCTGTGTAAAAATGTTGCCTATCTTGCCCTTTTCAACCTTAAAAATATGGCCCAAATTTTGAACTTCCCCACCCTAGGGAAAAGATCCTAGGTGCTATTCATCCTATCTACGCTCCTCATGATTTTATAAACTTCTACAAGGTCACCTCTCAACCTCATACACTTCAGTGAAAGAAGTCCCAGCCTATCCATCTATCCTTATAATTCAAAACCTCTGTTCCTAGCAACATCCTGGTAAATCTTTTCTGAACCCTCTCCAATTTATTACTATCCTTCCTATAGCAGGGCAACCTGAACTGCACACAGTACTCCAGAACAGACATCACCAACATCCTGTACAACCTCAACATGACGTCCCAATTCCTATACTCAAAGGTCTGAGCAATTAAGGCAAGCATGCTAAATGCCTTCTTAACCACCGTATCTACCAGTGACTCAAATTTCAAAGCATTATGTACCTGAACTCCTAGGTTTTTTCAATTTTACACTAACCAGGGCCTGACCTTTACTTGTGTAAGTCCTGCCCTTGTTTGTTTTACCAAAAAGCAATATCTCACATTTATCCAAATAAAACTCCATCTGCCATTCCTCAGCCCATTGTCCCAATTGATCAAGATCCCTTTGTAATCTTAGAAAGTCTTCATCAATGTCCACTATACCACCAATTTTGGTGTCACCAGCAAACTTACTAACCATGCCTCCTACATTCTCGTCCAAATCATAGTTATAGCAAACAGTATGGATTTCACACTTTTTCACCTTCTCAGGTGATTGCTATGTTTCACGTGTGTCACTGACTGTATGAAATCTCAGATTCACCTGCAGGCATCAGGTGAGAGATCCTTCATTTAGAATTCTACAGGATATCAAGTGTTTCCCAACAGTTTGAAAGAGTTATCCAATTATTCCTGTGCCCCACCCCTCCCACCTCCATTTTCCCCCTTCACCCTGGTATATTTTTCTCCCAGCTCACTTCCAACCACCACTCTAATTCCTGGAGACTCCAGTACATTTATGGAGATTTGTCCATTCTAGTGCAGGGAATACTAACATTGCCTTCAAACGGATTGGTTGGTCAACCTGGAGGAACAGGAAACCATTGGAATCTGTTCCACCATGGCTGAGCTATATGTCAGATCCTTTATTCTTTATTCGTTCACAGGATGAGGGCGTCACTGGCTAGGCAGCATTTATTGCCCATCCCTAATTGCCCAGAGGGCAGTTAAGAGTCAACCATATTGCTGTGGGTCTGGAGTCACATGTAGGCCAGAGTTTTCCCAGGATGGGAGATTTCCTTTCCTAAAGGGGATTAGTGAACCAGATGGGTTTTTCCGACAATTGACAATGGATTCACGGTCATTGTTAGACTGTTAATTCCAGATATTTATTGAATTCAAATTTCACCATCTGCCAAGGCGGCATTTGAACCAGAGTCCACAGAACATTTTCTGGGTCTCTGGATTAACAGTCCAGCGATAATATCACTAGGCCGTTGCCTCCCCAAACAGATCCACTGACTCGCCTTGGCTCCACTTCCTTTCACCTCCCAAAAAATTGATCCATCTTAATCTAGAAAGCTCAAGTTGAACCCCAGAATGCAACATTTTCTTTTGTGAGCACAGAGATCCAGGTTTCCTCTGCCATTTGTTAGAAGTTGCTCTTCACAATATCACTCCTGAATGGACAAGCCCTGGTTCTGAACTCACCCATCACCGTTTTAAACATCTGAATGAGATCACCTCCAAATCTTCTAAACTCAAGTGAATAAATATCATTATAATTTATTCTGCACTGCCTCCCTCCAGTGCATTTTATCCTTCCTCAGGTGCAGTATCTAAAACTGAGAGCATGGCTTGAGATTGGACCTGATCAAGGTTCTACAGTAGGTTCCCCACTTCATATTCCCATTAGATGCAACATTACATTCACAATTGTGACTTTTTTTTCTGTCTCTGCACATTGAATTAGCCAGCTCAAAATTAGATCCTGTTACCACACACAGCTTCACCCGAAAGCTCAAAAAATATTGGCAAATAAAAGTTTTCATTTAAAATGCCAAACGCTTCCAGTTAATACATTTCTGTCTGATAAGAATTCGTATGTCAAGTCAAAGGTGACACTATTTCCTGATTCAAAAATGTAATTAGTAGCTTAAGAAATTGTTATAATGGGTTGAGGGATTGGTATTGTTCTGAGTACTATTTTCAGAGCACGATTCTCAGGTAGCAGAAGGTGTCTCTGAGCCAGAGGTGGTATAGAGTACATGCTGCAACGTGGGCACAGTGTAAAGAAAAAGACATAAAACATAACCACAGAATTAGTAGACAGGAAATGACGTTCGCCAGTTTCATCAGAAACCAGCTCAACTGAGTTATTAACCAGTCACTGTACTTTACATTGCCCTATCAAACATTCACAAGAATACAGGGTTAGATACAGAGTGAAGTTTCCTCTACAATGTCACCATCAAACATTCCCTAGACAGGGACAGCACAGGGTTAGAAACAGAGTAAAGCTTCCTTTACTCTTTTAAATTGAAAGTAAAACCCTCTGTACTTTTTTAAACTAAAAGTAAAGTTCCCCCAACATTGTCCCCACCAACACTGTCAGGACAGGGACAGCATGGGGTTAGATACAGAAAAAAATTCTCTCCACACTGTCCTCATCCATCAAACACTCCCAGGATAGGTAGTGCACGGGGTTAGATACAGAGTAAAGCTCCCTCTACACTGTCCACATCAAAACACTCCCAGGACAGGTACAGCACGGGGTTAGATACAGAGTAAAGCTCCCTCTACACTGTCCCCATCAACACTGTCAGGATAGGGATAGCATGTGGTTAGATACAGAAAACATTCTCTCTATACAGTCTCCATCAAACACTCCCAGGACAGGAATAGCATGTGGTTAGATACAGAACAAAATTCCCTCTGCACTGAACCATCAAATTCTCCAAGGGCATGGACTGCACAAAGTTGTTTAAAGTTTCTGAGCCCCAGCCCAGACCGGTCTAGTGACGACTTCACCTGGTGAAGGGGCTCTGCTCTGAAAGCTCGATTTCAAATAAACCTTGGTGCAGCGTGACTTCTGATTTTGTCCACCCCAGTCCAATACTGGCTTCTCCACATCATGAATCTTTGTTGCACAGCTAGATTCTCAGCCAATTCTGTTGTTGCCCTCAAAATCGCAAACATGTTCTCAAAGATGTGGAGCCACATTGAACAAAATGTATTAAGGAGATCCTCTTTATTCATCGAATTTTGTGTCTATGAGACAGTGAAGCCATTTAATTCTGATTCAGAGTCTGGATATTCAGGTCCGGTTTGAGACTCTGAGGTGGGAAAAGTGGGGTTGGGAGTAACATGTTGGCAGGAATCACTACAGGATGGATATTATTCTATCACCTTCTTAATGATAATACTTTAGGGTCTTTTTTTCTACTAAACTAGCTGCTGTTTGATTAATTGCTGTGTGGAAAACGGCAAGACTGCCTTATGTACTTCTGTTGATAAGTCAAGGTGGCCAAATGGGGAACTAACCTGAGAGCTTTGTTCAATGATGGAGAAAATATTGAACTTATTCAGGAACAACACAGAGTCCTTGCCCCATTGTTAGCTGACTGGGTTAAATCCACCTGATCAATGGGGAGGGAAACAGAGCATTTTGTGCAGTAACAAAACCATGAGACACATCAACAAACATTGATGTCCCATCTTATTATGGACAGGCATGATGAAAACCTAAGACAATCGATTTCCATCAATTTGTCATTAATCAACTCCTGTGACTAGTTCCTGAATTTCTTCTGTACTTGTAACTTATTGGCTTCCAGTGCTTCCTTTTTCTTCAAATTTTACAACTAGTTACTGACATGGTTCCATTGCTCAAGTCAACAGCTTGCAATGATTTGACGTTTTTAATGTATTAATATGTGTCAAACTACTTCGTATGAACATAATCAGATTAAATTTAACACCGAGCCACATCAAGAGATATTAAGGTTGGCGATCAAAAGCTTGGTCAGAGAGATGGGTATTAAATGAATGAAAGAAACAGAGCTTAAGGCCAAAAGTGAAGGCATAAGGTAGGATGATGGATGCCAGCGAAAGACAAGAAACCAGAATTGGGTGAATGCTGAATTCTTGGAGGTTGGTAGAACTGGAAGAGGTTATAGGGATAAGGAGGTACAGACATATCAAGGTTATTTACAGGAATAATAATCATCTCCATGCGTGTTACCTGTGACGTGATGAGTTTGTTGAAAAAGGAATGGATTTTGACGGCTGCTGAGGTCTCTCTAATTGCACAGAGGGCTCAATAATCTGTTGGAGGATGAATGTAAAAGCAAAATGTCAGTAACCGTGTCCTCAATATCATTGAACACCAGATTGGATTTACCAAAACTCAAAAGCGGGTGAATTGGTGCATATCAGCCATGAGAAAAAGGCTTGGAATAAATCACAAGCCAACTTATTTCTCATGGACTTGCAAAATTTTGGCAACAATTTCAAACAAAGTTAAAGTGGCAAACTGAGTTTCTAAAATGAAAAGGTGAGCTTGAACATGATTGTCCTGTGAAATTCTGAAGAAGTTTCAGGGACTGTGAAAGTCCAGCTCTTTACGCAACAATCTTGCTTTGCTGCTGTAAGCCAAATTCACCACCAAGATATTCTGAAACCATTACAGAATGATCACACTAAAAGTGAAAATGTAGATTATTTAATACTTTACAACGAAAATGTACAAGTACAAAAACACTCACAACATGAGAGAACTTCACCAGGAGGCTGAAGCAGCCCACCATCTGTCACTGTTAACAACTTGAATAATAGAAACAGACACAAGATTGAAGGGTAAAGATAAGGGAGATTTTTTTTTGGATTCCCTAGGAAAGAGTAGAAAGCATTTTTCAGAAGATGGAAAGTGGTGGGAAGGAAGAACGGAGAGCAATAGCACAGGTACAGAAATGTCAATGATTAATATTCTGTCCCTGGTCTTGGTGCACAAGAACAAGCAAGTGAGAGAGAAATATATAAAAATTTAAAACTAAAAACATATACATAAACATGCACACAACACACATATAGACTGTCCTGCACTCATGTAATTAGTATACATAGTGTGACCTGTACGTACCACCAGTTGTCTAAATCGAGTTGCATCTGGTCAGTATCTTCCTGTAAATAATGTCATTTCCAGTTTTAGACTCTAAGTGACTTCCTGAATGAAACCACACACTCAGCACCTCAGTGCTCCCAAACTCAGTAACATGCTGCTCTAAAACCAACCCACTCAAACTTGATTCATTTAAAGAGAAGGCAGGTCAAACCTATACAGAATCTTTACATGACTGAAGCTAAACTGGTGCCATAAACAGCTACTGGATCTTGGAATCTTCAGCACCTTGAGCAGATATTTTGGGTTTGCTGAAAGAATCGACCCTTTGCACATTTTTTGTTATTTATTAAATGAGTTCTGAGGAAGGGTCACTGGACCCGAAACGTTAACTCTGTTTTTTCCTTCACAGATGCTGCCAGACCTGCTGAGCTTTTCCAGCAATCTCTGTTTTTGTTTTGGTATTTATTCATGGGATGTGGGTATCGCTGGCCCAATCAGCATTTATTGCCCATTCCTAATTGCTCAGAGGGCAGTTATGAGTCAAACACGTCTCTGTGGGTCTCGCATCCTGTACAGGTCAGACAAAGAATGGATGACAGATTACCCTCCCAAAAAGAGGCAATGAACCAGATGGATTTTTATACCAACTGACAGCAGTTATATGGTCACCATCAGGCTAGCTTCTTTTCAAATATTTTTTACTTGAATTCAAATTTCACCATCTGCCGGAACAATAGCCTGGTGTTCTGGATTACCCGATCAGTGACATTACCACTGTGTCACCACTTTGCCTTGAAAGTAATTGCTTTCAGTTCTAATGTCTCACAAGCCCATTTATTCTGACTTCTTCCCTATGGTATTTTAATGCTTAAAGCCTGCAGGGCAAATTGGTCCACAGAATTCCCAACTTCGTAACACTACTTCAAATTTTCAAATTTTTAAATACCAATAACTCCAGCATCAAACACGTTTTATTACTCACTAAAACAAACCATCTGAAAAAAAAAGCAAAAATGTCTTAAACCTCAACAAATTTAGCAGCATCTGTGGAGAAAGAAAATCCGAGTTAACGTTACAAGTTCAATGAATCTTCTTCAGAAGTAATTTAAAAAAAAACTTATCCTAGTTTTTCTAATCAACCTGTTCAGAGATGTTATCATAGAATATATACTGTGTGGAAGCAGGCCATTTGGCCCATTGAGTCCACACTGACCCTCTGAAGAGCATCCCACCTGGATCCACCCCCTTGCCCCACCCTATCACTGTAGCCCTGCATTTCCCACTCCTCATCTCCCCAGCATGCACATCCCTGGACAATTTAGCATGGCTAACCAACCTAACCTACACATCTTTGGACTGTGGAAGGAAACTGGAGACAAGTCACACAGACACAAGGAGAATATGCAAACTCCACACAAATAGTCACCCAAGACTGGAATTGAACCTGGGTCCCTGGTGCTGTGAGGTGGCAGTGCTAACCACTGAGCCACAGTGCCACACCCTCTGGTTATTACACAAACTCTGGAGCAGGTGGGACCTGAATCCAGGCCTCCCAGTCCAGGGAAGGGACACCACCAGAGGGCCCCCACAAGACTCTTTTCCAGGTTCCAAAGAAAAGTCACATTAGACTTGAAGCATTAATTCTGTTTCTCTCTCCTCAGACACTGCCAGACCTGCTGAGATTCACCAAAAAGTTAACAACTTTATTTTTTTCCTGGGATGTGGTCAACACTGACAAGGCCAGCATTTAGTGCCCATCTGTAATTTACTTTCTTGAAGGGTCCATTACCTGGTCTATCTCGGATAATGCACCAAGAGAGAGTTTTCCGAGATAGGAAACAGGTAATGAAGGAAAGAAACAGAGTGTGTGAAGGAAGCAAAAATGAATCAGGGAAAAGATAGAGACAGGGAGGAAAAGTGAAGGAGAAAAAGACAACAGAGAAAGTAAGCAAGAGGAAAAAAAGAAGCTGAAAGCAGAATGATGCAGAAAAAACGGAACCAAAGTGACGAGGGAAGAGAAAGAAGCAGTAAAAGGCATGGAGAGAGAAAGAAAGACGAATAAGGAGACAGAAGAAAGGAAGAGGGGGAGAAAGTGAGTTAAATGGATTCAAGCTGGAGATCAATAGGAAGCAAGCTTAGTCTGTTTCACTGTGCTCCCTGTACACCTACAAATGTGTTGCCAAATTCCGAACGAATGCCATCTACAAGTTCACTGATGACACCACCGTAGTGGGACGAGTCAAAATACAGAAGGAAGATAGAGGGTTTGGTGATGTGGTGCAATGAAAACAATCTGTCTCTCAATGTCGGCAAAACTAAAGAACTGATCATTGACTTCGGAGAGAAAGGAGGAGAACACGCCCCCATCTACATCAATGGAACTGAGGTTGAGGGGATGAAGAGCATCAAGTTCCTCGGAGTGACAATAACCGACAAACTGTCCTGGACTTCCCACGTAAATGTGACAGTCAAGAAGGTACAACAATGCCTCTTCTTCCTCAGGCAGTTCAGGAAATTTGACATGTCCATAAGGCCCCTCACCAACTTCTACAGATGTACCATTGAGAGCAAACTGTCCGGGTGCATAATGGCCTGGTATGGCAACTGCTCTGCCCAGGACCGTGAGAAACTACAGAAGGTGGTGTGCACAGCCCAGAGCATCACAGAAGCCAGCCTCCCATCCAAGGGCTCCACTTACACGGCTCGCTGCCGTCGAAAGGCGGCCAACATCATCAAAGACCCATCGCACCCCGGTAATGATCTCCTACAGCCTCTTCCGTCAGGCAGAAGGTACAGAAACTTGAACACACACACCAGCAGGTTCAGGAACAGCTTCTTTCCGGCCGTTATCAGACTGTTGAATGGACCCTAGCCTCAAATGTAACCTGTATGTCTCTAAGTCTTTTTGATCTGTACATCCTTTGCTTGCTGTGATCTGCCTGTACCACTTATAAACTAAACTTTTCACTGTATTTCGGTACATGTGACAATAAATTAATCAATTTATCAATCACAGGAAGAGCGATGGTTCCGAAATCGGGGACTCCCTTTGTGATTGTGAAAAGTGAACCCACGCGGCAGCAAGTGTGAGCTTCATTCCAGGCCCGATCCTTGCCATTGCTCACCTGGAGTCCCAGACACTTTCTAACACGATGAGTCTCAGTGCACATTGGAGCAGAAGCAGGCTTAGTGAACCATGTGCTCCTTACTAGGGCTGAAAGTGTAGTAAAGGAATGAACAGCAGGACACAAATAGCCAAAAAAACCAAGTTGGTGCAAAGGAACAGTGTCTGGAACATGAGGCTCCAGGACATTCAATCACTGGTGTAAACTGGTGCAAGGGTTTTGGAGAATACAGCATTCAGGGTGCAGAGGTTTTAGAATGCAGGAGGTTTGGGGTACAGGGATATAAGGGTTTTGGGGCGCAGTGGTGAGGGAGTTTTATGGTATAGTATAGAGTTTGGGGTATACGTGCCTCTGAGTAGAGTGTAGGCATTTCGGGGTGTAGACATATGTAGGATTGTGGCTTCAGGGTACAATGGGATAATAACGCTGCGTACACTCTGCTCTAGAGTCTCCAACATTGATTCAAGGTTTTCGACGCATTCCTGGCAGTTTCATCATGTGACCAGTTGCCATCGCCCTTTCCCCGCACTCTTATTATTGGCTAGTTCCATGCTGCCCCACTTTCCTCAACGACTGAGGGGCAAACAGACTGTGGATGATTTCTGTTTTCTGTTTCTCTTGTGTCCAGCATTCACTTTTTTGTAATGACCTTCTGCACTTTTCCCCCTGAGTGCTGCAAACAACTGACTAATGTTTAAACAAATCAGAAATCTAAACTTTTGTCAAAAGATGGGAATCTGACTCCGCAGTTGAAAATAATGCACCTTTGGAAAATGCTAAGACACTTGGAAGAGAATCTTACAGACTGTTTAATTATTATTTTGAATGTAATTTAACGTTTTGTTTTGGTTTTACTCTGAACAATTTAATTCCTGTAGTCAATCCTGGAGACTTCCTAACCCAACCATTCTCTACATCCAAGAGGTGGAGCTCAATTTGACCATATTGGTTTCCCGTCCCTGTCCCACCACAACCACCAGACTCACGATCCCATTACTGGCCCCACAGGGAGTCTTAGCGGCAGAAATGCTTTGCACACAGATTTCAACAGGAGGGCTGCCTCATGTCATTTTTACTCAAATACAGAAGTCCTGCTTTTGAGGACAAGGCTGTTTCTCTGGTGGAACTGTTTGTTTGTGTGCCAGCTGTTTTACCACATCCGGTATGTGAGGGTGAGCCTCCCAAACACTGTGGACTTGCACTGTGCAGAAACCACAGCTCCCTGCACTGTTCTATAGCAGCTCTCTCAAGGAGGAAGTTGACAATAAAAGACATTATGAATATAAGCACAACTGGCACAGTGCTGGCATGAATCTTGGTGGTAGTGACCATGATCACTATCATTACTTGTTGCAAAAATCAACTAAATTCCTTTGGGGAAGGGAACCTGCTATCCTTGCTTGGTCTGGCCTATGCTGGAGTCTAATGTAATTGACTCTTAACTGTTGTCTGAAATGGCCCAGCAAGCCACTCAGTTCAAGGGAAATTCAGGATGGACAACAAATACTCACGTGGCCAGTGATGCCCACATCCCATGAAAGGACAAGAAAAAGTTATTTCCTACCAAATGTTTGTTTTAATCTCTTTTTTCTGGCAGAGTTCATGGCAACAAACTAATATGATTGTGGACTTGAAGCAATAACGTTAATTAAATATTTGGTGGAGGTGTTGATAGTGCATTTTCTGTCAGTTGGAGGAGAGGTTATCAAAACATACAGGTTGAAAATAATTGGTAAATGAACGAGAAATGGCAATGAGAACAGCATAGTTCCATAGCATGCTGTTGTGATCTGGCTAGCACTGCCTGAGAAAATTGCAGAGCTATGGGTTAAAAGTCTAGGAAGTGAGACTAACTGGACTCAATAGAGCTGGCATAGGCATGATGCATTGTAAGTTACTCTGGTTCTGAGAAAGCTATGAACACGACATGATTAACTGAGTTCCTAAATAATGAGACAAATTCAAACTGGAGAAAAGCAAATGAGAACAGGAACTAACCACTTTTCTTTTTCCTCATTCATTAGATGAGGGCAGCATTTATTGCCTGTCTCTAATTGCCCAAAGAGCAGTTAAGAGTCAACCACATTGCTGTGGGTCTGAAGTCTCATGTAGGCCAGACCACCTTCCCTAAAGGACTTTAGGGAACCAGATGGGTTTTCTTTTTTGACAATTGGCAATGGTTTCACAGTCATCAGTAGATTCTTAATTCCAAATTATTTTTATTGAATTCAAATTCCACTATCTGCCCTGGCAGGATTTGAACCCTGGTTCTCAGAACGTCTCAGCTGAGTTGCTAGATTAATAGTCTAGCGACGATACCACTAGGCCATCATCTCCCCACTCTAACAACAGGAAGAGGATTAGACATAAAATCAACGTGAAAAATGTCATGATGTTTTCTTGGCCCATTGTGACAGTACTGGCTAGTTAAATGGTCTGCCTGATTCGTGCCACATCCCACAGTTTGGCAATAATTCTAAAAGTATTTTCCTTGCAAAACACAAAAAGGTTTGATACATCAAGGCACTGTTTCAGCAAATTGATATATTTCTTTATACAAGTATTAATGAGGCATTTCAAATTTATTTTTGGTTAAATGTGGTCAATAAGCTAGATTTTCAAAAGCCTCATTATGTTTCTTGGCTGAAAGGCCAGACAACCATTAGGTTGCTGAAACACCAATGCCCCTACTTGATTGACAGCTCTGGACAAGGGATCTCTACCAATTTCACATTGTTTGTTTTCAGAGGATGAAGTGGTTATAAGTGCTTTGCTGTTTCAGGTTTGAAACTTTAAAAGAGTCTGTGTGAATGACAGTTTTATTGCCCTTTAATAGAAGGGAGGTTTTTTTTAATGTAGTGAAAAATTAAGAATTAATTACTTGTCTTTTTTTGCAAAGCCAGTGAGTTCATTATTTCCATACAGTATGTGCGAGTTCATGGATAGTAAAAAAAGAATCATATTTTGGCAGGGGTTCATGATTGGTCTTGAGGATTATTTGAGGAGGTAATTCTTTGCATAGGGGAAAGAAGGACACTGGGTGATTTTTGGGGAGGTCATACTTTGACATGGGGTAGGGGGACTTGAGGAATACCTTTAAACTTACCTTTCAAAGGGGTCCCTCATGCAGACCATGATTCACAACATCCCTGAAGAGCTAAAGAACACAACCTTTTGAAAACATGGTCCGACTCCATGATGAAATGGGAGACAAGGCCATGCTGAATGGAGCTGGTCTGGTTGGAAAGGCCAGGTGCAGACTCACAATCTCAATTCACCTGCACCCTTAAGAAGTACTCTCAAAAATTAGAAGCATCAGGAATCCTGAAATTGAGTCCTGTACTCCATTTCTAAAGGGCTCCCAAATCATACTGGTTCAGCAAAAATCTAGCCAAAAGTTAACTCTGTCCCTTTTCACTGATGCTGCCAGACCAGTTAGCCTGGAATTTCATCAATGTGGAAAGATTGAGTAGATTATACAGGAAATTATACAGAGATTAAACTGGCTGAAGGGGAAACATGACAGAAAACTGCATCAGATCCTGAAACATGAGATTAGTTGCTGTGTCAAAGTATTGTGGAGTGTTAAAATTCAGAAAACATTTTCTCTCAGAGTAATCTACAGAGAACGGGATCTGAAAAATACAAACACCCAGGGAGGATCCTGGTGAATTAAGTATTCTGTCCAAAAATACATGGGACAAAGAATTTCAAAATCACTGAGTAAGCGAACTTGTATCTAATGTTTGCTTCATTTGAGGCATTGGATAAAGTTCTGGGCAGAGCATCTCAAAAAAAATGTTCTAGATTCATGGGTAAAGTAGCCACAGTCTTACCAGGCCATAGGGTCACACTGTCATTTTAGAAAGAGTGAGAGAGCGTGAACTTGTGATTGTATAATCTCAGGCAAGGGGAGAGATTGAGAAGGTGAGTACTTCATGGTAACCTCACCCACACTGTTCGCATCACTCTGCATTACAAACCAGCTAATGGACCCCTGTAGAGTTGTGGGTAGCTAGGGGCATACGTAGAAACTGGAATGAGAGATACAGTTTTCACTCCTTCCAGTGAGCATTTTCATGCAGATGCAATTTATCCACTTGTTCAGTATAATTACATCAGGCCATGACATAACAAGAATGTTCCCTCTCTGTAAGCAGCATTTTTGTGCTCTTGTTTCTAATTTAATTCAGACCAGCAACTTCATTTAAAGTAGAGTCAGTGCTCCATACAAACCATAGCCCCACACACACCATTGGGAGGGGATTATAAGAGTTCACATACACAAAACATTATTGAACATTAAAGAGGGATTACTTTAATGTATCCATGGTTGGTCCCAATTTTGCTGCATAAACCTGAGCTCATCTTAACTCTATTGCCCCTGTCCTAATCCACACAGAGTTTCATTTACCATCACCTTCTATACTTGCTGATCTACATTGGCTCCCAGTCTGGGAAGATCTGCATCCTCATTCTATAATCCCTCTCTGACCTCACCTCTCCCTATCACTGTCATCTCCTTCAGCTCCACAACTGTCAGAGATAACTACTCCCGTCTAATTCTGATCTCTGGCACATCTCAGCTTTCAATTGCTCCCCCATTGACAGCCATGTCTTCAGCTGCCCACTATGACAATAAATTCTGGAATTCCCTCCCTAGACCTCTCCTTCTTTCTCCCTTCCTTTAAGATGCTCTGTAAAACTTATCTCATGACCAAACTTGTGTTCACCTGTTCTCACAGCTCCTTATATGGCTCAGTATATAATTTTGCTGGTAATCACTCCTATGATTTGATTTGTGGGGGATGGGGGGCATGATAAAGGCAGTATATAAATGCATGTTATTGTTGTGTTATTCAATTATCTCTGTTCCGCATTGAGCGCACTGTTAACACAATGTGAGCTGGTGAGTAACATCTATTTTGGTTTAAAATTAATGGAGCCCTTAGAGCCAGTTACCAGCCACTTTGAAATTGAAACTAATACAATATGGATAATGTACACTGGCTTTTGATCAATATAATCTATAACTTGTTTAAAACATAGGGGTGATATCTGGTGAGGACTGCATTAGATGTGGGATTCTTTTCATTTTAACAGTGAAAGGTGTGTGTGTCTGTGTGTGTGTCTGTGTGTAACTTTCTGTGTGTGTGTGTTTTTGTGTGTGTGTGTGTGTGTGTGTGTATATGGATGTGAGTGTCTGTGTGTGTGTGCGTGTGTGTGTGTCTGTGTCTCTGTGCGTGTGTGTGTATGAGAGACAGGGAGAGTGTGTGCTTGTGTCTGTGTATGTATGTGTGTGTACGCGCATGTGTGAACGAGTGAATGAGTCTCTGTGTGTGTGTTTAGAGGAGGTGGAGTGTCAGGGGGAATCTAGCAGACTTTTTCAAGTCATGAATGGTTCTGAGACCGGATAAAAGCCAGGTGATGATTTAAAAGTGGGGGCAGCTGAAGAGAGCTGAGACTATTCAACAACAAAGCACAGAACAAAGACAAAAACTCACCTCATCTTCCTGGAAAGTTGCGTTGGTGTTTAGGAATTCTAGCTGCTTCTCAAACAGAGCACTGATTGCACTGTAGACCAGCTCATACTGTTCCTACAATAAAGGAAAACAACAAATTGTCAACAATTGAACACTTCTGGTCAAACCACCATCTGAACAGTTTAAAAAAAATGACAGACTCAGTGAAAATGATGCACCATCCCTGGTTAATTAAGCGAAGGATAGTAGCAAATGGTTAGAAAATAGGTGCAATACTCCAAGGGCCAGAACTATGGACAATTTCTAGAAACCAGCAAAGAAAGAACGGATAAGTTAAAGTGTGAGAGAAAGCTAGCTAGAAATATAAAAACACACAGGAAGAGTTTCTATAAGGATATAAGAAAACCAAAGAGTTGGTAAACTGAACTATTGTTGTCTAGAGGAAGAGACTGGAGAGTTAATGGGAAATAAGGAAATGGCAGAAGCATTGAACAGTGTTCTTTGTCTTCACTGTAGCAGACACAAAAATCGTCCCAAATACATTTGAAAATCAAGACCGAAAAGTTGGAGAGGAACTTAAATGAATCATAATCTTTAAGGACTTGGTCCTGGGAAAACTATTTGGACTAAACACTGACAAGTCCCTTGGAGCTGATGACCTGCACCATAGGGTCTTGAAAGAAGTAGCTACATTGGTTGTAACCTTCCATTCCTTCGATTCTTCAAAGGTCCCAGTGGATTGGAAACTCCAAATGTAATTTTTATCTGAGGAAGAATGTTGCTATAGAGGCAATGCAAAAGGCTTACCAAACTGATTCCTGGGATGACAGAACAGATGTATTAGGAGAGATTAAGTTGTTTAGAATTATATCCACTGGAGTTTAGAAGAATGAGGGGGATTTCATAGAAACCTATCAAATTTTGACAGGACTAGACAGGGTAAACACAGGAAGGATGTTCCCAATGACTGGGAGTCAAGAACGAGGTGTCATAGTTTAAGGATAAGAACTGAGATGAGGAGAAATTTCTTTGCCCAGAGTGCTGAGCCTGTGGAAATGCTAGGGGCACTGGATATTGCAAAAGCTATTGGCCTGACGACATTCCAGGAATAGTACTGAATACTACTGAAGACTTGTGCTCCAAAAGTGCTGTGCCTTGAGCCAAATTGTTACCGCACAGCTACAATATTGACATCTACCTGAGAATATGGAAAGTTGCCCAGGTATGTCCTGTACACAAAAAACAGTCAAATCCAACCCACCCAATTGCTGCCTCATTAGTCTATTCTCGACCATCAGTAAAGTGATGGAAGGTGTCACTAACAGTGCTATCAAGCAGCACCTGCTCAGCAATAACCTGCTCAGTGACGCCCAGTTTGGGTTCCACCAGGGCTCCTGGCCTCAGTACAGCCTCAATTTAACCATGGATAAAAGAGCTGAATTCCAGAGGTGAGGTGAGAGTGACAGCCCTTGACATCGAGGAGTCCTAGCAAAACTGGAATCGATAGGAATCAGATGGCAAACTCTCCACTGGTTGGACTGGCACTAGGGAAATTACCTAGCACGAAGGAAGATGGTTGCAGCTGTTGGAGGTCAGTTATCTCAGGATATCTCTGCAGGAGTTCCTCAGGCTATCCAGTCTCTCCTTATACCTCAAACCCTCTGTTCCCAGCAACATCCTGGTAAATCTTTTCTGAACCCTCTCCAATTTAATAATATCCTTCCTATAGCAGGGCAACCAGAACCGCACACAGTACTCCAGGAGAGGCCTCACCAACATCCTGTACGACCTCAACATGACGTCCCAACTCCTATACTGAAAGGTTTGAGCAATGAAGGCGAGTGTGCTAAATGTCTTCGTAACCACCCTGTCTACCTGTGATGCAAATTTCAAAAAATTAGGTACCTGAACCCCTAGGTCTCTGTTCTACAACACTACTCAGGCCCTACCATTAATTGTATAAGTCCTGCCCTTGTTTGTTTTAGCAAAACGCAAAATCTCTTATGAATCCAAATTAAACTCCATTGCCACTCCTCAACTCATTGACTCAATTGATCAAGATCTCTTCGTAAGTTCAGGTAACCTTCTTTACTGTCCACTATAACAACAATTTTGGTGTTTGCAGCAAGACCTAGACAATATCGAGGTTAAATACATACCGCACAAATGACCATCTCCAATAAGAGAAGATTTAACCATCACATCTTGATATTTAATGGCATTACCATTGCTGAATTCTCAACTGTCAACATCCTGGAGGTTAACATTGACCAGAAACTGAACTGGACTTGCCATATGAAAACTGTGGCTATAGCAGCAGGTCAGAGGTTAGGAATACTACTGCAAGTAACTCACCTCCTGACTCCCCAAAGCCTGTCCACCATCCACAAGGCACAATTCAGGAGTGTGATGGAATACTCCCCATTTGCCCGGATGAGTGTGGCTCTAATAAAACTCAACAAACTTGGCACCATCCAGGACAAAGCAGCCCACTTGACTGGTGCCACATCCACAAGCATCCATTTCGTCCACGACTGACAATCAGTAGCAGCAGTGTGACCTATTTATGTGATGCACTGCAGAAATTCACTGTAGTTCTTTACCCAGCAACTTCTAAACATATGATCACCTAGAAAGACAAGGGCAGCAGATACATGGGAAGACTACAAACCTGCAATTTCCACATCAAGCCAAGCGCCTCCCTGACTTGGAAATATACCTCTATTCCTTCAGTAGTACTGAGTCAAAATCCTGGAATTCCCTCTGTAGGGGCATTGTAGGTCTATGTACAGCACATGGATTGTCGCGGCCCAAGAACACAGCTCACCACCACCTTCTCAAGGGCGACTAGGGATGGGCAATAAATGATGTCCCAGCCAGAGACATTCATGTCGCATGAATGAATTAAAATATTGTTTAAAATGTTGCCACATCTTTTTCTACCTCATGCCAATTCCCATTTAAGTTCCAACTAATTTCAATGCTTGAGATGTTTCAGGGAACAGTGCCGTTCATAACTAGATTGGCTTTGCAGTGAATATGAACATTGTGCACAAAAACAGAAGTTGCTGGAAAAGCTCAGCAGGTCTGGCAGCATCTGTGGAGAAAAAAAATCACAGAGTTAATGTTCCAGGTCCGGTGACCCTTCCTCAGAACCCAAAAGTTTCTGGGTTGGAAGTTTCTGGATTTTCACTCCTCTGGAGCTGACAAGCTAGTCTTAGAGAGAATGGAGACTATTTCACTGAAGAACCAGCACTAACGTCTAGTCACTTGTTCTGGGCTCCCACACCAGAGGAAACAGTTTCCCTTGGTCCATCCTATTGCATCCCTTTACCTCTCTCTTTGACCAAATCACTCACAACCTTTAAAACTCAAGAGAATGCAAACCATATTTAAACAACGTAATCTCTTAATTTAACCCTTTAAATCTCTGCACCTGAATATTAGTGGTCAAGGCTTAATCTCTGGAATAACACAGCAGGCCAAGCAGCATCAGAGGAGCAGGAAGGCTGACGTTTTGGGCCTAGACCCTTCTTCAGAAAATTTTCTCCAGCATCTGCAGTTCCTACTATCTCTTAACCTCTGGAATTCCTTCCCTACATTTGTCTGCCTCTCTACCTCTCTTAGGCAGTCCTTAAAAACCTCTTTGACCAGGTTTTGGCTCCTGTTCTAATATCTCCCTCAGGGAGTCAGCGTTTAATATTGTTTGATAATCACTCCTGTGAAACATCTTGTGTGTCATCTTACCACTCTAAATGCGCTATATAAATGCAAATTTCAACAAACTAATGGATACAATTGAAAACAGAAAGGCCTCAGCTCACATCAAAAGCACAGAGAATAAAGCTTTCGTAACACACAGGTTTGCCGGAAATAACCAGTCTAGTTAAAATAGAAAGTCAATGCACTTCTCGAGCTTTAGCAGGCGAGTCACAAAACCACACGATGTTCACAAAAAACGAAAGAACTGCGGCTGCTGTAAATCAGGAACAAAAACAGAAGTTGCTGGAAAAGCTCAGCAGGTCTAGCAGCATCTGAGAAGAAAAAAATCAGAGTTAATGTTTCGGGTCTGTTCTGAGGAAGGGTCACCGGACCCGAAACATTAACACTGTAATTTTTTTTTCTCCACAGGTGCTGCCAGACCTGCTGAGCCTTTCCAGCAACTTCTGTTTTTGCACACAATGTTCATATTCACTGCAAAACCAATCCAGTGATTAATTGCAAAAATGTGTCAATTAAATTAGCATTTCTAACATCATGTCTGATCATGCGAATATATGAATTTCCCCAAGATCCCACGCACCGCAGGGAAAATTCACTCATTTCAACCTCCCAGGATGTAGTCACATTCAGAGAGACAGTAGGATGAGAAAATGCTGCAAAACATCAGAACAGCAAAATAAACTTGTATTTATATAAAACACCTTAACCATAGAAACCAGGAGCAGGAGTAGGCCATTCAGCCCCACACTGCCATTCAATATGATTATGGCTGATGTATCTTAAAGCCATTTTCCCATATTCTCTCCACACACTCTGATGCTTTTAATATCTAAAAATATACTTTCCTGAATATACTCAGTGACCCAGCTTCCACAGTCTTCTGTGGTAGCAAATTCGATCTGTTGAACACCTATTAAGTCTTTGAGTATGTTTAAGGTAGAGATTAAGGTAGATTTCATAAAAAGAATGGGAGTATTCAGTCAGCAATGACCACATTAAATGATGCAGTTGGCTCGGTGGTCTGAAGTGTCTGTTCCTATATTCCTATGTCAACCTGATTTAAGATGGAGTTGTTGGGGCTGCAAGGCTGGACGATTAGGGTTTATGAGCCTCAGATTGCTTTGTGCATGACTATATCGGATAGGCAGTGAAAGAGGGGATGAATGGCCTGCTCCTGTTCCACAAAACGTATTGGGAGATGGGGGCAGAAATAGGTCATTTGCCCCTTGTGCCTGCTCCCACATTCAATGTAATCATAAATAACCTATCTAAGTTCCACTTTGCTGTTCTATTGAAATATCCTCGATTCTCTAAACTTGCATCCTAGACTCGAATTTCTATTTAATTAGGTTGGGAAAATATTGATCTACAAATAGGGTGTTTGACAGATTTTATTGAGAGTTTTTCATGGATATATGCAGCAAAAAGACAGGTAACTCTAGGTGAGAGACAGATCAGCCATAATACTGAATGAATGGTGAAACAGATTCCACAGAACAGTAAAATAGCTGTGGTGCAGATCTGCAAATATGCATCATTACCTAATGCCAATTTCCTGATTGTTTTCCTACACATTTGCACATTATTTGTATCCAAATAATCACCCAGTACCCCTTCAAATGCCCCAGCTGATGAGCTAAATTGCTTCCTAAGTTCCTGGGTTACAAGAGGTGTGAGTGAAGCCTATTTCTTTTATACAGCTGGGGGAGAGAGAATGTCCCTCTCCATTACTAACATTTACTTCTAATTCAACTGGGCGGAGCCTAGAGATAAAAGTCCAACCGGAGGTCTTGAGATCTTGAAGAACTGACAAACTTCAGGTTGAAAGTAGTGTCTGGAGTGCTCAATTGTTCCAAGCTGTGTCAACCTTCTTCTGCTGAAGTCACCTTTCTATAATAATAATGCTGTTTAATCAGATTTATTTTCAGGCACAGAGCAGGAAGCCCAAAAGTGAAAGAGTTTTGTTATCCAAAATATGTGAAGCGGCAATTTTGTTTTAGGTGGAAAGGTTACTTGAGGCAGTTTTATATTTATATTCTGTGAAGTTATTTGACACATTTATCAAAGTCTGTGCAATTTCCTCTTCACTACATCAACTTCTAATTGTCCCACCTACAGACTGTAAAAGGAAATATTAACACAGATGTCACAGCACTGCTTCATTCTTGCCACAAACAACAGCCTCCAGCACGCAATAGAACATCGAATATTTCCTCTGGTCACAAAAAAACAATGTATGATCAACACTGAAGCACATTTTTCACCAAAAGGTCCAGGGTGAGAGAGAAAGAATGTGCATGTGTATGAGGGTGAGAAAGGGAGACAGCCAGAAGCCTAAAAATGAAAGAAAGTGAGAGAGCAACTGAGAACAGGAGCAAAGAGAGAAAGTGGAAGACATGAAAGAGAAAGTAAACAAGAAAATCCAAGTTTGATGAGATAAAGTGAAAAAGAAAGAAAAACACAAAAGACTGCTGTTTTGGAAAATGTAGGGGATGGACTGTCAGGGGAATGTAGCATCGATAGCCAGGTTTCTGGTACCAAGACTGGCTCTACTGTAATGAGAGGCATTTCAGGTTCTCGATTGTAATAGGGGACTCTCCAGTCTGAGGCACAGACAGACATTTCTGTGGCCAACAATGAGACATCAGAATGATGTGTTGCCTCCCTGGTGCCAGGGTCAAGAATGGCTCAGAGAGGGTGCAGAATATTCTCAAAGGCGAAAGTGACCAGTGGGTGGTTGTTGTACACATTGGTACCAATGACATAGGAAGAGGAAGGGATGAGGCTCTGAAGAGAGAACAGAGGAAATTAGGCAGGAGGTTAAAAAGTCAGTCCTCAAGGGTAGTAAAATCTGGATTACTCCTGGTGCTACATGCTAATGACAGTAGGAATAGGAGGATAGAGCAGATAAAAATGTGGCTGCGGAACTGGTGCTGGAGGCAGAGATTCAGATTTTTGGATCATTGGAATCTCTTCTGGGGTTGAAGTGACCTGTGTAAGAAGGATGGGTTGCACCTGAATTGGAAGGGGACTAATATATTGGTGAGGAGATTTGCTAGAGCTGCTCAGGAGGCTTTAAGCTAGTAAGTGAGGATGGGGGTTTGGGGTGTGGTGGTGGGACCCAAAAAGACAGTGAGAATAGAGATCAGTCTGAGGCTGATACAGTTGGGAGAAGGAACAAGTCGAATAGTCAGGGCAGGCAGAAACAAAGCGGAGAATGGGGTAGGGCTGATAAATTAAAGTGCATTTATTTCACAGCAAGAGACCTAACAGGTAAGGCAGATGAACTCAGAGCATGGTTGGGAACATGGGACTGGGATATCTAGCAATTACAGAAACATGGCTCAGGGATGGACAGGACTGACAGATTAATGTTCCAGGGTATAGATGCTATAGGAAGGGTAGAAAGGGGGGCAAGAGAGGAGGGGGAGTGGCATTTTTCATTGGGGATGTACTTAGGAAGGATATTCCTGGGAATATGTCCAGTGAAGTTATTTGGGTAGAACTGAGAAATAAGAAAGGGCTGATCACCTTATTGATCACACACACGCGCACGCACACGCGCACACACACAGACACACAGACACACACACACACACACACACACACACACACAGACAGAGACACACACACAGACATAGATACAGACAGACACACACACACACACAGACACAGACAGACAGACAGACAGACACACACACACACAGACACACACACACGCACACACACAGACACACACACACGCACACACACAGTAGTCATATGTGGATGTACCTACTAGAGAGGGAGCAATACTTGACCTTCTCTTGGGAAATAAGACAGGATAACTGACTGAGATGTTAGTGGGGGAGCACTTTGGGACCAGTGACCATAATTCTAATAGTTTTAAAATAGTGATAGAACAGGATAGACCTGATCTAAAAGTTAAAATTCTAAATTGGCAAAAGGGCAATTTTGATGGTATTCGGCAGGAACTTTCAAAAGTTAATTGGGACAGACTTTTTGCAGGGAAAGGGACGGTTGGAAAGTAGGTGGCCTTCAAAAATAAAATTACGGGAGTCCAGAGACAGTATGTTCTTGTTAGTGTGAATGGCAAAGATGTGTAGAAAATGTTGGATGACTAGAGAAATTGAGGCTCTGGTCGAGAAAAAGAGAGAGGTATGTGACAGGTGTAGACAGCTGGGATCCCGAGTGAATCCCTAGATGAGTATAAGGGCAGTGAGAGCGTACTCAAGAGGGAAATTAGGAGGGCACAAACAGCACATGAGACAGCTTTGGCAAATAGTGTTAAGGAGAATCCAAAGAGATTCAACAAATATATTAAGGACATAAAAGTAGCTAGGGACAGAATAGAGCTCCTTAAAGATCAACAAGGCCATCTATGTGTGGAACTGCAGGAAATACTAAATGAGTATCTTGTGTCAGTTTTTACTGTTGAGAAGGATATGGAAGCTAGAGAACTTGGAGAAATAGTGATATCTTGAAAAGTGTCCATTATACCGCTGAAGAGACACCAGGATGGTGTGTTGCCTCCTAGGTGCCAGGGTCAAGGATGTCTCTGAGTGGTTGCAGAACATTCTGAAGGGGCAGGGTGAACAGCCAGAGATCATTGGGCACATTGGTACAAATTACATAGGTAGACAAAGGGATGGGATCCTGTGCAATGAGTATAGGGAGTTAGGTAAGAAGTTAAAAAGCAGGACCTCAAGCGTAGTGATCTCCCGATTACTCCCAGTGCCACGCGCCAGTGAGGATAGAAATAGAAAGATAGGCCAGATGAATGTGTGGCTGAGGAGCTGGTGTAGGAGGCAGGGTTTTCAGTTCTTGGATCATTGAGACCTGTACAAGAGGGACAGGTTGCACTTGAACTGGAGGGGGTCCAATATCCTTGCGGGAATATTTGCTGGCGTAACCCGGGAGGGTTTAAACTAGTTTGGAGGGGGGGTGGGACTCTGAATAAGGGAGGGGCCATCGAGAAGCCGGGGAAAGTACATTAGCCATTGAGAGCAAGTTTACTATTCAGGATAGCCAGGGGCACAATAAAGGGAGGGAAAAAAGACTTAGTGTTTAAAGTGCATTTATTTCAACGCACGAGGCCTGATTGGTAAAGCAGATGAGCTCAGAGCATGGACTGGTTCTGGGGACTGGGATATTATAGCCATAACAGAAACAGGGCTGAGAGAAGGGCAGGTCTGGCAGCTCAATGTTCCAGGATATAGAAGCCACAGGCGTGACAGAAGTACAAGTAAGCAAGGAGGGGGAGTTCCCCTTTTGATAAGGGAGCACATAACAACAGTGCTTAGAGAGGGTATTCTTAAGGGGTCATCAAATGAGGCCATATGGTTAGAACTTAGAAACAAGAAGGGGAGGGTCACTGTTGAGACTGTGTTATAGACCCCCAAATAACCTCTGGGTACTAGAGAACAGATCTGTAGAGGGATTGCAGATACCTGTAGGAATAATACAGTAGTGCTGGTTGGAGAATATAATTTCCCCTGTATTGACTGGACCACCCAGAGTTTAAAAGGACCGGATGGGGTGGAATTTGTCAAATGTATCTAAGAAAGTTTCCTAAATCACTATGTAGAGGGCCCTACTCGGGAGGGTGCAACACTGGGCCTCCTCTTAGGAAACAAGGTCGGGCAAGTGACTAAAGTGTCACTCTCTGAGTCCACTGACCATAATTTGGGTCCACTGACCATAATTCTCCTGGATTTAACACTGTTATGGAAAAAGATAGGACAGGTCCACAGGTTAAGGTGTTGAACTGGAGTAGGGCCACTTTTGGGCCTATTAGGCAGGATCTAGCAGTGGTTGATTGGTTGAGTCTGTTTGAAGGAAAAGGAATATCTGGCAAAAAGGAGGCTTTTAAAAGTGTGATAACAAGAGTTCAGGGGCAGTACGTGGCTGACGATAGATATTGAGGCTCTGATCAGGAAAAAGAAGAAGGCATACATTGAGTTTAAGCTATTGGGTTCAAGTGAATCCATAGATGACTATAAAGTGTGTAAGAACACACTTAAGAGAGAAATCAGAAGAGCAAAAAGGGGGTATGAGATAGATCTGGCAGAAAAGGTTAAAGATAATCCCAAAAGGTTCTATAACTATATTAAGAGTAAGAGGGTGGCTAGGGAGAGAATAGGTCCCCTTAAAGATCAGCATGACCGTCTATGTGTAAAGCCACAGGAGATGGGGGAGATTTTTAATGAATATTTCTTCTCAGTGTTTACTGAGGAGACAATCATTGATGCTAAGGAAATAAGGGAAACAAGTGGGGATGTTTTGGACTGTACACACATTACCAGAGAGGAGGTGTTTGCAGCCTTAAAGCTCATTAAGATGGATAAATCCCCAGGATCTGATCAAGTCCATCCTTGGACATTATGGGAGGCTAGGGAAGAAATTGCAGAGGCCCTTGCACAGATTTTTTTTCTTCATTTTTAGTCACTGGCAAAGTTCAAGAAGACTGGAGGGTGGTTACTGTTATTCCATTGTTTAAGAAAGGTAGCAAAGACAAGCCAGGGAACCACAGGTCAGTGAGCCTGACATCAGTGGTAGGCAAGTTATTGGAGAGGATACTGACGGACAAGATTAACCAACATTTGGATAGTTACAGTCTGATTAGGAATAGTCAGCATGGATTTGAGTGTGGAAGTCATGTCTGACAAGTCTTTTAGAATTTTTTGAAGAGGTAACCAAGAGGATAGATGAGGATAGAGCAGTGGATGTTGTCTATATGGACTTCAGGAAAGCCTTTGACAAGGTCCCACATGGCAGGCTGATCATGGACATTAGGTTGCATGGGATCCAGGGAGATCTAGCTAATTGGATTCAAAATTGGCTCGATGGTAGGAAGCAGAGGGTGATGGTTGAAGGTTGTTTCTCAGAATGGAGGCCTGGGGCTAGTGGTGTGCCACAGGGGTCGGTGCTGAGACCTTTGTTATTTGTTATTTACATAAATGTTCTGGATGTGAATGTACAAGACATGATTAGTAAGTTTGCAGATGATACAAAATTAGGAGGTATTGTTGACAGCAAGGAAAGTTATCAAAAATTTCAGAGGATCTTGATCAGATGGGGAAGTGGGCTGAGGATTGGCAAAAGCAATTTAATGCATATAAGTGCGAGGTGTTGTATTTTGGAAAGTCAAACCAAGACGGAACTTATACAGTAAATGGTAAGGTCCTGAGGAGTGTTGTGGAACAGAGGGACCTAGGAGTACAAGTACGTAGTTTGTTGAAAGTGGCGTCAGAGGTAGACAGGGTCGTGAAGAAGGCATTTAGCATGCTGGCCGTCATCGGTCGAGGCACTGAGTACAGGAATTGGGACTTTATGTTACAGTTGTGTAAGTCATTGGTGAGGCCGCACTTGGAATATTTTGTACAGTTTTAGTCACCCTGTTTTAGGAAAGACATTGTTAAACTGGAAAGTGTGCAAAGAAAATTTATAAGTATGTTGCCAGGACTAGTAGTCCTGAGTTATAGGGAGAGGTTGGGATAGGACTTTATTCCTTGGAATGTAGGAGAATGAGGGGTGACCTTATTAAGGTGTATAAAATCATGAGGGGCATAGATAGGATAAATGCATATAGTCTATTTTCCCAGGGATGGGGAATTGAAAACAAGACGGCATAGGTTTAAGGTGAGAGGGGAAAGATTTAAGAAGTACCTGAGGAGCAACTTCTTCACGCAGAGAGTGGTGTGTATATGGAATGGGCTGCCAGAGAAAGTGGTTGAGGCAGGTACAATAGCAACATTTATAAAACATTTGGATAGGTACATGGATGGGAAGGGTTTAGAGGGATATGGACCAAATACAGGCAATTGAACTAGCTGAGGGGGCACTTTGGTCGGCATGGACCAGTTTGGGCTGAAGGGCCTGTTTCCATGCTGTATTACTGTATGACTCTACTACAGACGAGGAGGTGCTGGATGTCTTAAAACACCAAAATGTGGGTAAATCCCCAGGATCTAATCAGGTGTATCCCAGAACATTATGGGAAGCTAGGGAAGTGATTGCAGAGCCCTTTGCTGAGATATTTGTAGCATCGATAGCCACAGGTGAGGTAATGGTAGACTGAAGGTTGGCTAACATGGTGCCATTATGTAAGAAAGGTGGTAAGGAATAGACTAGTGAGCCCATGGAGGGTAAAGTTGTCGGAGGGAATTCTGAGGGATAGGATTTACATGTATTTGGAAAGGTGAGGACTGATTAGGGATAGTCAACATGACTTTGTGTGTAGGAAATTGTGTCTTTCTAACTTGATTGAGTTTTTTGAAGAAGTGATGAAGAAGATTCATGAAAGTAGAGTGGTGGAAGTTGTCTAAATGAACTTCAGCAAGGTGTTTCAAGGTTCTACATGGTAGACGGGTTAGCAAAGTTAGATCACATGGAATCCAGGGAGAGATAGCCATTTGGATTCAAAATTGGCTTGAAGGTAGATGATAATGGTGGAGAGTCAATTTTTGGACTGGAGGACTGTGACCAGTAGTGTGCCGTAAAGATCAGTACTGGGTCCACTGCTTTTTGTCATTAGATAAATTATTTGGATGTGAATAAAGGAGGAAAGGTTAGTAGGTTTGCAGAAGACACCAAAATTGGTGGTGTGATGGACAGTGAAAAGGGTTCTTTCAGAATACAACAAGAGCTTGATCGGATGGGCCAATGGGCTGAGGAGTGACAGATGAATTTTAATTTAGATAAATGTGAGGGTTGCATTTCGGAAAGGCAAATCAGAGCAGGACTTAATACATTTAATGTTAGGGGCCTGGGGAGTGCTGTCGAAAAAAGAGATCTTGGGGTACAGATTCAGTTCCTTGAAAGTGGAGTCACAGGTAGACAGGATGTTGAAGAAGTTGTTTGGTATGCTTGACTTTATTGGTTAGTTCATTGAGTATAGGAGTTGGGAGGTCATGTTGTGGCTGTACAGGACATTGGTTTGGCCACTTTTGTAATACTGCATGCAATTCTGGTCTCCCTGCTATAAGAAGGATGTTGTGCAACTTTGAAAGGTATCGGAAAGGATTTACAAGCATGTTGCCAGGTTTGGAGGGTTTGAGCTGTAGGGAGAGGCTGAATAGGCTGGGGCTATTTTTCCTACAGCACTGGAGGCTGAGTGATGGGCATGTAGAAGTTTATAAGATCATGAGGGGCATGGATTGGATGAAAAACAAGGTCTTTTTCCCAGTGTAGGGGAGTCCAAAACTAGAAGGCATAGGTTTAATATGTGAGGGGAAAGATTTAAAAGGGACCTAAAGGGCAACTTTTCACACTGAAGGTGGTGCATGTATGGAACGAACTGCCAGAAGAAGAAGTGAATGCTGGTACAATTACAACATTTAAAGGGCATCTGGATGGATATATGAGTAGGAAGGTTTTAGAGGGATGTGTGCCAAATGCTGGCAAATGGGACTAGATTAGTTTAAGACATCTGGTTGCATGGATGAGTTGGACCAAAGGGTCTGTTTCCATGCTGTACAACTTTATGACTCTAAGAATCAAGGGAAGGAAAGAACAATCTACTATGACAGAAAATAGCTGTCCTTCTCCTGCTGCAGTGATCAGGAGGAGTAATGGGTTATAGTCTGTCCCGTTCATGTACAGGGCCAGGCAATGCATTTCTGAAATAGCCTGTCTGATATTAATCTTTTTCTCCTGCAACTGTGCTCAGTTACAGGTTACACCCTGGAGACAGACAATTAATTAACCCACATTGTGTTAAAGTTAGTTCTGCTTACACTTTCAAATTATTGGCTTTTAGTGGAATCCAATTTCTTACAAGCATGGCATTATTTGCAGGATGGCCCTGGGGAGCAAGGCAGTATTTAAAGAGGGTCCCTGGGAAATGTGTCACAGTATTTACAAGAGGTCTGCAGGCAAGTGACAGTATTCACGGAATCCCTGCAGTGTGGAAACAGGCCATTCAGCCCTTTCCCTGGGTCCCTGTATTTCCCATGTCTAAGCCACCTAACTTACACACCTGTAGGCATTACAGGCAATTTAGCATGGCCAATCCACCAAAACCTACCCATCTTTGGACTGTGGGAGGAACCCAGAGTACCCGGAGGAAACCCACGCAGACACGGGGAGAATGTGCAAACTCCACACAGACAGTCGCCCGAGGGTGGAATCAAACCTGGCTCCCTGGCGCTGAGGGGCAGCTGTGCTAACCACTGAGCCACCCTATTTGTAGGGGACTTTCTGGGGAACTTGCATTATTTGCGAGGGGGTTCCCAGGCAGCGGGGCAGTATTTACAGTGTCCTTTGGAATATGACATAGGCTGCAGAAATGCAAGTTACTTCTCTCTTTCTGATTCAATGAGGAAGAGTCAGCTTATCTGATAACTGCTAATATCACAGGCTCTCTACAGCTTCACGCATTCTTCATCTGTACCTTGGTTTGTACAATTGATGGTCTCTGTGTTCTCATTTCTTGAATCAGGTCATAAATGCTGAAATTTTCTGGAATAATCTGCAATGGAAAAATATTAATTAAAATGCACACATAAAAACAAAAGATGTTGGGTGCTGAATTAGAAACATTCAGTATGTAATAAAAATAGAAAGCACAGCAAAATCTCAGCAATTCTCATAGCATCGGCAGAGACAGAAACATGAGAAACAGAGACAGGTCAATGTTATTTCATTGTGTAGGCATTGTCAATTGAGCTGTGACCAATTGGTTAAGAAGTTCTTAACTGGAGTCCGCACAGTAGCTCAGTGGTTAGCACAGCTGCCTCACAGCACCAGGGACCCAGGTTTGATTCCAGCATTGGGTGACTGTCCACATGGAGTTTGTATGTTCTCCCTGTGTCTCTGTAGGATTCCTCTGGGTGCATTGGTTTTCCCCCACAGTCCAAAGATGTGCAGGTTGGGTGGATTGGCCATGCTAAATTGTCCATACTATCCAGGAATGTGCAGGCTAGGTGGATTAGCCATGGAAAAATACAGAGATGGAACAGGTCTGGGTGGGATGACCTTCAGACGGTCAGTGTGGACTCAATTGGCCAAATGGCCTGCTTCTACACTGTAGGGATTCTATGAAGTCAATGATGTTTAACAGGCCATTATCTACATGCTGAATCAAACAAATAAAGACCTTCAGAGGTACCAGTTTCTATCTTTCCCACATAGATTCTATTTCTGCCCATAACCTAAGCCCGAGGAACAGCTCAGCTCTTTTTCTTTGAAACAAATCTTTCAGAGATTTTATGACACACCTCTGGAGCAAGTGGGACTTGAATCTGGACTTCCTGGCTTAGAGGTAGGGACACTGCCAATGCACCACAAGAGCCCCGAAGAATCCAGCTTTATTTCCACTCTTTCTTTAATATCTGTCAGTGTTATTACACACAACTTTTGTCCCACCACCCAAATCACCAGTGGGACTTTTCATCTATTTCCACATCACTAAATCATCCCTGTTACCAATTATACACATACCATGCAAAGCACAGCAAGGTCAAAGAACCCAACTTCAGAAGGCTCACTGGACCTGAAACATTAACTCTGTTTTCTCTCCACAGATGCTGCCAGACCTGCTGAGTTTTTCAAGCAATTTCTGGTTTTGTTTCTGATTTCCAGCATCTACAGTTCTTTTGTATTTTTTAAAACAGACCAGCATTGTTTTTTTTCTTATTTCTTATTTTGTATCAGGCACAACTGAACGACTTTCCCACCAGCAAAATCACTGTGATGTTTTTTTGCTTTTCCTTTTAACTACTAGCAGTACCCAGCCATGTAGCTAATTAAATATTTACAAGCAAAGCCCGTTAAGAGCAATGCAAGCCATCAAAAGCGAGAGGGGAGGTAGGGGAAGACAGAAGGACTTAATCAAAATGTTGGGGAGTCGGAGGGGGAGAGAGGGCATGGTATTCCCCATGGTGCCCACCTCTCTAAAGGCATTGAGAGCATTGATGGACACTGCATGGTCCCTCTCCACAGGCACCTGTGCATGAACATAACCACAGAAGACCATTGGCAGAGATGACCTCTTCCATAACTCACCGTCTGGACCTGTTGATAAAGAACCCAGCTCTTCTTTTTTATTGATTAGGAAACATAGATCACATTTAACCTGCTCAGAGATGTTATTGCACACCTCTGGAGCAGGTGGGACTTGAACCCATGCCTCCCAGATCAGGGGTAGGGACACTATCACTGTGTCATAGGAGAGTCTGCTTTTCCCCCAAATCATCCGTGGTTTTTTTTTTAATATAGTGAAGAACCCAGCTCTTAAATACAAAGTCCAGACAGCATCAGGTAATGAACCTTGAAGCTGTTCTGGTTTACCCTTAAAAGGAGCTTGACTTCTAATCCTGACAAAGAAAGAGGAATTCAACCACTGGAGGATGCTCAGAGACTGGGTGGGAAACTGATCCTCACTGTCATATCTGAATTATGATGAAAAGTCAGAAAAAGATTGGACATTTAAGGCTTTAACAGGCAAGAGGAGAGATCTTATAGGGAATCAAAGATGTGAATTGGTCATCCTGAGTCATTCTGTCAAGGGAAGCTGTAGGAGCACCACAAGAGGACACAAACACAAAGGGAGAAGAGCCAAGTTCAGGCCAAATGTCACACAGATAGAAAGATTTGTGAAATATCAGGGAGCTGATGACTGTGCTGAGCTGACATGAAAGAAGAGTTGGGCATAGGGCACATCAGCCATGATATTGAATGGCCAGCCAGGCTTGAGGCATTGAATGGCCTACCCTTGCTCATATTTCTTATGTCCTTCTGTACAAAGAGACTAATACTTGGTATGGGCTCTGGGGACAGTCTCTCTGGAGCCTCTCCTGAGCTGGTTGTGTATGTTGTAGATTTCTGAGGAAGGATGAGTTAAGAACACAAAATCACCATCTTGGGTTCACCTGGGTGCCACCACTGTTTGTCTCTGAGCAGAGTCTGATACTGCCCTGCCAGACCCTCTCCTCCACACTGGCCTTCAGGTTCAGCAAACACAGGCAAGTGGGTAGACAAAGAAGGTGTTGGCCAAGAATCATAGAATCCCCACAGTGCAGAAGAAGGCCATTTGGCCCATCAAGTGGGCACTGACCCTCCAAAGAACAACCCACGTACAACACCACTGTAATTCCACATGGGGTTTTTAACTGTGGCTAAGCCACACATCCCTCGACACTACAGGGCAATTTAGCATGGCCACTTAATCTGCACATCTTTGGACTGTGGGATGAAACTGAAGCATGTGGAAGAAATCCACATGGACATAGAAAGAATGTGGAAAGTTCACACAGTCACTGGAGGGCGGAATCTAACCTGGGTCCCTGGTACTGTGAAGCAGCAGTGCTAACCAATGAGCCACCATCCTGCTGAAAAGACAAAAAAATCTTTGGAATCTATCAACTCCAGAATCCAGCTGGCTATGAAAAGCGGTAAGTATGTGCTGGGTTACAAACAGACTTTGAAAATGATTTGTCAAGGCGACACCGAGCTGCTTGTTATTGCCAACAACTATCCAGCCTTGAGGAAGTCAGAAATTGAGTATTTTGTTAGCCAGTACTGGTGTGCACCATTACAGTGGCAACAACATCGAACTAGGTACAGTTTGAGGTAAATACTAAAGCGTGCACACTAGCTATCATTGATCCTAGTGATTCTGAAATTTTCAGGAACATGCCAAAACCAATCAGTAAGAAATAAAGAGATAGTAGGAACTGCAGATGCTGGAGAATCCGAGACAAC
>NC_063356.1:2775721-2804869 GCF_021869965.1 Rhincodon typus | reverse complement strand
GGGTCTAGGCCCGAAACGTCAGCCTCTCTGCTCCTATGATGCTGCTTGGCCTGCTGTGTTCATCCAGCCCTGCACCTTGTTGTCTCAGTAAGAAATAAACCCTGAACTGTTTTACAAATAAAGTTAGTCTGTCAAAAAAATCCACAAAATTATGACAAATAAAGAGAAGGCAAATATAGTGAGGCTAGAGGGGAACTGTCCTCACTCAGATCTTCAACTCTCCATTTCCAGCAACATCCTGGTAAACTTTTATTGAACCCTCTCAAATTTAATAATATCCTTCCTATAGCAGGCCAACCAGAACTGCACACAGAACTCCAGAAGAGGCCTCACCCAGGTCCTGTACAACCTCAACATGACGTCCTGATTCCTGTACTCACAGGTCTGAGAAATGAAGGCAAGTGTACTAAATGCCTTCTCAACTACCCAGTCTACCTATGATGCAAATTTCAAAGAATTATGTACCAGAACCTCTAGGTCTCGCTGTTCTACTACGCTACCCAGGGCCCCACCATTAACTGTATAAGTCCTGTCTTTGTTAGTATTAATCTTAACAGAATTGAGAATGAGAGGTCACCAGGCTTAAAGTAATTGGTGAAAGAAGCAAAAATGATATGAGAAAAAGTTTTGTCACATAGGGAGAGATTATGGTCTGGAATACACTGCATAGAACTGGTGGAGGCAGTTTCAACGAATGCATCTGACAGAGAGTTAGACTGTAATTTAAAGAGGAGCAGGGTGCAGGGTTACAGGGAGAAGACAGGAGAGGGGCATGAAGTGAGATGCTTTTCCGGAGAGCTGGTGCAGACCTGATGGGCACAATGCCCTCCCATTCTGTGCTATAATAACTCTGTGATTCTGAGAATGCCATTTCAAACAAACTCTGCCATTCAAACTCATCGTGGGCTTTCATTTCACTTTAACACCCAGTCCCTACAACCTTTGGCGACAATGTCACCCGAAGGTTGCAGGAACATCAACTCATATTCCGCTTGGGAACCCTGCAGCCCAATGGTATCAATGTGGATTTCACAAGCTTCAAAATCTCCCCTCCCCCTACCGCATCCCAAAACCAGCCCAGCTCGTCTCCGCCTCCTGAACCTGTTCTTCCTCCCACCTATCCCCTCCTCCCACCTCAAGCCGCACCCCCATCTCCTACCTACTAACCTCATCCCGCCCCCTTGACCTGTCCGTCCTCCCTGGACTGACCTATCCCCTCCCTAACTCCCCACCTACACCCACCTTTACTGGCTCCATCTCCGCCTCTTTGACCTGTCTGTTTCCTCTCCACCTATCTTCTCCTCTATCCATCTTCTATCCACCTCCCCCTCTCTCCCTATTTATTTCAGAATCCCCTTCCCCTTCCCCATTTCTGATGAAGGGTCTAGGCCCGAAACGTCAGCCTTCCTGCTCCTATGATGCTGCTTGGCCTGCTGTGTTCATCCAGCTCTACAACTTGTTATCTCAGATTCTCCAGCATCTGCAGTTCCTACTATCTCTTATCATCGATCTATTTCAGCCTTAGATATATTCAACAATGGAGCATTTACAGCACTGAGGGAATTCTAAAGATTTGGCATGGTTTGAGTGAAGAAATTTCTCCTCATCTCAGTCCTAAATGATCAGGCCATTATCCAGGGACTGTATCCCCTCGTTCTAGTCAATTCGGTGCAGAGCAAACAACTTCTCTCCATCAACTCAGTCAGAATCTTGGGTTTGAATGAGGTCACCTTGCATCCTTCTAAACATCAGAGAATATAGACCCACTTTATTCAGCTTCTTATCATACGGCAACCTTCTCATCCCAAGGATCAATCTCGTGAGCCTTCACTGAACTTCCTCCGATGCAAATATATCCTTCCTTATAAATGAAGACCAAAACCATTCTTTGTGTGGTCTCACTAAAGCTCTGCACAATTGTAGTAAGAATTTTTATTCTTGTACTTCAATCCTATTGTAATAAAGGCCAACTTGTAACTTGTGTTCTTTGTTGCTTGGTCTACCTGCATGCTAACGTTTTGTAAAAACCAAAAGAACTGCGGATGCTGTGTATCAGAAACAAAAACAAATTTGCTGGACTTTGTTTTTGCTAACTTTTTGTGTTCCTTGTAAGAGTACATCAGAGATACTCTAACCATTAACGTTTCCAAGTTTCACACCTTTTACAAAATATTCTACTTTTCTATTCTTACAATCAAAGTGAAGAACCTCACACTTCCCCACATTATATTCCATCTGACACCTTGCTGCCCACTCACTGAACCTGATTGCAGATTTGTGGCCTCATCACAGTACTTTCTAGCTTTGTGTTATCAGCAAACTTGTGTTTGTTACAGTATGTCGCTTGGACTAAGTTAGTCTCTCCCAAATCTTTACCCACTGTGACCCCATTTTGAAGCCTGAAGATTGTCACATCTCCTCAGTGAGAGCTGAGAGAGTGGCAACAAAGACAGAAGTTGCTGGAAAAGCTCAGTGAGTCTGGCAGCATTTTTGAAGAAAAAATCGGAGGTAACACTTCTGGTCTGGTGACCCTTCCTCAGAAATGATGGCAGCTAGGAAAATGTTGGTTTATATGCAGGACGTAGGATGGGGGGAGGGGGTAAGGAGTAAACAATAGGTGGCGACAGACCCCAAAGAGAGAGAAGAAGATGGATAGAAGAAAGAGTTGATAATGATCTGACCAGGAGGGTGAATATCTGTTTATGGAGACTGTTAATGGCTAATTATAGGTAGTGTGTAATGGTAGGCTATGTTTTAACAAGGCCTGGTGTGAGGGGTAAGCAGTTTGGACTTAGGAGAGTTGAGGTCCTAAAATTATTGAACTTAATATTGAGTCCGCAGGGCTCCAGGGTCCCCAAGCAGAAAATGAGGTGTTGTTTTTCCTGCATGCACTGATCTTCGCTGGAACACTGCAGCAAGGCTGAGACAGAGATGTTGGCCAGGGAACAGGGTGGTGTGTTAAAGTGGCAGGCAACTGGAAGCTCAGGGTCTTTTTTGTGAGCAGAACATAGATATTCTGTGAAGCGGTCACCCAGTCTACGCTCCATCTCTCCAATGTAGAGGACACCACATTGTGAGCAGCAAATGCAGTAGACTAGATTCTGGGAAGCACAGGTGAAGTGTTGCTTCACCTGGAATGTATGTTTGGGCCTTTGGATAGTGGGGAGAGAGGAGATAAATGGGCAGGTGTTGCACCATCAGCGGTTACAGGGAAAGGTGCCGTGGCACTGTTAGGGGAGTGTTGGGAGTGAAGGAAGCTTGGACCAGGGTGTCCCAGAGGGAATGGTGCCTGCAGAAGGCAACAAGGGAGGGGTGGGGAATATGTGTCTAGAGGTGGCATCTCGTTGGAGGTGGTGGAAGTGGTATCTGATGATCTTTGAGTGTGGATGCTAGTGGGATGGTAGGTGAGGATAAAGGGAACCCTATCGCTGTTGCGGGAGGGAAGAGAAGGGGTGAGGGCGGAAGTGCAGGAGATGGTTCGGACCTGGTTGAGGGTCCTGTCAGCCACAGAGCTGGGAATCCTCGGTTGAGGAAGAAGGTGGACATTTCGGAGGCTCCCTTGTCGAAGTTGGCCTCATCTGAACATATGCGACGGAGACAGAGGAACTGAGGGAATGGGATGGAGTCTTTACAGAAAGTGGGGTGTGAGGATGTATAGCCCAGATAGCTGTGGGAGGCAGTGGGTTTGTAATGGATATTAGTGGCCAGTCTATCCCCAGAAATGGAAACAGAAATATCGAGGAAGGAAAGGGAGGAGTCAGAGATAGACAAGGTGAACGTGATGGCAGGGTAGAATTTGGAAGCAAAATCGATGAACTTTTACAATCCTGGATGAGAGAGGGAAGCAGCATCGATGATATCATCAATATATTGGAGAAAGAGTTGTGGGTGGGGGCCGGAATAGGACTGGAACAGTGAATGTTCCACATACCCCACGAACAGACAGGCATAACTGGGGACCATGCAGGTATCCATGGCAACTCCTCTTACCTGAAGAAAATGACAGGAGTTAAAAGAAAAGATGTTGAGGGTGAGGACGAGCTTGGCCAGGCAGAGGAGGGTGGTGGTGGTGGGTGGAGACAGTTCAGGTCTTTGCTCCAGGAAGAAGCGGAGAACACTGAAACCCTCCTGGTGGGGGATTCTGTGAGTGTGGCAGCTTGTTAGAGAGGGAGCACAGTTGGTACAACTCAATAGGTACTCCACAGCAACCACTTGCAAATCAAAAACATCAGCTTGTGACCCCAGTTGGGACCCTAACCGCAAATTTGAGGAGCCATGGTCTAAGCCATTAAAATAGATTGTAAGTAGCTACTAGTCTCAGCTTACAAACCTGAAAATGCCCCATTTATTCCTGTCTGTTAACCAATCCCATACCCACGCTGATGTATCACCCATAACTCCATGTGCCCTTATCTTATTGCAATAACCTTTTTACTTTTTCATGGAATGACAGCATTGTTGGATAGGTCAGCATTTATCGCCCATCTGTAATTGCCCTGAGAATAATTAAAAGTCAACCACATTGTTATGGATCTGAAATATGCTAATATGCTTCTCAAATAGTTCTCAAGATGTTCTTTTAATAAATGCATTCATTTCAAACATTTTCCAGCTTCAATATATTGTCAGTGAGATATTTTAGCCGAACGTGTTTTTAGATCTCTCAGTTCCCTGTTGCGATGCAAAGATGTTTTCAAATGAGCTTCATGTATGCAAATTGGATATTAAGATAACATTACCCCATCCTTCAGCAGCTTCCAGGTATAATCAATAGCACAGATCACACCGGTCCTTCCACAGCCAGCACTGTAAAGTAGAGGCACATTTTAGGAGATGGTATAAAAGAAAACAAGGCAATCCTTTCCCATATGACACCCCCATTGTTCTTTTCAGTGAGGGTCATGATTTCCAGGCTCAGAATTGAAAAACTACAACCAGCAGAACCTCATTGCTGTATAGCAGGCCATGTGGTTATTTCAATGTTGGCTTGGTTTGCCATCAGTATTGTTAGCTCTGATTGTGGCTGAGGACACACTTTCAGCAGGTTAGGGGGACTGATTGACTACCCAACGCTGCAGGAATGTTATCCTTGGTCAAGGAACCCATCCAATCGGGAGGGAGTTCAGGGGTTGGTGAGAAGGGTGAGGAAATGTGAAATGGGAAGAGATGTGGGGACTGGAGGAACTTCTTTAAAAACTCACATTACACCCCCAGCCACCAGCCTGTTTGTTGTGGGTTTCCTTTGATCTGTTTGATATATAGTGACTGTCTCACCATTTTATATTAGAGAGGATCTGGGACTCTATTTGTGCTGATTTTCACATTAAAAGAGCCCTTTGCTTGCCTACAGTAAACATCTCAAGTCCAAACTGAAGCTTGGGTGGTTGTGTGGGGTATCCAGGAGGTAAATTTTCTACCCCTAGTCGTTAACCCACTAATGAGACCAAGGGATGTGTGTACATGGGAGCACTACCAGGTCCAATCTCCTTTAGGGGTTACGTATGACACTGACGCGGGAATGTATCACTGTTCTTTCAATATTGTTGGATCAAAATCCTGGGATTCCCTGCCTACACAACATGGTCTACAGCAAGAGGTCACATGTCACTTCAGAAGGGAAATAGGGACAGACAATAAAACATTGAATGGGGAAAAATGAAGTTTGGGATTAAATTAGGTCAATAAAATCAGGGGACCAGAATTAAGATTAGGATGCTATTTTCCCAACCATTTGGGTTTCCCTTTTACCATGTATTTATTAAAGGTGTTTAAGGCTAGTTAGCCAACATACGCAGTAAAACCATAATTACTTTTCTTGTCAGGTTGTGTAATCACAACAGTGGAAAAAGAATGATTACCAAGGGAATACTTCTCACTGCTGGGTTTTTCCCCTTTGACAAGTCATAAGATATTAGAGAGTAACAGAAGGCCTGAAGCTGAGCCCGAAGCTGTGAATTTGTTGTGGTCTGTCAGTCGTTCCTTTCTGCTGTTTGGAGTTCAGTGCATTACCTGCAGTGGATACAGATGGGATTGTCATCGTGTGGTTGATAATGCCTCATGTCTCTGATCAACTCCAAGATGGGGTCGATTGAAGATGGAATGTCATGATCTGGCCAGTTGATATAGTGAAGCTGATACACAGTCCGACAGATCTGGGTCAGGAACAAACAGCACAATCTCAGTTATGAAGCTTTTCCAATTGAATTCGGGGACAAACCACAGGCTATGTTCTACACCACTTTACTCACAAGCACTAATTTTAGTCAAAAAACATCACACGCAGCACAGATGAATGTTGGCCGATGGATTGAATACCATTAGTCCAAAGGCTATGCTGCTTTGAAATATAATTAGTGTGGGAAAGACAACAAAAGCACTGGCAGCATCAATGAAAGAGATCATACTAAGTAGCAATATATAAGCTAAAGCTAGGTACCTAGTGAATTACTGCATAACTCTTATTCTTTGAGCAACATGGGCATCATGGCTATTGCTGGTGATAGTAAGAACTGCCGATGCTGGAGTCAGAGATAACACAGTGTGGAGCTGGAGGAACACAGCAGGCCAGGCAGCATCAGAGGAACAAGAAAACTGACGTTTCGGGTCGGGACCCTTCTTCTGAAGAAGGGTCCCAACCCAAAACATCAGCTTTCCTGTTCCTCTGATGCTGCCTGGCCTGCCATGGCTATTGCTGGCATTTGTTGTCCATCCTTTTGCCACTGAGTAGCTTGCTAGGCAGTGCAGAGATGTCCATATTGCTGTGGGCCTTGAGTCACGTGTGCGCCAGACAAGGTGAGAACAGTAGATTTAAAACCATGACGAGCATAGATAGAGAGGTCAGTAAGGATGTATCTCTTGCATGGTTTAAAGCCAGGACATGGAGTTTTAAGGTATTCATCAGAAAGATGAGGGAGGAGTTGAGGAGTCATTTTTTTTACCCAGAGGGTGTTGGGGTTCTGGAACTCACTGCCTGAAAGGATGGTAGAGACAGAAACCCTCATCACATTGAAAAAACACTTGGATGAGCTCTGGAGGTGTGGGAACTTACAGGGTCACGGGCTAGGAGCTGAAAGGTAGGACTAGGCACAGGAAACAAAGAGACAAGATGGGCAGGGAAGATGGGTGGTTAGAGAAGGAGTTAGAGTAAGAGGAAATAAGAGCGGTGGGAGTGTGAGTAGTGGGTGTAGAGAGATCAGAGTCAGGGTGCAAGAGACTGACACAATAAGGTAGAAAACGGATGCTGGGGGAGAACAGGGAAAGCAGGAGGGAAAGTAATAGAAAGAACCCACTTGAGGGAAAGTGATGTGATTTATATTTTGATTTAACGCATGATTTATTTTCTTGCTGAATGTATCTTGTTAGTAGTTCCATTACATGTGGTGAATAAGTGGATGAGAAACTGGTTGTCCCAAAAAGTCAGCAGTTTAAGAGTTAATAATGTCAGATTGTGAGTGATGACTATGTGTGTTCATCAAGATTACCATTTAACTGCACTTCCTTTACTTACCTTTTGAAATTGAACTTTCAATGTTCTGATGACATATTCTGGTTTAGTCTTCTCTTCTTCCTGGATAATGAAGAGAAGATTCAAAACTGAGTGAACCATAATAATGCACTTCATGACAAGGCTATGTCACATTCTTTTGACATTGCCTGATTTGGAAGCAAGATTAATGGATTTCATAACCCAGCCAACAACAGGGACATGACCACAATCTGTCCAAACTCATCAATCAATTGAAGACCATTGGAACTCTACATGTCAATTGGTGAATACATCAAAATTGCATAACTGACCTCTTTTGCTGGCACACTGAGTTCAATCTAGTTGAATGTTAATTCACACAGACAAACAAGTTCCCAGGTTTTGAGTTAGAAATGGGGGTGCTACAATCATAGAATTTTACATCAGAAGAGGCCAATCAGTTATAGCTGTGCTGGCTCTTTAAAAGTTCAACTAATTCGTTCCAATTTACATTGTAATCCCCACATCCTTGCACATCTTTCATTTTTAAATATATACATCCAATTCCTTTTTTAAAGTTCAAACATTCTAACATACTAACAATTGATGTAACCCAGGACTACATCCAATCAAAGTCGGGAATCGAACAGTGAATATAAAGCTCAGTGTGAAAGGACTGGCTTCCTTTTTGCATTCTTGAGGCCTTGAAATGTCATTGTTTGAAATATAATGGACATTTGTGTTGTTTTTCCATGAAATGGACATCCTATCTCAGGTAGAGAATTCCAAAAACTCACAATCCTCTAATCGAAGAAACGTCTGCTCTTCTCAATCTGCAACAGCTTCTCGGCATCTAATCTGTCAGACCCTCTCAAAATTATGTACTTCAATGAGATCATCCATTGACTAGAAACACAACTGGACTCGCCACATAAACACAGTGGCTACAAGAGTAGGTCAGCGATTGCAATGAGTAACTCACCTGATTCCCAAAGCCTGTTCACCATCTACAAGGCACAAGTTCAGGAGTGGGATGGAATACTCCTCCCTTGCCTGGATGGGTGCAGCTCCAAACAACACTCAAGAAGCTTGACACCATCCAGGACAAAGCAGCCCACTTGATTGGCACCACATCCACAAGCATCCACTCCCTCCACCACCGACACCCAGTAGCAGCAGTGTGTACTATCTACAAGATGCACTGCAGAAACTCACCAAAGATCTTCAGACAGCACCTTCCAAACACACAACATTTCCATCTAGAAGGACAAGGGCAGCAGATATATGGAAACACCACCAATTTCAAGTTCCCCTTCAAGTCACTCACCATCCTGACTTGGAAATATATCGCCGTTCCTTCAGTGTCACTGGGTCAAAATCCTGGAATTCCCTCCCTAATGGCGTTGTGGGTCAACCCACAGCAGGTGAATTGCAGTGGTTCAAGGAGGCAGCTCGTCACCACCTTCTCAAGGGAGAACTAGGAATGGGCAATAAATGCTGCCCCAGTCAGCGACACTCACATTCCACAAAATGAGTTAAAAAAACTTGTTCTCAACTGCAGGGAAAGTAGGTTCATCCTCAGTTTCTGTTTCATGGGACAATCTTCTTATCCCAGGAATCAATCCCATTAGGTTTTCTTGCATTTGCTTTAAGTATATTTAATTATATCTTTTCTTGGGTAAGGAGCCCAGGAGTGTAGACAGTACTTCAAGTGATGTTTCACCAAAGCCTTAGATAACCGGATCGAGTCTTCCATATTTTTATATCCTAAACCTCTTGCAATAAAGATTGCTTTACTATTTTCTTTCCCTGTTGCTTACTTGGGCAAGCTAAACAAAATTGACGGGAATGTTAGAAATACGGACCTGGAGCTGACTCACTCCACTCAGGGGTAAGCGATATTCACCCATAGTTAAAATACTCACACAGGTAACACAGAAAGGACCGTTACGGTATGGATCCTCCCCCATGCCTGTCCAGTATTGCTCACATTTTTTCTAAAATGTAAAGACAGACATCAATCAGAGAAGCACAGGAAGAATACATTCTGCCCATTATGCTTGTATCGATTTTTTGAAGAACTGTCTAATTCGTCCCACTTTCTGGCTCTTTTCCAATAGACCTGCATTTTTCTTTTACCTTTTCAAATATTTATCCAGCTCCCCTCTGAAAGTTATAATTGAAGCTGCTTCCACCACTCTTCCAGATCACAACAATTTGGAGTGTAAAATAAATTGGCCATAATCACTCCCTAACTTTTTTTTATCGTTTAAAATCTTTTCCCATGGGTTACAGATCCCTCAACCAGTGAGTATAGTTTATCTACGCCAGTGTAATTTCCTTGAACAACAATCATGTTGTTTTCTAAATTCTTCCGAAGAATGAAAACATAGGAGATGGAGGCAATGACAACTTACCCGCCCCATTTCAATCACACGACACGCCATGACTATGACCTGACAGAACGAGGGAAAAACAAACACATCAGTAAGATAGTTTCTGATATTGAACTCCAATCTTTAAATGTGTGAAAACAGTCTATAACAACTTCCAGTTAAGTGAAGAAAGAACTTTTTATGATATTGTTTAAGGGAAGAAAATATTTTTCAGAGGAGGAGTGATAGGGAAATACAGAGAAATATTTCAGAAATCAGTAGGTTTGAGAAGGCGTGGGATTTAGGGAAAAGTCTTGGGATTTAGGGAAAATATGTGACAAGGAATGGGTTTGGAAAGAGCATTATTGCTGAGTGTGGAGTCATAGTAGCTTAAGACAATGGTGGGTGGCATGGGGGAAGGAGAGAAGGATTGTAGAGGGAATTCAAGTCAGAAAAGCCAAGGGAGAATTGGGATAAAGGTTTGGAGTTTCAAGGAAGGGGAATTGATGCATTGGAAGCTGGACAGCTAATGGAGATTTGTGGGGATTGGATGACAAAATGTGAAGATTTAATAAAGGACTAATTTACAAGAGGCAAACTATTCAATGAGTTAGAGTTTTCCTGGGATTAGATCAAGAAATAAATTCTGGAGGTAACAATGTTAAAGATAAGGCTTTAGTGGCACTGGAAATGGTGCAAGACCACAGGAAGACAGTGTCATTTGAGAAATAATCTTGGGTGTGGATTGGATTCAAGCTCTTATGCAAAACTTAGAATCAAAGAGGACATGAAGACTCCACTCTAATTCAGCCCAATGAAAATAAGTTTATATTTCTCTCCAATAAAGTGTTTATCAATCCTGAGGGTAAAAGGCTGTGGAAACAGATGGCCAATCTGTAAAGCGCATATGTGCAATCAGAGGTTGGGGAGTGGGGAGCTTCCAGTTTCTGAGTTGGAACATCCCGAGTGGGCTGAATGGCCTCTTCTTGTTTCTCTGGCTCTAAGCCTATTAGCACTGAGCTGAACTCTACTCCAGTGAATTGGATAATGGTGGTCACAGTGTTGAGGCTGGTGCTAGAGACAAACTTTAGTGCCATTTCTTTCCTTATGGAAACTGGTTCCCAGGCCACAGTTAATGTCATGGATAGCATTGAAGAAAACAGCATTGGGGAATGTTGTGAAGCAGCTCTTGGAGGAAGTTATTGATGTTGTTGGGACAGAGAAGAAGGCAATCTCAACCATGATATGGAAAATAAATATGGGGCAAGGAATTAAGAAAGAAAAGAAAGATTTTTGCATTTCTTTGGCACTTTTTATATTTTCAGAATATTCCAAAGGTTTTTTTTAGCCAATAAAATTATGTTGAAGCATAATCATTGCTGTAATGTGGGAAATATGACAGCCAACATATGCACAGGAAGCTCCCAGAATCAGCAATGTTATTATGGCCAGATAATCTGTTTCAGTGACACTGATTGAGATTTAAATATTGACCATGCCACCAGGGATAATTCACCTGCTGTTCTCTGAAACTATACCATAGGATCTTTCTGTTCAAGTCATTAGGCAGAGGGGGCTTCAGTGTCACATCCCAAATAGAAGACAGCACCTCTGACAGTGCAGCACCTCCTCAGCATTGCATTGAAGTGTCAGTCCTACTTCCCTTGGCCAAGACTGGATTGGAATAGGTCCAAGAAGCGACAGACTAATGTTTAACTGATTGAGCCAACAAATCCCAGATGTAAAAGACCCAGTGTCCAGCTGACTGCATCATATGATCTCCCAATGGCTTTGGGTTCAATCATGGAAAATGGAGGCCACTGGTGACCTAGTACCTCTGCAGGCAAATGTGGACAGGAAGTTCCTGAGTCTTCAACTCGTACCTATTAGTAACAAGAGACGATGGAAATGGTATCTCTGAGATCACCTACTTACAGTTTGTCAGTAATGCTATCAAGCTCATTCTACTGTCACCATTTTCCTGCAAAAATGGAAAATACATATGAACACAGGAACAGGAGGAGGCCATTCAGCCCCTCGAGCGTGTTCTGCCATTCTACTAGATTGTGGCTGATCTGTGGCCTAACTCCATATACCTGCCCTCGTGTGATTTCCCTTAATACCTTTGCTGAACAAAAATTTATCTATCTCAGATTTAAAGCTAACAACTCGACTAACATCAACAGCTGTTTGTGGAAGAGATCTCCAAACATCCAGCACCCTTTGTGTATAGAAAGTTCTGCTAAGTAAAACAAAAACAGAAGTTGCTGGAAAAGCTCAGCAGGTCTGACAGCATCTGTGAAGAGCAATCAGAGTTAATGTTTCAGGTCTGGTGACCTTTCCTTAGAACTGGTCAGGAGTAAATGATAGGTAGGGATAGAGCCCAAAGAGAGTGAAGAGCAGTTGGATAGACAAAGGAGTTGATAACGATCGGGCTAGGAGAGTGAATAGCTGTTAATGGGGACTGTTAGTGACTAACAATAGGTAGTATGTAATGGCAGGCTATGTGATAACAAGGCCTGGTGTGTGGGGTAGGGGGCTAGGAAATGGGAGAGTTTAGACCCTAAAATTATTGAACTCGATATTGAGTCCGGAGGCCTGCAGTGTCCCCAAGCGGAAAATGAGGTGTTGTTCTTCCAGCTTGCACTGAGCTTCGCTGGAACACTGCAGCAAGCCAGAGACAGAGATGTTGGCCAGGGAGCAGGGTGGTGTGTTAAAGAGGCAGGTACCATCCCCACCTATCGTTTACCCCTTACCCCCTTCCTCCATCCTATCTTCTGCACATAAACCAACGTTTTCCCAGCCACCATCAGTTCTGAGGAAGGGTCACAGGATCCAAAACGTTAACTCTGATTTCTCTTCACAGATGCTGCCAGACCTGCTGGGCTTTTCCAGCAACTTCTGTTTTTGTTCCTGATTTACAGCATCCACAGTTCTTCTGGTTTTTTTATTCTGATAAGCAAAGTTTGCAAAAGAGAGAATTCTGTTTATGCTATTGGGCTTTGGGACGTGGGAATCACTGGCAAAGCTGGCATCCTTACACTGGCTCATGTCTACCTTTGTTTACCCTGATATCGTGACGTTGAGCTTCTTTCTTTCTGACTCACTGATAAAGGATTGTTAAAACTGAATGGTTTACTAGACCATTTCAGAAGGTGGTTAAAACTCAACTATGTTGGTGTGGGAAGTCACGTACAGGTCTAGATCAGATAAGGGTGACAGGTTTCCTTCTCTAAAGGATGTTATGAATATGAGTTCTTGCAACAATCTGACTGCTTCATGTTCCATTTTTCTGAAGCAGATCTTCGATCCCAGATTTCCAAAGGTCTTTTGAGTACTGAAACCACCACAATAGAACTCAGAATGGATGTGCTCTGAATTAGTGGCTCAGTGTTGGGAAAGAGTCAAATGATTCTTGATATTTCCAGTTTTTAAAACCAGGAACCCAGAATGTGGAAGCTGCACGGAATGGAGAATAGGGAAGCTGTCAAATTGGCTGTGAGCGGTTTTGCCAAGAAATTTTCTGACAGGTTCATGCCTCGAACTTTCCGCATATTTATTGTTTTTTTACATGAAACCGGTTATATCCTTAGTTCTGCAAATGTCAACTTTATAATAAAGCTCATGCAATAAGAATTTCCCTTTGATTGCCCACTGCTCAGTTCCTGCAAACTGCATGGCAGCCTACATTATTTTTTTGACCTGAATTGACCATTTGACACAGTGGTTGGAGGATCCTGCCTAACAATCATATCTCAACCGTGCACCTGGACAAAGACCCCTGTTCAGTCTCATTTTGGAAAGCTTCCAGGAACGTGGGTTTAAATATAAATCAGCGGAATTCTTTCATTTTCAGATGTTTATCACGACCCAGCTTCACAACACAACAAACCATTCCACAGACATCAGATAATGTCCCAGCAAGGATTGGATCCCACTTTATGAGGTTTGTACAGACTCTTTGCTTTGTGATCAGACCATGGATTTCAAATAAAGGACCAGTGCACTCAGTCGTGTGGGAGTACAATAATGTGGTGATTATACAAGAATATACAAGAAGATTATACAAGATGAGGGTGGCATGGTGGCTCAGTGGTTAACACTGCTGCCTCACAGCACCAGGGACCTGGGTTCGATTCTACACTTGGGTGACTGTCTGTGTGGAGTTTGCACATTGTCTGCATGGGTTTCCTCTGGGTGTTCCGGTTTCCTTCCACAGTCCGAAGATGTGCAGGTTAGGTGGATTGGCCATGCTAAATTGCCTGTAGTGTTCAGGGATGTGTAGATTAGGTGGGTTATAGGGTTATAGGGTTATAGGGGGTTGGGTCTGGGTGGTATGCTCTGAGGGTCAGTGTGGACTTGTTGGGTCAAAGGGCCTGTTTCCACACTGTAGGGTTTCTGGGAATTATAGAATCACCCAGAACAAAACTAGACAGTTGGGCTAACACACCAGAGCCTGCTCTCTGGGGAAAAAAAAAATTGTCCAGAAGGAGGGGGCAGGCAATGGCCTAGTGTAGTATCACTGCACTGTTAATCCAGAGACCCAGGCAATGGTCTGGAGACCTGGGTTCAAATCCTGCCACAGAAGTTGGTGGAATTTGAATTTAATAAAAATCTGGAACTAAAATGATGACTAGGAATCCATTGTCAATTGTCAGCAAAAACCCCATCTGATTCACTAATGTCCATTAGGGAAAGAACTGCCATCCTTACCTGGTCTGGCCTACATGTGACTCCAGACCCACAACAACATGGTTGACTGTCAGCTGCCCTGTAGGCAATAAATGCTGCCTAGTCCGTGACACCCTCATCCCATGAACAAATTTTTTAAAAATGAGGCCAACTCTACCAGTTCCTACTCCCAAGCTCTGCAATCCTTTAATTCAGGAAGTTGCTGAATTAATAATTCAGACTACATGAATTCAAATCTCACTACAGTAAATTTGAATTGAGTTTTTAAAAATCTCAAAATAAAAAGGAGAGTAAAAGCAAATAAGAGCCTGTCAGAGTATACTGCCACCCCAACCCTGCCCCCACTAAGTGGTTCCCTAATGTCTTTTAAGGAAGGATATCTACCTGAGTCCAGACCCATGTGAACACCCTTAACTACTGACTGAAATGGGCCTTAACCCAATTTGTTGAATCAAATTAGGGCAACTAGAGAAGGGAAATCAATGTTAACTTTGCTGGAGAATGAACAATCCTTTAAAAATCCTCAACAGCAAGAATCACAAAATTATTACAGTTCAAGAGGAGGCCATTCAGCCCATCATGTCCCTCTGAACATTTAAACTTGTGCTAACCTCAGTGAGAATTACAAAACAAAGCTAGCACTTTTCAGATCCCTAACCATTACAGTTCAGATGAAAAATCTTTGACCTGAAACTTTAATTTTGTCTCTTTGCAGTGACCTTCCAAATTTTTCCAAAAGTACAGTAAACGATTTAGGACAGAGGTGAGGAGACATTTCTTCACCCAAAGAGTGGTGAGCCTGTGGAATTCATTACCACAGGAAGCAGTTGATGCCAAAACATTGAATACGTTCAAGAGGCGACTAGCTATAGCTCTTGGGACGAATGGGATCAAAGATTATGGGGAGAAAACAGGATTAGGCTATTCAGTTGGATGATCATCCATGATTGTGAAGAATGGTGGAGCAGGCTCGAAGGGCTGAATGGCCTCCTGCTGCTCCTATCTTCTATGTTTCTAAGTTTCACCCTTAATTTCTGATTTCAACTATCTGCAGTGTTTTGATTTTGTTGGGAATTGCAATACTGTTTGGTGGTGACATTTTGCACAATTTTCAGATGGTATATATTCAAACATTAGACTGAAAAAAATCAAAAACTTACCAGGACATTATATTCCCACAGCATCCTCCAGAAGTCCGTCACTGTATGGGGCAAAGGACCTTGTGTTGCTATATAAGCTTTTGGTCCATACACTCCCTTCGAGAGAAAACCATTAATAAATGCCACCCAATGTAAATTGACTTTTGAAAAATATACTCTATCAAATGAAGTGCAAGTCACAAAATATAATGTTAAAGAAAAGTGCATATTTTATCAGATATATGTTTTGAGATGTACTGATCTAGTCTCAGATTAATGACATGAGAACATAAGACCCAGGAGCAGGAGTAGGCCATCTGGCCCATTGAACCTACTCCAACATTCAACAAGCTAGTGGCTAATCTTTTCGTGGACTCAGCTCGACTTACTCACTCGCTCACCATAACCCTTAATTCCTTAACTGTTCAAAAATCTATCTTTCTTTGCTTTAAAAATATTCAACGAGGTAACCTCAACTGCTTCACTGTGCAGCAAATTCCACAGATTCACAACACTTTGGGAGAAGAAATTCCTCCTCAACTCAGTCCTAAATCTGGTTATCCTTATTTTGAGGCTATGCCCCCTCATTCTAGTTACACCTGCCAGGGGAAACAACCTCCCTGCTTCCACCTTATCTATTTCTTTCTTAATTTTATGTGTTTCTATAAGATCCCCCCTCATTCTTCTAAATTCCCGTGAATGTAGTCCCAATCTACTCAATGTCTCTTCATAAGCCAACCCTCTCAATTCTGGAATCAACCTAGTGAATCTCCTCTGCAGCCCCTCCAGTGCCAGTGCATCCTTTCTCTAGTAAGGAGACCAGTACTCCAGGTGTGGCCTCACCAGCACCTTATACAGCTGCAGCATAACCTCCCTGTTTTTAAACTCCATCCCTCTTGCAATGAAAAACAATATCCCATTTGCCTTTTTAATTACCTGCTGCACTTGCAAACCAACTTTTTATGATTCATGCACAAGGACATCCAGGTCCCTCTGCACAGCAGCATGCTGCAATTTTTCACCATTTAAATAATAGTCCATTTCGCTGTTATTCCTACCAAAATGGATGACCTCAGATTTACCAACATGCTACTCCATCTGCCAGACCCTTGTCCACTCACTTAACCTTTCTATGTCCCTCTGCAGGCTTCCACTGTGCTGTTCATACTTTGCTCTACACTCATCTCAGTGTCATCTGTAAACTTTAACACACTATATTTGGTCCCTAACTCTAAATCATCTATGTAGATTGTAAACAATTGAGGTCCCAACATTGATCCCTGAAGCACACTACTAGTCACTGATCTCCAACCAGAAAAACACTCATTTATCCCCACTCTTTGCTTTCTGTTAGTTTTTAGGTAGTAAGGGTCTGTAAGAACTTGGGTCAGCCAGCACCACCTGCTCCTTGGATTTAGAAGATTGAGAGTTTTAAACCCTTTATAGGAGAAAAACATGATACTGGAGAAAATCTTTTACGTAATACTGAGAGCATTCTTCATTATCAGATATGATAAAGTTCATATCAATCAGTATCTCCTTTAAATACCACATGCTGTTGTTTAACCTCTTTATTTCTCAATACTTTTCTCCAGTTTACCCTCCTTTGCCCCATTCTTGTCCTCTCACAGCTGGTTAATATTCCAGTCTATTACTTTGATTTAGGACTATATTTTTCTTTCTATCTCTGTAATAATTCTTATAATGTGATCATTATTACCATGGTCTACTTCTCTCACTTGGTCTCATTTCTTTTCCATGTTTAGCAATGCTTATTCTTTTGTTGGACTTCTTACATAGTGGCTCAGAAAGCAAGTCTTGCGCACAAAATAAAATCTCCATCCCTTTCTCTCCTGCCACTTCCTCTCCCCATCAGTTTATTCAGTTCAAACCACCCGACTATGGTATTTTCTCGGGAGATGTATATATCTAAATAATTCTCCCTCCACATTCTTTCTCCTGTCTGATGGCTTGCAGAGTGCCTGCAAATATGATTCATCACTTCTGAACCATTTCCTCAATTTATTAGGATGTCTGTCCCTATGCCTAGTTAAGTCCTTTCTTGCTGCATATTATTTTAATTAATAGTTACCCCATGGTGCCTGCCTTCCAGATAATTTCTAAATACATTAAAGTCTGCAATATTTAACAGCTAATCCAGTCCTGCCTGCAGCATTGTTTCCAATTTCATCTTTACCTTCTCTGCTATAAAGAGGAAAACCTCAGTTTCTATGACTTTGACCTGTCAGTGACTTACACATTTTCCCACTGCATGACTAACTCAACAGTGGGGATGGTTTCAACTGAAATGCTCTGCCATTTTTTTATTGTCACAACATTTCCATTTAGAAAGTGCATACCTTGATGAAATTGGCATTGATATAATCAGAATCACTGTCGGAAATGATCAGCGACAGCTGCACTCGGCTGTGATCAACTGAAAAACAAAATGCAAATTATACGTATACACCCAACACACATTTTCCATTTCCTTGTTCTGCCCATTGAGCTAAGAGGAGCTAAGCTACTTATTTGACCCAGACGTGTCTGTAGTTTCCATCAACTTGGTAATTTCAGAAACTTAAAAGCAGTGAACCAATACCTACATACTCAGGTTCACAAAAAGTAGATTATCCGGCAGTATAAATGGGGCATATTCATCTCCAAAGGTTCTATGAAGGTAGAAGTGATGCTAGAACAGGCATCTCACAAGAAATTCTCATTTGGAGTTTGATGGGCAGGTTATAACAGAGCTGAGTCTTCCATAAGTTGCTCCCAGAACTCTTCATTGTACTGTCACAGGATGGGCTTCTAGTTTCTAGTTCACCTTCTCACATCCTGGGAGCTGCAAGATGCAGCAGTAATGGAGTTATTCCCGAATCAGTGATCAATCTCAATCACTACAACAGACGCCAAACATGATGCGAGGAAAAACTCCAGTGATGGAAAGCTTTCGGAAGCATTGGTCCAAAGTTTGATGGATATATGGGCTAGAAGCCAATCGCCCCTTTGAGCCTGGTCCATCATTCAATAAGATCACGGCTGATCTGACTCTAACCTCAACTCCACATTCTTGCCGATCCCCAGTGATCTTTCACCCCATTTCTTCCCAAAAGTTTGTTTACATTTGCCTTAAAAATATTCAAGGATACTTCTTCCAAACATGTGATCTATAGGAACTTCAGCAAGACATTTGACAAGGTTCCTCATGGTAGACTGGTTAGCAAGGTTAGATCATATGAAATACAGGGAGAACTAGCCATTTGAATAGAGAACTGGCTCAAAGGTGTGGTGGGGGATTGCTTTTCAGACTGGAGGCTGTGACCAGCAGTGTGCCACAAGGATCGGTGCTGGGTCCACTGCTTTTGGTCATTTATATAAATGATTTGCATGAGAGTGTAGGTGGCATGATTAGTAAGTTTGCAGATGACACCAAAAAGATCACCTCGGAGTACAACGGGGCTTTGAACAGATGGACCAAAGGGTGGCAGATGGAGCTTAATTTAGGTAAATGTGAGGTTCTGCATTTTGGAAAGGCAAATCATGGCAGGACTTGTACACTTAATGGTAAAGGAGTGTTGCTGAACAAAGAGACTTTGGAGTGCAGGTTCATGGCTCCGTGAAAGTGGAGTTGCAGGTAGATAGGATAGTGAAGAAGGTGTTTGGTATACTTGAGATAACAAGGTGTAGAGCTGGATGAACACAGCAGGCCAAGCAGCATCATAGGAGCAGGAAGGCTGACATTTTGGGCCTAGACCCTTCATCAGAAATGGGGGAGGGGAAGGAGGTTCTGAAATAAATAGGGAGAGAGGGGGAGGCGGATATAAGATGGATTGAGGAGAAGATAGGTGGAAAGGAAACAGACAGGTCAAAGAGGCAGGGATGGAGCCAGTAAAGGTGAGTGTAGGTGGGGAGGTAGGGAGGAGATAGGTCAGTCCAGGGAGGACGGACATTGGTCAGTGCATTGAGTATAGGAGTTGGGAGGTCATGTTGCGGCTGTACAGGACATTGGTTAGGCCACTATTGGAATACTGTGTGCAATTCTGGTCTCCCCGCTATAGGAAGGATGTTGTGAAACTTGAAAGGGTTCAGAAAAGATTTCCAAGGATGTTGCCAGGGTTAGCGGGTTTGATCTTTGGAAAATGCTGAATAGGCCGGGGCTATTTTCCCCTGGAGTGTCAGAGGCTGAGGGGTCACCTTATCGAAGTTTATAAAATTATGAGGGTCAAGGATAGGGTCTTTCCCCCCAGGGTAGTGCAGTCCAAAACTAGAGGGCATAGGTTTAAGGTGAGAGGGGAAAAATTTAAAAGGGATCTAAGGGGCAAGTTTTTCACGCAGTGGGTGTATGAGTTGCCAGAGGAAGTGGTGGAGGCTGGTACAATTATGACATTTAAAAGGCATCTAGATGGGTATATGAACAGGAAGGGTTTAGAGAGATATGGTACTAGGTTACTTTAGGATAACTGGTTGGCATTGGTAAGATGGATCAAAAGGTCTGCTTCCATGCTGTAAAGCTCTATGACTCTATGTCACGTTCACTGCATATCATGCATCAAAATAGTCCAATAATGGACCTCAAAGTTTTATTTTTTGAAATAAATCCATATAATCTGTATTCGAATAAGTCTACACTAATTGTTTCCACCATCTACCTGATCCACTGATTGACTGCTCACTGGCTGAAATAAAGCTTCTATAAATTATTTTAGAATTTAACCCCTTCATGTACATTGTTTTCTGGTTCTACTGTTCCAAACAAGGTGAAATGCACCATGGTCAATGAGATCTAATCCCTTTAGAATCTTAAAAATAGCAATCATTTGGCCTCCAGACAGTCCCTTTTCCTGTACAAAGATGTCCAATTTATTATATTCTCCTCATAATCCCTCAACTCATTCATTCCAGTTGTTCACCAGTTGTTCTCTGCTGTGAACTTTTGACAGCTGCTATAATACTTTACAGTTCTGCGACCAGAACTGTACTCTGGATTCTAAACATGGTTGTGATAATTATTTCCATCATTTACGGAAACAAAAAGGCTCTTAACCACAGATATATACTCACTGGTGTGTTATCTTCTCTGATCTTTTAGCTACAGGGTGGATTCAGTTTGAGAGCAATTCTATGTTGGAATCTAATGAATCAGATGTCACAGAAGTAGGGCAAAATGCCAACAACTAGTGAGTGATTGAAAACACTAACTGATTCAGTTCAAATCCAGAAAAGTTCACTACCTAATTGTGAGTGTGAGTTACAGTGATGACATCGGCATTTTATTGTGTTCCCATATGTTTTAATTCCACACCACGCTGTTGCTTTTTAAAACACAGCAGGGAGTGATAACGAGGGCACAGGAGGCTTGAAGTTTGCAGTTAGTGGGGAGAGACTGTAGGGGCTCAGGGATCTGAGAGGTAGATGGTAGTTCTGTGGGTGAGTTGAGAATGAGCATGTAATTGTGTGAATGGGTTTGTTTGGTGATCAGGGAAGGCGTTTGATAATCATGGGGATCAGAGCTGGGTGATTCCCTATGATTGGTGAGGGGCTTGGTAATCAGGCAAGGTGAGCAGAAGCAAATATAGTTTGGGGGAAATTTTATTACTTTAAAGCTCATATATATATAAAGACCAGGGAAGTAGAGGAAGGTTCCAGGTGTGGTGTATGTTGGATTCGGAGGAAACTTTCCTGCTCTTCCTGGCCCACAAGCTGTTCTATAAAACCATTTCCCTAATGGATTTGACTGGTCTGAGCCTCCTTTTCCTCACTGGTTTTGTGAAGCCTGTCCAGCGTAGGTTAAAATAGGAAACTTGCGAAATGGAGGCAGACAGATCGTATCATTAAACAGTCTCAACCCCCTTCCTTAGTTCTAATTCTATTAAAGCCAGAAGCATGCATGTTTGAGTAAGTTTATGTTCATTTTTCAGATCTTTAATAGTTTACTCTCTGCCTAACCCTGTCAAATGTGAAGAAAATATAGCAACACAATGCACAGGATAAGGTCCAAGTACCGAAACATCATGAAATCCTGATACTCCTTCATCAATTTTTACATCTAGTTAAAGATGGTATAAAACAGGAACATTTAGCTTCAAATTAAATGCTTCAAATTTTCAATTGTGTGTCAATAAATATCCTACTATACCCTTAAAATGCAGTTATTTGTCTTTCTGAGATATCAACTTAAGATCCTCAGTATTAATTGAGCAAAAAAGTTGAACCTAAGTTAACAACAGAAAAGTCCTCGAGGATAATAGTGTTCTCTGAAAAGGATCGGAAGATTTGAAATGGGAAATTTTGACTTACAGGGTACAATGTCTTTGTAACGATTTTTCTTGATGTTTTCTTTCTTCTCTGCATGACCCGTTGGGTAGACTTTATCATTCCTGTTTTTTACTGACTGCCTTTTCAATCTCTGCAGGAATTTGGGATGAACAAGACAAAGACATATTTGTGAAGTGTTGCAGACATAAAATTGCATCAGCAAAGTATTCCTCTTGCAATGACATCCTTCAGAAAGAGTTTCTCCAGTTCAAAAAATCCCTGCTTATCGACATCACTTCTCTTTGACGAAGAGGATTCATGCAAGTCTCCAATTCTGGCAGAATACCAGAATATGACAATATTACCAGGCCATGTAGCACATCTTATTCCTGGGGATCTTTTCTCCACATGAATCATCCAGTCCAACTCTCTCACTCACTCTCCGGAGTCTGTGATCCTTTAGGGATGAAAACCTGCCATCCTTGCCCAGTGTGGCCCAAATGTGATCCCCAGCAAAGTGACTGACCCTCTCAAAAGCAAAATCTTGTCAATGCTGCAATAAAAACAAAATTTCTCAGAGATGATCAGAAGATTGGGCAGTATTGGTGAATAGAAAATGAACACACAGACAGTTCGATTAGACTGGGTGTGCTTAAAGGATCAAGGAATAAGTAGGAGAGTAGGATTAGAGAAGTTAGGATATTTAAGTCATTGAAAATTACAGTACAGAATGAGGCCATTCAGTCCATTATGTCTACGTCATTTTAAAAATAGCTATCCATCCCAATCCCATTTTCCAAACAAAGCTGCCTCTCAGGCTGAGATGACAAGAGGTCTGAAAGACCTAGCAAGCCACCAAAATATATTCAAGAAAGCTGCTTACCACCATTTTCTCAATAAATACTCTAAACAGTTGTATTCATCTATGTGGAACTTTTAATAGACAATAAATGGAAGGTAACTAGAAAATATAGAGGAACAAGGCCAGGTCTCTGAAGGGAGCAGGACAAGTGGTAAAGGAAGTCTGTGGGATTCTTTCCTTTATTGACTGAAGGAGAAAAGCAGGAAAGTCATGTTAGAACTACACAAGACAGTCCTTCTGCTAGAGGATTGTGTACAGCTCTGGTCACCACATCACAGGAAGGATATGATCATACTAGGGAAGGTACAGATGATGTTACCAGGACTGGGAATTTTAGCTATAAACAAAAATTTAATAGGCTATGCTTGTTTTCTTTAGTGCAGAGGAGGGTGGGGGCATTTAGTTGTGGATTATAAAATTGAAGGGTCTGGATGGAGTGGATAGGAAGGACGAATTTCCTTAGCAGAGAGATCAGTAATGATAGGGCAAAGAGTTTAAGAAATTGGTAGAAGGATTAGAGGGGAAATGAGGATAATGTTTTTCTTCCAGAGGGAGATAGGGGTTTGCAACTCACTACCTGAAGGATGGTAGAGGCAGGAGACTTTTCCAAATTTCAAACTTGGTTACGGACCTGAGATGCTGTAATCTACAAAGTTACAGACCAGGTTCTGGAAAATGGGATTAGGGTGGATAGTTGTTTTTAAAATGACATAGACATAATGGACTGAATGGCCTCATTCTGTAGTGTAATTTTCAATGACTTAAATGTCCTAACTTCTCTAACCCAATCTCCTACTTATTCCTTGATCCTTTAATCACACCCAGTCTAATTGAACTGTCTGTGTGTTCATTCTCTATCCTTTAACATCCCACAGAGTCTATCATCACCTTCCTGCTCTTCCCCTTATCCCTTTTTCAAAAGTTCTTTCATGGGTTGAAGGCATAACTGGCTGGACCAGCATTTATTATCCATTCCCTAACTGAGTGTAATGGCTGTGGATATAAACTAAATGGGTATTTGGAGAGAGACAGACAGAGAGAGAGAGAGAGAGACCTAGGGAATGTCACACCTACTGATGTGAGTTGAATGTTAAATAACAGCCCTTCAAAGAGAGTGGGGTGATGCTGTTGGGAACAGTAAGGAAGGCACATCAAAACAGACTGGACTGAGATCTCTTGTGACTACATGGATAACAAGGGGTTGACCAGCCTTGCTCAACCAATCTGTAAAACTAAGGAAAACAAAACTGACTGTTCAACTACAAATGTCAATGCTACCAGTAATATCCACTGTGATGGCTATAGCATTCAACTGTCAGATCTCTGTGAACATTTCAGAATCAGATCCATATACCTTCTTTTTAAAAAGTTTTAGCCTTTTAACCTCACCCTTTGTTTCTAATCTGTTTGTATGTGTGATGCATTGACTAATTAATTCACTCACTCTTCGTTAACTTGAGAAAGCCTGGTTGAATTGACTCCTTTTAAAATATAATTGGCTTGAATGTGGGAGAAAGTTATCTATAAGGAAGAGGATCAGTTTTTAAATTAACCTTGTTGTGACCAACCGTGGTTAGTGGTGGGGACGGAGAATGCATGAATGAAGTGGGGAGGATAGCACACAATTCATTCTTCCTTACTCAGAGCTGAATCGTTTGGGTATCCCATCTGAAACTGTACTGAAATGGGGAATCTCACATAGTCTGGGCACACTGGTTGTGAGCTGACTCCTTAAATCATTACATTCCATGTGGTGTGGGCACACACACATAGTGCTGGTGGGAAGGGAGTTCCAGGAATCTGACCCAAGGAATAGTGATGTAAGTCCAAGTCAAGATGATATGTTATCTGGAGGAAAACTTTTCAATCACTTCACTTACTTTCAAAGAACCTGTTCTCCGTTTTTGATAGTGATTTCTGCATTCCAAGTACTTTTTCTTTACCCTTCACTTTGCGAATATCTTAAATGTGTGGCCTCTTATCACTCTCTCATTCACCAAAGGAAACAATTCATCACCATCTACTCTTTCATAAACCCTTCACAATCTCAAAACACCATTTTTTAAAAATCACTTTCATCATTTAGCTCTGGTGTGAAAGATATTCTCTAATGTCTCAGGTCATCCCTCATATTTGTAATTCCCTCATCTCTGGAAAAAACATCTTAGTGAGTCTAAATCTGTCACATCGTTCTGAAAAAGTGCTCTCCAAACTAAGTGCAGGCCTTACAATCCAGCTCTGATTGTTGAATTACAATTGAAGTGAATCAAACTGGCCTACAACTTCCAGGCTTCCACTGGTCTTACTCATCTGTTTTTCCCATACTCCTTTCATAAGACCATAAGATACAGGAGCAGAATTAGGTCACTTAGCCCATTAGGTGCCTCACCATTTGACCATGAATGATATGTTTCTCAACCCCATTCTTCTGCTTTCTCCCCACAACCTGAGATCCCCTTACCAATCAAGGTCCTATCTATCTCTGTCCTAAAGACATTCAATGACGTGGCCTCCACAGCCTCCTGCAGCATTGAGCTCCATAGATTCACCACCCACTGGCTGAAGAAATTCCTCCTCATCTCTGTTCTAAAGGGTCATCTAAAGGGAGGCGATAAAAAAATAAATTAAGCTCAACTTCAATTTTCCAAACTAGGGTCTCATGTGATGCAGCGGTAGTGTCCCTACCTCTGAGACAGAAGACCTGGGTTAAAGTCCCACCTGCTCCAGAGGTGTGTAAAAACATCCCTGAACGGGTTGATTCGAAAATATCTCAATTTTCCAAACTTCTTTGGTAATAAGCAAAGATTGAGCTCGAGAATCAGAAGACAACAGTGACTGTCCTGTCAATCCAAAGCTCACTCCTTCTGTGAAAAGTATCACAAAGAGCTTATTTACTGTAAGGAATGACGTTATATCTACAGCAGAGAAACAGATCTAACTGCTCTGTAATTGTTTTCATATTCACACTCAATCAACATGACCTTTCATTTGTTCCCCTTGAATAACTCTTGGTTATTTGCCTTTCCAAGTTCCTCATTCCAGCCATTCTCTGGGACACATTGAACTGAATGAATGAGCTTTATTGTCACATGTACTCAAATGAGTACAGTGAAAAGTTTACAAGTTGCCACTTACGGCATCAACTTAGGTACAAGATACTTAGGTACAGATTTTTCAGTACAAGTTCTTAGGAGAGATAAAAAGAAAAATAAATATATATCCACCTGTTACTATTACATGGCCTCAAGACCTGTAATATATGGTTGTCATACATTGTTATTAATTGGCGAACTTGGATTTGAAAGTACAGGAAAATAGATTTAATTTTCAGTTTTGTGAAGGTGACTTGCTTTCTTTTAACAGAGATCAGAAAGTTATTTTGAAAAGTGAACTAAAGACATATTTCCCAAGAAAGCATGACTCGATCAACTCCCTGGACAGAGTTATTGAAGAAGTGCTTACAAAGTTAAATTTGCATGACATACAGAAGGACAGATGAGCAGGGCCATCAATAGGCTGAAATTGGAAGAAGAAAAGGGCATCCTAGCAGGAGGACAGATTTCAAGCTGGTGTAAGTTTCCAGGCTGTGGGAGTTGGTAGAAATCTGCAGGCTGTCAGATTTGGAAGGAAGTATTCAGGCCTCCAGAGCTGGAAAAATAGTCCTTAACCTGATTCAGCCATCCAAGGAGAATCTGGAAAGAGATTTTTGTATGAGAAATTAAAGAGTTAAGATGGGAGTCATACTTCATTGGGATTGAGTGACTGTAAAGGATATTATCAGAAAAGAAGTGTAAATCTTTTGCAGTTTATGTTGCAATTTTTCTAGATTGCTTTCTTTTCTTTTGTGTAATCAACTTGGGTTATTTTATTAAAAGAATATTGGCAGCCTTGTGTGAACGTGCTCCGTGACTGATCACCACCGTAACCAAATTGTGATTGAGTTTGATTAAATCCTTTTGTATTTGTGATGATTGTGTAAATAGTTGAGCTTGATTTCCAATGCACTATTCCAGTGAGCATTGTCAACTGTAACAATAAAACCTATTGTTTATCAAGCCAGGTTTCACTCTGGGGTCTGACTTGCCCAGTATTACTATCAGCTGGGATCATAACACCTGAATTCAGCAAAGTTTTCTCCATTCATGCTTTTTGGCTTCCGCACAGAAACATAGCAACTGGTCAATTTTAATCTCTTCCTCTTGAGCCTCGTCCCACTTTGCTTCCTCAAATCCAGCTTCCACTTAAGAGCATCTGTCCTATTCACGTCAACTGTGGGAGCAAGTTCCACATTTTCCCATCGTCTGAGCAAAGAGGTTTCTATTGAATTCCCTATTAGATTTGTTAGCATCTGTCTTATATTCATGATCCTAAGTTTTAGTCTTTGCTACAGATTACCCCTAAGTTTTACCTGAATGAATCCTTTCATAATTTATCTCTATCTGGTTACCCATCAGCTTCTCTTTTGTAGGAAAAAGATCCCTAATTGTGAACATTCATTCCTTATTTGTCCAGAAAAGTGAATGCTCTTAACTTCTGGTCGAGCAATCAGCAATTTCTCTAATTGGTAAAACAATATTGGTTAGTCTTTCTTCATACAGGTGTACAGGAACAGTTTTTAGTGCAGGAGACCATTCACCTCATTATAGGTGAAGAACAATGGCCATGGTATAAGATTATTGATATTGAAATGTCCACTAATTGCACAGCCCACTTGAGTCTTTTTTCCATTGAAGCTGGTTTATGACATAAAACGATTATGTTTTTTCACAGCAAAGGAAGAAGAGCTCTGGGGAACAGGATGTTAGAGAATTGGAAGCAAAGTGTTGTAGCTCTCTCTGCAAATGATGAACCGAAACATGTGACTTCTGCTGGGAATGAGGCAGTCGCTGTTGTATCCCTGGCTGAGTTTCATGGAGGTTTAGAAAGGTTACATACTGTCAAAGTTACTGCTTCACTGTTGAAAGAATTCCAAATCAACAAAGTAAGAGCTGTTAGTGTTTGCAAATGCAGGTGGATTTTAACTGATAAGAATGCAAATATTGGGTATGCTTTACATAAAACTATTTCAAAACTACAGATCAGAAACAGGATATTAAAGCGCTGGAGGAACCGCAAAAGATTATCAAGGATGTTAACAGAATCAAGATGGTGAAGTTATCAGGGAAGATTGAACAGTCTGGAATTCTCTTCCCTGGAAAAGAAAGGACAGAAGACAGATCTGATTGAAGTTTCACATCTACATCAGGATTTACACTCCACACAAGCTTCCTTCCAATTGCAATACCCCCCTATTCATACTTTGTCCCCTGTATCTCTCCACTCCTTTCTGCCACATGTCAGTAGTTGAGTTTTGGAGCCAGTGATTGTGAGTTTTTGCTGTTTCTTGGATGAAGGAAGAGTAATTGTTTGGGTATTTTCTTATCACCCTGTTCAGAGATATTATTACACACCTCAGGAGCAAGTGAGACACTAACTTAGGCTTTGTGGTTCAGAGGAAGGGACACTACCACTACACCACAAGAATCCTCAAGAATAATTGTCTACAGGCTTTGAGGGTTGGAGTATGTTCAACCAATTGCAACAACCAGTTCAGCAGAACGGTCACTGGACTCAAAATGTTAACTCTGCTTCCTCTCCATGGATGCTGCCAGACCTGCTCAGTGTCACCAGCAATTTCTGTTTTTGCAATGCAATGACGATCTGATTGGTTGGTTAATCAATTTAAACGATGCAATCATTGTTTAGCCACGACCAACATCCAAGTTAAAACTACTGAGCATCACCCTGTTTCGAGACATTTCTAACAAGTTGAGAAGTTTGGTTTCACTGTGTTACACTTTGCGCCAACCATTTTATATCCTATGGTGCTTCACACAAAAATGTCAGCACCTAAAAGTTAACACTGCATAAAGAGATACAAGGACAAATGACCAAACACTTAGTCAAAGAGATAAGTTCCAATAAGTATGTTAAAAGAGGAAAGGTTTAGGATTGGAATACAAGAGCTTAGGGTCCAGACAGCTGAAGGCCCAGCTGACAATGGGGGTGTGATTAAACTTGAGGATGAGTGAGATTGGTAGAAATGTGAAGTTACATGATACAGCAAACAGAAAGATGAGCAACAGCTACACAGCTGCACAGAACTGCAGCACATTAGCATCTTTAAACATCAGCTACTTGCACATTAAATAAATTGAAGGGAATATATGCACAATGAAGAGAACTAATTTTTTTTAGCATAATGGGACTTCAAAATTATTGGTGGGGATCTGTCACAGCCAAAGGATATAGTAATTAAACAGATAATAGAATGTTGATCTGCAGATTTCTGTTTCTCATACAGGAGATAGTGGAGAC
>NC_063356.1:2734398-2770721 GCF_021869965.1 Rhincodon typus | reverse complement strand
GCTGCTTGGCCTGCTGTGTTCATCCAGCCCTGCACCTCGTTGTCTCGGATTCTCCAGCATCTGCAGTTCCTACTATCTCTGCTATCTCCCCTGTCGATTTCTGTCAAAATCCTAAAACTTAAATCAAAATCACCCAAGGAATACAAAGTGAGTTGATGTAATGTCTCCTTATAATTGATGGTTTGGAGAACTGGTGTTGTGGTTCTTCCAAAGGCAGTGGAAGCAGATTTAATACTGATCTCCAAAAGGAGAATTTGGTAAGAAACAATGTTTGCAGGCTGATGGGGAAAGAGCAGGGGAGTGGAACTAAATAATGAGCTCCGAAAAAGAGCCAGAACGTGGACCATGGGCTAAATGATCTTTGTTGTATAATCATGCGCTACACAGTACAGATGAAAGCTTGTGGACATTTTGATGAGGCTGAATTCTCTACATTCTTAGCAAGACTACATCAGTCATCTAGCTATACTGTTGAAGTTCCTGTGGCCTAGAAAGCCATTTTGAACGATCTTCCGTTATGTTGTTCAGTCGTCTGTGAATAGCTACACAGTACTAAAAATAAATCAGTAACTTACCTTCAAAAGTATCTTCAAATCCCTTTAATGATCTGTCATTTTATAACTTTCACTGCTCTGCAAACAGTGTCGAAAAAAAATTATCTTCTGACAAAAATCCTAATTAAAAGGGGTTGGAGTAACTTTGGTCAGGAATATACATGAGTTTCACTTTATAGAAAAGGTTTGTAGTGAAAGTTAAATCCCAGGGATAGAGTCTTTCGTTGGAAGGAAGCCCCTGAAAAATGGCAAATGTGTACACACAAGAATTCAAGAATTAAGTACAGGAGTAGGCTATTCAGCCTTTAGAGCCTGCTCGGCCATTTAATAAGGTTGTGGCTGATAATGTTTGTAGCCTTAGGTCCAATTTCCTGTCTGCCACCATTCCCAGACCCCTGTACCCCGTAATCATTGATCAACACTCTGTCTAACCCAATGTCCCAGTCTTCCATGCTTTCTGGGTGAGACAGTTCCAAAGACTAATGATGATATTCTGATGAAGAGTCAGCGGACTTGAAACATTAACTCTGCTTTCTTCCCACAGATACTGCAAGACCTGCTGAGTTTCGCCAGCAATTTCTGTTTTTGTTCCAAAGACTAACAGTTCACTCAGAGAAAAATATCCCTCTTTGTCCCTGTCTGAAATAGGAAACCCCTTATTTTTAATTTGTGTCTCCCAATTCTGAACCACTCCACAAAGGTAAACACCCTCTCTCATCAGCCCTGTCAAGACTCCTCAGGACCTTCCACATTTCAATAAGATCACCTCTCATCCATCCAAACTCTAACGGATAGAGGTCCAACTTGCTCAATGTTTCACGGGATAACAAGGTGTAGAGCTGGATGAACACAGCAGGCCAAGCAGCATCATAGGAGCAGGAAGGCTGACGTTTCGGGCCTAGACCCTTCATCAGAAAATGTTTCACGGTCAGGCAAGCAGGAACCAGCAAAGTGAACTTTCTCTGAACTGCTTCTACCGTGACTTTTTTCCTTTCTTATGTAAGGAGATCAAAACGCGACACAGTACTCCAGGTCATTCTCACTATCCAGCTGGCAAGGACCTAGTATTTACACTCACATATTCCTGGGTTCCCCTGTACATACTGCAGATACACTCGCAGGCACTAATTATTACTCATAGTCAGACACCTCTAAGCATGAAGATTGCCTCAGATTCTACTTTCCCTGTAAAAACTGAACCTCGAATGCAAACATCCGCAAGACAGAATTCCCAATCACAAGTGGCTCGTTGCTCTATCTCTCGATAGAGAACCGGCAGCCACTCAATGGGCCGAACGATCTCCTTCCGCGCCCCAGCCACTTACGGTCTTTAGCTGATGGCAGTGAAAACTGTTCCTCTTTCAACTTTTACAATTCAATAAAGAACGCAGAAACCCGACAGCGAGACCCTGTGCTGAATGAAGAAGCAGGAAGCCCTGTGTCAGGTCTGAGGGGGGACAGCTGGACTATCTCCTGTCTCTAACCGGTTCAGTCGGTTCCCCACGTTAACTTCAAGGCAGATTGTCTCAGGACAGTACTAGCACCTTCCCTGCCCCTCAGGCTCGGCTTTAGCAGAGCAAACTCAACAAGACACTCACCAGAAACTCCCCCGAGATTGTCTCCTCTTTGTTGTGTACCTGCCTGAGGAACCTTACCAGGATGGTTCCTTGGTCCATGCTGAGAGATGGCGAGCTGCTGGTAACTCTGCCCAGCTACTGCGGGACATGACAGAGGCTGAGACTTAACTGACCTGAAAGGCAGGACTTTGAACTGCATGTCTGCGGTTTTAACACAAGCAGGAGGGAATCAGCAGTCACTGTTACCGCGGTCAGAGAAGGGAAGAGAGACAGGCTCTCTGTGGGTCCTAGTGCCTCTTGGCGATGGCAGACAGTATCTACATTGTTTGGTATATGCTCGTGTTTTTTTGTTTGGGCGCCTCTAAAGTTTTACACCCATTTTCCAACTCGAGAGATTGCTCTTTTAAATTAAAATATTTAAGTTAGGGAACTGTGTTTGACTTGTAACAACATTTTTTAACGATACACCCTTATTGGAATAAAATGTTTCAAATCACTTTACAATAATATTTGTAAAGAGAAATTTGGCATGTAATACGTTACATAATCTTGGATATTTAATCCATCTTTACTTTTATTTATATACTTCATTGTGTATTTTATTTCTGCCTGTTCTGTGTGTGTACTATAGGGTGGGCTATTTCTGTGTGTTTACATGTGTGTGTGTTTATTTGGTTGTTTGTGTGTAGGGGAGACTGTAAATTTGTTTGGGGTTATATTTGTGGGGGTTGGGGCTGCTGTGAGTCTCTGAGGTTGTGTATTTGTGTGAGGTGTTGTTAGCTATGGTTCTTTTACATGCATATATATGTCTGTGAATGTATCTGTTTGTGAGTTTGTATCTGTCTATGTGCATATCTGTGCCTGTATGTGTTTGTGTATGTCTGTGTGTGTGCACTGTGAGTGTGTGTCTGTCCCTATGTGCCTGTCTGTCTCTGTGTTTTGTACATGTGTGTGTAAGTGTATCTGTGTCTGTGTGTCTATGTGTGTCTGTGTATCTGTCTTCTGTACATGTGTGTGTGTGTGTGCATGTCTTGTGTGTGTCACTTTGTCTGTCTTATTTTTGTTCATTCACAGGATGTAGGCATCACTGGCTGGCCCAGTATTTGTTGCCCCGTCCTAGTTGTCCTTGAGAAGGTGGGGGTGAACTGACTTCTTGAACCGTTGCAGTTCACATTCTGTCAGTAGACCCACAGTGCCTGAAGTGAAGGAATAAGTAAGGGAGGTGTGTGTTTTGTGCATGTTGTGCATATCTGTCTGTATATATGTGTCTGCCTGTATGTTCTTTGCATGTGTGCCTGTGTGTGGGTGTGTATATCTAATTATGCTTATGTGTGTGTTTGTGTCTGTCTATGTGTCTGTGAGTCTGTCTGTACTTGTGTCTGTTTGTCTGTCCATCTGTGTGTTTTGTGTTTTTGTGTGTGTCTGTGGCTGTCTTACCTGTGTTTATGTGTTGCCTCTCTGTGTGTTTATGTCTGTGTGTTTTGTTCCTCTGTGTGTATGTGTGCGTCTGTGTTTGTTCTTTGTGTGTGTATGTCTGTCTTATGTTTTGTGCTTCTCATGTTTGTCTATATTGTGTGCGTATTTGCATTACTTATGTCTATGTGTCTGTTTGTCTGACTGTATATTTCCTGTCTGTCTGTCTGTGTGTTTTATGCCTGTGTATGTGCACATGTGTGTGTTGAGCATGTGTGAATGTGTTTCATTACTTCAACTTCCCTGGTTCAGTTTTAAATGTTGTTCAGCTGTAAATTCATCTGATTTTGAGCACAAGCCCATACCTTTTTCTTTTCCTTCCTTTTCATTGAGGCTGGAGCTTTAATAACTGCCTAAGGAGACGGCAAATGCTGTTAGGAGAGGTCAGGGGAAAAGTAAGCTTCTGTGACTCATCATAAAATTTGAAAAGAATCTAGAACAAGGTAAACCAGATAAAAACGATTTAGTAAGGTTTAGATAAATTGGGAAAGCTGTCTCACGGACTAAGTCAGGCAACAGCGTGACATAGTCATACTCATGGAATCCTACTTTACCGACAATATCCCAGACACCATCATTACCATCCCTATCCCAGGATATGTTGTGTCCCACAGGCAGGAAAGACCCAGCAGAGGTAGCAGCACAGTGGGATACAGTCGATAGGGAGTTGCTCTGGGAGTCTTCAACATTGACTCTGGACCCCATGAATTCTCATGGTTTCAAGTTAAACCTGATTAAGGAAACCTCCTGCTGATTACCACATACCGTCCTCCCTCAGCTGATAAATCTGTACTCCTCCATGTTGAACTTCACTTTAGGAAGCACCGAGGGTGGCAAAGGTGCAAAATGTACTCTGGGAGGGGAATTACAATGTCCTCCACCAAGAGTGGCTCAGCAGCAGTACTACTGATTGAGCTGGTCAGGTCCTAAAGGACATAGCTGCTAGACTGGGTCTGCGGCAGGTGGTGAGGGACCCAACAAGAGGGAAAAACATACTTGACCTCATCCTTACCAATCTGCCAGCTGCAGATGCATCTGTCCATGACAGTATCGGTAAGAGTGACCATCGCACAGTCCTTGTGGAGACAAAGTCCCACCTTCACATTGAGAACAGCCTCCATCATGTTGTGTGGCACTATCACCGTGCTAAATGGAACAGACTTTGCACAGATCTAGCAACTCAAGACTGAGTATCCATGAGGCACTGTGGGCCATCAACAGCAGCAGAATTGTACTCCAGCACAATCTGCAATGCCATGCCCTGCATTTTCCCCCATTCAAGGAGTTCTAGCAAAATTGGAATCAATGGGTATCAGGGGCAAACTCTCCGCTGGTTTGGTTCATTCCTGGCATATAAGAAGATGGTTGTGGTTGTTGGAGGTCAGTCATCTCAGCTCCAGCACATCTCTGCAGGAGTTCCTTAGGATAGTGTCCTAGGCCCAACCATCTTCAGCTGCTTCATCCATGACATCCCCTCCATCATTAGGTCAGAGGTGATTGTACAATGCTCAGCATCATTCGCGACTCCTCAGACACTGAAGCAGCTCGTGTTCAAATGGTACAAGAAATGGATAATATCCAGGCTGACAAGTGGCAAGTAACATTCATGCCACACAAATGCTAGGCCATGGCCATCTTCAATCAGAGACAATCTAACGACCACCCCTTGACATTCAATGGTGTTATCGTCAATGAATCCCTCACTATCAACATACTGGGGTTACCCTTGACCACAAACTCAACTGGACGCACCACATAAACACAGTGGCTACAAGAGCAGTTCAGAAGCTAGGAATATTGCGACTAGTAACTCACCTCCTCACTCGCCAAAGCCTGTCCACCACCTACAAGACACAAGTCAGGAGTGTGATGGAATATTTCCCATTTGAGTGCAGCTCCAACAAAAGTCAAGAAGCTTGATACCATCCAGGATAGAACAGCCCGCTAAATCGGCACCACATCCACAAGCATCCTCTCCCTCCACCACCAATGCTCAGTGGAAGCAGTGTGTACCGTCTATAAGATGCACCATAGAAATTCACCAAAGCTCCTTAGACATCACCTTCCAAACCAGCGGCCACTTCCACCTAGAATGGCAAGGGCAGCAGATACATGGGAACTCCACCATTTGCTAGTTCCCCTCCCTTCGACTGAGAAAGTAAACTGCTTGGTCATATGCAGAAAGAACTCCTCACATTATTGAAGAAGACCAGGAAGGTCCTGCTCAATGTTTATTATTCATCAAAGACATTTGTCTTAGGGTCCTTGCTGTGCTCAGATTCAAGGATGATTTTTTGGCTGTGCAGTATTGAAGATATCCCTGAGGATGTGAAAGCAGTGATACCAACATGAGCCTTGAATTATAATAATAATTTCATTCCAAGAGACCATCATGCTAATTTCAGAGAGATTCCATGAGGCTTTCTTAAACTACTGCATGACAATTTCCTTCATGTTCATTGATTTGATTCTTTGCTGTAGACAATTGCATGGAACAATATGGAAACAGCTGAGTCAATACAGTGTGGAGCTGGAGGAGCACAGCAGGTCAGGCAGCATCAGGGGAGCAGGAGAGTTGATGTTTCAGGTCAGGACTCTTCATCAGGACTGGAGAGGGGGAAGGGAGCTGGGAAATAAATGGGGGGGGTGGATTTGGGGCTGGGGTAAGGTAGGTGGGATGGTGATAGGTGGATGCAGGTAGGGGGTTGTGGAGATAAGTCATGGGAAGGGTGGGGCAGACAAATGGGAAAGAAGGTGGACAGGTTGTGTCAGGTCAAGGAGGCAGGGACGAGAAGGAGGGTTGGACATGGGATGGGGGTGGGGGTGGGGAGGTTTTGAAACTGGTGAATTCTATGTTGAAGCCATCGGGCTGTAGGCTTCCGAGGTGGAATATGAGGTGCTGCTCCTCCAGTTTCCGTGTGGTATCATTGTGACACTGGAGGAGGCCCAGGATGGACATGTCACCCAGGGAGTGGGAGGGGGAGTTAAAACGGTTGGCAACCAGAAAGTGTTCTTGATTATAGCGTATAGAGTGCAGATGCTCCACGAATCAGTCACCGAGTCTGCGCTTGGTCTCAGCGATGTAGAGGAGGCTACATCAGGAGCGACGAATACAGTAGACCAGGTTGCAGGATGTACAGGTGATCCCCTGTCGGATTTGGAAAGAATGTTTTGTGCCTGGGATGGAGGTGAGGGGGGAGGTGTAGGGGCAGGTGTAGCACCTCCTGTCATTGCAGGGAAAGGTGCCGGGGCTGGTGGGGTTAGTGGGGAGTGTGGAGCGGACGAGGGAATCGTGGAGTGAACGGTCCCTGTGGAAAGCAGACAGGGTTGGGGAGGGAAATATCTCTTTAGTGGTGAGGTCGGATTGCAGGTGGCAGAATTGGTGGAGGATGATCCGCTGGATGTGGAGGTTGGGGGGGTTGGTATGTGAGGACTGGGGGACTCTGTCCTTATTTTTGTTAGGAGGAGAAGGTTTGAGGACAGAAGTGTGGGAAATGCAAGAGATGCGGTTGAGAGCATTACAAATCACTGGAGGGGGGATGTTGCGGTCCTTGGTGAGACCAAGCGCAGACTCGGTAACCAATTCGTGGAGCATCTGTGCTCTGTTCACTATAATCTACAGCACCTTCCAGTCGCCAACCACTTTAACTCCCCCTCCCACTCTTGGGTGACATGTCCATCCTGGGCCTCCTCCAGTGTCACAATAAGGACACACGTAAACTGGAAGAACAGCACCTCATATTCTGTATCGGGAGCCTACTGTCCGATGGCCTCAACATAGAATTCACCAGTTTCAAAATCCGCCCCAACCCCAGCCTCATCCCATGTCCAACCCTCCCTCTCATCCCCACCTCCTTGACCTGACACAACCTGTACATCTTCTCTCCTACCTATCTGCCCCTCCCACCTCACTGGCCAATCCCTACCACTGCCTACCTGCACTCACCTATCACCATCCCACCTACGTTCACCCAGCCCATTCCCCTCCCTCTATTTATTTCTGAGCTCCCTTCCCCCTCCCCAGTCCTGATGAAGGGACCTAACCTGAAATGTCGCCTTTCCTGCTCCTCTGATGCTGGCTTACCTGCTGTGTTCCTCCAGCTCCACACTGTATTAACTGTGACTCCAGCATCTGTTGTTCTTGCTATTTCCGCGTGACTGGAAACAGTGAGTGACTGAACTAGTTGTAGAGAATCATAGAAAATCTGATACACTTGCTTCTTATGGAGCAACACATTGACAATATCCATCCCTTGGTCAACATAATTATAAATAGTTCACCTGGTTATTCATTCCATGTGGCATCTTACTTCTGTAGCTGATTTGTCTAATTATACGACCAGAACTAAGAGGCTGTACCTTTTAGGAGTGGTGGAACAGACTGAGGATCTTTTCTCAAGGAAAGGAAAGATTGAGTGGAAATTTACCGGAGAATTCGGGTGAGAAACTTCTTTATGGAAACTGTGGTTATAGGGAGCAATCCACTACAGAACAGTTGAGGTGAATTACATGAAATCACTTTTTTTGTATTCATTCACAGGATGAGGGCATTGCTGGCTAGGCAGCATTTACTCCCCATCCCTAATTGCCCAGAGGGCAGCTGAGAATCAACCACATTGCTGTGGGTCTGGAGTTACATGTAGGCCAGATCAGGTAAGGATGACAGTTTCCTTCCCTAAAGGACATTAGTGAACCAGATAGGCATTTCCTGACAATCGACAATGGATTTGTGGTCATTGTTAGACTCTTAAATCCACATCTTTTGAAAAAATGGATTCAAATTCCACCATGGCAAGGTTTGAACCCAAGGATAGACAAACAGGAGGCTGGAAGAACACAACAAGCACCTGGAGGAAAGGAGAAGTCAACATTTTGGGTATTACCCTCCTGCAGGACTGAATTCCAGCATCTGCAGTTTTTTTATCTCTAAGGTCCCCAGAACATTCCCTATGTTTCTGGATTAACAGTCCAGCAATAATTCCACTAGGCCATTGCCTCCCCTTAAGGCAAGTTGGATCAATAGACAAAGGATCAGAGGATCTGCAGCACTGAGAGATCCTCGGATAATTGATAAATTGGCCCAGTTTCTGTTTGTTGATTCTAACATGTATAGCAGCACCATCTGCTGGCCGTGAAACCTCAGCACACCAGACTGCCGGAGATGTAATGGTAACAGTCCTCACCAATGTGGAAATCAGACCACGTCTTCCAGCGATTGCAGATGAGCACATAAGTACAGATATCAGCAGTCTGCTGTCTGAAATCCTCTGTTCCTCCAGAAGCAACATGCTAACAGTATCTCACTGAGACACTTACTGCATGAAATGACATTTCTGTACTGGAAACATGCATGAATATCGCCAGAAAAAAATGTTAGTGCTGGTTGTTGATAGGATCATTAAATCATAGAATTTTTATATCATAGAAACAGGCCGTTCAGCCCATTGTGTATGCACTGGTTATCAAATAGCAATCTATTCTAATCCCATTTTCCAGCACTTGACCCATAGCCTTGCATGTTCTGACGTTTCAAATGCTCATCTAAATAGTTCTTAAATGTCTTGAGGATTCCAGCCTCTACGACACTTTTAGGCAGTGTGTTCCAGATGGCCACTAACATCTGAGTCAAAAAAAAGTCCTCAAATCATCTTTAAACCTCCTGCTCCTTACATTAAAGCTGTGGAGCTCCTGGTTATTGACCCCTGTACAAAGGAGAAACATTATTACCTTTTGATACTGTCTATGCCCCTCAGAACTTTGTAGACCTCAGTCAGATCCTCCCTCAGCCTAGTCTGCTCTCCACTTTCTTTCCATAGCTGATTCATCCCATCCCAGGTAACATCCTGTGCATCCCCCCTCCAGTGCAATCACATCCTTCCTTTAGCATGGAAACCAGAACTGCACACTGTACTCCACATGTGGCCTATAAATAATGCTATATAGAGTTCTCTCATAACCCCCTTACTTTGATATTCAATGCATTGTCTAATAAGGACAAGAAAATAGATTTTCAGTTTGATGTTTTGTGCTCAATCCTCTGGAGTGGGATTTGAACTCAGATGGAAGTGCTACTACACATGATATCAGGGAGTGTTCCTATTGTGCATTCCTATTGAGTCTTGTCATAGAATGATAGAATCATGCAGTACAGAAGAGGCTGTTTAGTTCATTCAGTCTGCACTGACAAATAAAACTCTAGAATTGCTACAGTGTGGAACAGGCCATTCAGCCCAGCAGGTCCACAGTGACCCTTTGAAGAGCATCCCACCCTGTACCCTATTCCTATAGACCTGCATTTCCTCATGGCCAATCCACCTAAGCTAAACATCCCTGGGCACTTAGGACAATTTAGCATGGCCAATCCACCTAACATGTACATCTTTAGCATGTAGGAGGAAACCGGACCACCCAGAGGAAACCCACACAGACACAGGGAGAATGTGCAAATACCACACAGCCCAAGGCTGGAATTGAACCTGGGTCTCTGGTGCTGTGAGGCAGCAGTGCTAATCATTGAGACACCATGCTGCCCCCCAAATCTCTAAATCTACACAAGTCCCGTTTTCCAGCACTTGGTCCAGGTGTATATGCTAATGTTTCTGAAAAATGTTGCTTATTTAAACAAAACTAGTGATGCAACCATCTCAAGTTTCACATAACATATTTACATCTTGTTAATTTTAAGCTTGATACAGGAGTGAGCATCTCTATCCTGTCAGATTGGATGCTTGTGAGCCAGAAGTGATAGCCTACAAAGCTGAAACTATATGGTGTAGGTGGTGCATTTTTCATCCAGAGGAAAGAAAAGCTACAAGCTACACAGAGAAGAAGAGCTGAAGATTATATGTGGTTTACAATCAACAATTCCCAAGTTCATTCCAGTGTAATATCGGTTTAATAGTAAGGTACACTGTAATCTACATGAAAATAATTGAACAACTTGTGGGTGCAACAAAACTGGCAGTTGATTTTAACAGTAATAGTTTGCTTAACTTTCAGAAGCATCTAAATTTCACAAAAGAAGTACATAATTCAATGACAAAGTGTACCAACAGAGTTCAGAAATAGTTTAAGATATTTTTCTCTTTTTACTTTTAGTTCATTACCATCTTTTGGAATGCTGTTCTTTTTTTTCAGATTCCTTTCTTATTCTCTCTCTTCCTTTGTGTCAGTATTTGAGCCTGAGTACATCTACTGAATTTAATTACTGTCAAACAACATTTCTGACACTAACAATTAAGTTTTACAAATATGTAATTTCATTCTTTCAGGACTTAATTATTGTTGTAATTAAAATACATTTTGAAATACTTTAATAATTAATTTATTGTACTTTTCTTTTTCTAATTTCTCTCTAGCTGATTACCGATTTGCCTTCTCTTGGGTTTATCACTAAATAATATCTTTGATGGAAAATTCAGAAGCAGGTTCCTGGAAAATGCTTAATGAGAAAAAGGACAAAAGAATTCTTCCACCAGTTCCTTCAAGAAGTTTCTCATTGACAGAATAGCAGCAACCATTGTGAACGTTTCTACATTAATATTTCTCCACTTTCCATTTTAGGGGTTGAAACTTGGGCTTTCAAACAATGTTATTCCATTCACACTGTAGTAAGGAAAATGTGACAGTCAATGAAAACTGAATGGTTGCTTAAAAAAATTGAAATAAATCGTTAGATTTGTATATCATCATGAACAATATCTCACTCCCTGACTACAATGTCAGGTTAAGTCACAGAGCTTGCAACCTTGCACCTGACTCCAAATTTACCTCAGTCCAGTTGCTGCTGAAAACCTCACAGATGTGTTTGTTAACTCCAGAATCACCTCTTCCAATGCTTTCTGCGCTGGCCTGCAATCCTCCAAACACTTCGGCATCTTACTAAACTCTGTCGTGTGAGTCAAGCCTGAGTAAAGAGGCTAAGTCATGGTGCAGTACAACTGTTACAGGGAATAGCACTGCCCATATGCGATCATCTGGCATCACTCTTCTCAAAACAAAACAGCCCTTAAATCTACATCCTCACAAACTATGAGATAATAAGGTGTAGAGCTGGATGAACACAGCAGGCCAAGCAGCATCATAGGAGCAGGAAGGCTGACGTTTCAGGCCTAGACTCTTCTTCAGAAGCCTCCTCACAAACTATCACCCCTTCTCCAACCCTGCTTTCCTCACCACGCTCCTTCAACATGCTGTCACCTCCAAAGTCCATCCTCAGCTTTCCCAGAACTCCACGAACTCTCCAATCTTCAATGTCTAGAGGATTCCTGCCTCTTTCACCTTTGTAGGCAGTGAGTTCCAGATAGCCACCAATCTCTGAAAAAATGTTCTCAAATCATCTCTAAGCCTCCTGTTCCTTACTTTGAAGCTGTACCCCACCCCTTCTCACTCCCCCTCCCAGTTACAGATCCCTCTATTAAGGGGAAACATTATTGCCTTTAACCATGCTATGATACACAAGTGGCTTTTAGTAAATTTACATACGACAACCTGTGTGACTGTGACTGTGGTAAACTTGTCCCCTTCGTCCTTCTCAACTCATTAGTTGCTTTTGACAGGGTCAGCTAAACCACTGACAACAACAACAACTAAACCACTCCTTGTCCTTAACCGACTCCACCGATGTGGGTACAACTGTTTTTTTTGCCTGTTTCCATTATTATCCATCTCATTGTAGTCAGAAAGTCACTTGCAATGGTATCTCTTCCTGCTCCTGCGCTGTTAACTGTGGAGTCCCTCAAACATCTATCCTAGACCACTCCTATTTCTTGTCTACAAGTGGCCTCTTAGTCACATCATCTAAAAACGCAGCATCAGTTTTGATACATGTGCTGGTGATAGCCAGCTGTACCTTACTGGAAATGTTCTTGATTCCTCCACTGTTGCTAAATTATACTGCAAATTTGACAGACACCCAGTACTGGATGTGCAGATACGTTCCCATATTAAATATTGGGAAAACCAAAGCCATTGTTTTCAGTCCCAATCATCTCAATCCCAGAACCTGTCTCAGGAGTTCCTCAAGGAATGTTTGGCCCAACCATCTTCAGCTGCTTCATCAATGAATTTCCTTCTATCATAAGGTCAGAAGTCAGGGTGCTTGCCAGTGACTGAATAATGTTCAGCACCATTTGCGACTCCTCAGATACTGAACCAGTCCAAGTCCAATGCAGCAAGTCCTGGGAAATATCCAGACTTTGGCTGATGAATGGCAAGTAACACTTGTGCTCCACATGTGTCAGGCAATGACCATCTTCAACAATCTAACCTTGACATTTGATGGCACTACCATCACTGAATCCCGTACTATCAATAACCTGTGTGTCACCATTGACCAGAAACTGAATTGGACTAGGTATATAAACACTATGGCTACAAGAAAATGTTATAGGCTAGGAATTCTATGATGAGTAACTCACATCCTGACACCTTAAAGCATGCTCACCGTCTACAAGGCACAAGTCAGGAGTGTGATGGAATACTCCTCACTTGCCTGGATAGGTGAAGCTCCAACAACACTGAAGAGGTTTGACACCATCCAGGACAAAGCAGCCCACTTCATTGGCAATCCATTTAATGAATTAAAAATACATTTACTCCAGCACCAATGGGGCAGTATTATGTAGCTGTGTACTCTATACAAGATGTTCTGCAGAAACTCAGCCATGCTTGAAGGACAAGGGCAGCAGATACTTGGGGCCACCACCACCTGCAAGTTTCTCTCCAAGCCACTCACCATCCTGACTTGGAAATACATTGCCATTCCTTTAGTCTGCAATCAAAATCCTGGAACGCCCTACCTAGCAGCATCCTGTGGGCATCTTTAAAAACACATGGATTGCAGCAGTTCAAGAGGTCAGCTCATCCCCATCTTCCCAAGGGCAACTAAGGATGGGCAATAAATGCTGGCTCAGCCAGTGACACCCTCATCCCATAAATGAATCAAGAAAACATGACTTTTGTCACAAACACATAGGGTACCAGTGGTGACTTCGGTAAGAGGTACTTTGGTATTGTGTGGCAGGGCTAGAAATGTGAATGGAGGCATTTGAACATACATTTCCAGACTGATGGGAAATGATTGTTGGGCAGGGGGGTAGGGGTGGTGGGGGGTGGGGGGTGGAGGGGAGCAGGTGGTGGTGATGATGACAGATTGATCTAACATCTCGAAGGGCATGAAGCACTAACAATATTTGTTAACATTGGCAGACAGGAGGAGCAGGAGTTGTGTTTAAACAACAAGGTGTGTTCATAAAGGGCACCAGAAGAGATAAGAAAGAAACAAGAGTACAATTCCAATTTAGATCCGAGGTGACCAGGTAACTAGTTATGACAGGCTGCAGATTGGAACACTTCACTCTTCATGACAAGGAAGTCCTCACACATACTGATAGAGGTAAGTATTCAGGGTCCAGGGGAGATGACTTGTGAAGAAGATGATTTGCATTAGACAAAAGAAATTAAGCATTATTTTTGCATTCCAGGATGTTCCTGGAAATGTGAGCAGTTCTGGCAGAGGAGAGCAGACCAGACTGTTTCGTGTGCTCCAGCCAGATCTAATAGTGGATGACCAAAGCTGTTGTCTGTGGCATCCCTACACTTTTTGTATGATCTTAAAGCAGCATCTCTTGGAGCTAAGTATTCCAGCTACTAATGGATACTCCTGGTAGCTAGCCAACCAGGTTGGCGGTGTTCCATCCATTTGATCATCAGCTAGCAAATGGTAAGTCACTGAAAGAACGTTATCACATCTTTGCTAAATAACCTGTAACTGAACACCAGAGTGGGTTCAGTATGGAGTGCAGCTCACCAAGGCAAGGGTTAAGTAGGGGTGACCCTGATGATTGATTGGGTCGTGGGGCAGATTGGACTGAAATGGAAATGAAAATAAAAATGTTCAAAAGGCTTTAACTTCTGAAGCAACTCCTGCAGTGACATCATAATTCCCGGTGATATCATTACTTGCTGACTTATCACATGATCTTCTCGCTATATTAAAGAGCTGTGACCTCACAAACACAAACCTCCAGCTCATGCAAAACTCATTCATCCTGGTGTCACCTTCCTTCCTCCTCCAGAATAGAGCGCACCCCAACCCAACGCAAGCCAAAACACCAAAACTGGCCTCATTTCAGGGCCCAACGCCATATGGCCAAAAGGAATGTGCTAAGAGAAACACGCGATGACATTTGTCTCTCTCAGTGCTCTAGTGATTCTGATGTATCTCTTAGGTGCTCCACTCTTGGCCGAGAACCATGTCAAGTGTGGAACTCGCTGGGTGGTCAAGAAGTCTTTCCAAGGGGAACCCCTGCCCAGCCCCTGGCCTTGGCAAGTCAGCATTGAGATGGCGGTGGAGAACAGGCACTTCTGTGGCGGAGCTATCATCAATGAATTCTGGATCATCACCGCCGCCCATTGCTTCATGCCGCCCATTTCACAAAGCTTGCAGGACATTGTGGTGGTCATCGGATTAAACAAGCAACTGGCACCAGAAACTTGGGTACGCTACTCCAACCCGCGGAACGTCATTTTGCACGATGGGTTTGATGTGGAAACAGGGGAAAATGACCTGGCGTTAGTGAGGGTGAGCGAGCGCATCATCTTCGGGAAGTACGCTATGCCTGTGTGTTTTCCCGACGATGAGATCTTCTTTGGGAACATCTGGCTGAACTGTCGAATCACAGGCTGGATGAAGACGGGTGAAGATACCACGGATACTTTGCAGGATGCACCTATAAAGATCATCTCCTTCAGAGAATGCAACACCACAGTTTTCGGTGGCAATCTTCAACCGACAATGATGTGCATGGAGTTTGAAGAGAATGAACGGATTGGTTGTCACTTGGATAGCGGCGGCCCTCTCGTTTGCAAACTTAACAGCACGCAGCAGTATTTCTTGATTGGGGTTGTCAGTTGGATCACTGATAATGAGAAGCGGTGGCCTGGAGTATTCACTGTGACCAAGTCCTACCTGAATTGGGTTGAGCACATCACTGCACGGTACGGCAAGAAGTTCAATTACAAGGAGTACGGGGCAGATTTAGTTAATCGCCACCACAGATCCATGATAAGGCTCCTGCCAAATAATACAAGTACCCAGAATGCGCAAAACTACTCCGCTGCAAGCACGGTCAGCCCAGGATCGACTGTTACGTTAAGCACGAAATCCCTACCGACACTGAAAGTGACTGCAGCCGGGAACATCTACACCGTTTCGATGATTGGAATTGCCCTGGTCCATCTCCGCTCCTTGCTGGTCACTATACTGGCAGCTTGACTGAGAGGTGGAAAGGACCAGCACAACGTACTGCCCAGCTAACTGCGTCCGAATCCTTGATCCGTTCGCCAGTTCTATGCAAGGCTAACTCAGGCTTATTTCCATGAACTGTGATCCTCCCTTTTTTTTCTGATTAGATCTGAATATTAAATATTTAGCGGAATAGAAAATTCAGATTGGAAAATTTCGTTGAGTTTTTTTTCTCGTTTCCAGAATTACCCTGCAGTTTTAATGCAAACATCAGCTTTCATCGGCACTTTTTTAGATCAAGTTAGACTGCTAAAGAGTGGACGTCGGTTTTGGGAGGAGAATAATGAGTGGGTAGACGATAGAAGACACAATGCTTGCTTCCCACGTCAATGATACAGCTCTCCAAGGGTCCTGCAACAGCGTAAGGCCCCTTGTTAACATTTCCATGAGAAATGGTGTCTGTCTATGTGAGACTTAAAGGCGTCTGTGAATTTGTTAGTGGGACAAAGGCCTAAGCAGATCTGATAGGCTGCCCCACTGCTACGTTAGGCTGCCGTGATACCCAAACTTCAGGAGCTGTACAGGCCAATTTCAGCCCCAAAGACCAACACACAATATAATTCCTACCTTTCTCTCTCTGTCGCTTGTCATACTGTCCACTGATTTTGGATCTGCGAACTAACAATCTATTTGTTGGTTTTTAAACTATTATTCCTTTTTCAGTGTTGAAATAGAGTCATAGAGTCATAGAAATGTATAGCATGGAAATAGACCCTTCAGCCCATCTCATTCATGCTGACCAGATATCCTAAATTAATCTAGTCCCATTTGCCAGCATTTGGTCCATATCCCTCAAAAACCCATCCTATTCATATACCCATCCACATGCCTTTTAAATGTTGTACCAGCCTCCACAACTTCCTCTGGCTTCTTGAGGTCCCTTTTAAATCTTTCCCCTCTCAGCATAAACCTATGCCCTCTAGTTTGGACTCCCCTACCCTGTGGAAAAAGACCGTGGCTATTCACCTTATCCATGGCCCTCATGATTTTACAAACTTCTGTGCTGCAGCGAAATAATTAAAATACCTGATTGAGGGAGACTGTGATGTATAGTTGATGAGTATGCAGAGCCGAGGAATTGCTTTTGGTTCCCATTATGTAACAGTTATAAAATTATAAGAAAGAATGGATAGGCTGGGACTTTTTTCACTTAATTGTAGGAGGTTGAGAGGCGACCTTATAGAAGTTCATAAAATAATGAGGAATATAGATAGTGTTAAAGGTCTTTTCCATAGGTTGGGAATTTCAAGACTTTTTTAAGATGAGAAGAGAGATTTGAAAAAAAGACATGTGGGCAATTTTTACACAGATAGTGGAATGAACTTGCTGAGTAAATGGTGGATGTGGGTATAATTACAATGTTGAAAAGACATTTGGATAAGTATGTGAATGGGTAAGGTTTGTAGGGATATGGGCCAGGAGCAGGCAAGTGGATCTAATTTAATTTGGGATTATGTTCGGCATGGACTAGCTGAACCGAAGTGTCGGTTTCCATGCTGTATGACCATGACTCTATATCAGGTTTCTGCTTAGTTTGTGGTTGGTGTCATTCATGGTTACTTAGCCCATGAATCATTGTCAACAAGGTTAATGGCACTTACTGTTGTTTATAAACAGTTTACACATAACAAATTCAAACTTCTGATTAAACACAGAAATAAATAAAATTGCTGTTCGAGCTGTGTTGCTCTAGTTAGCTGCACAAAAGCAACATTTCACTCCAACAGTATGTTATTGCTGAATTTGTGCAGTAGATCCAAACTAAACTCGACTCAGAAAGTCTTGCCCATTTCAGTCTAAGTTTGCTTGGAGGGCAACCTATTAACCATCTTCAATATTCATGAGCTCCAGCACTGAGATTCCATCCACAGGGAGCACTGTAGCAATACTGCAAGGCTGTTTAGATAGCCCTCCAAACCCACACACACTATCACCCAGAATGACAAGGGATCCCCTTTTTCCCCTTCAAGCCACTCACCATCCTGATTTGGAAATATATCGCTGTTCATTCAGTATCACTGGGTCAAAATCCTAGAACTCCCTCCCTAACAGCATTGTGGGTCTACCTACAGCACATAGACTGCAACAATACAAGAAGGCAGCTCACCACCACCTTCTCAAGGGCAACTAGGGATAGCAATAAAATGCTGATCCAGCAAACAATGCCCAAATCCAATGAATGAATAAAATAACATGTCTTTTGCTATGATTCATTCAAAACATTTTGTTCAAGCTTTAAATAAACAGAAATGTACCTGAGTTAGAAGAATGGGAGCAGCTTAGGTTTCTTAGAAATGTCAGTCAGGAGTTCAATGTGAAATGCAGAATGGTGACATTCACCTGATAACTGGCTCATTGATGTCACTGGTTATACAGATAGGGGCTCCTTGATACCAAGGATGATACAATGAATGGCCAGCTGCTTTGCTCCCACCATCGATGCAGTTGCATCATTAGCAATAAGATCATGGGCTGGATAACCATAAGGATGATGTTTTTCTGATGAATCTGAAGAAGGGTCCTGACTCCAAACGTTAGCTTTTCTGCTTCTCTGATGCTGCCTGGCCTGCTGTGTTCCTCCAGCTTCACACTATGTTATCGAGATCTGGAATGTGTTGCCTGAAAGGGCAGTGGTAGCAGATTCAGTAGGTACCCGTCATAAAGTGGAAGTCAGACAAATACTCAAAGGGAAAAGATTGCATGCCCTGAGTTTACTGAAACAAATTTCCAAAAAGCCAGCACAGGCAGAATGGTCAGACTGGCCTCCGTCTGTGCCATGAAATACTTACTACAAAAGGAAACACCTCCCAATTCATCCGAACAAAACTCAACAAGCATCCACGATCCAAAAATAGTCTCAGTCACTGTGCTACTTCTGAGGTGATGACGTTTGATGATAATGTTTACAGACTTCCTGCTCAGTTTCCCGCCTGCACACGGACTGGAAGCAGGAGGAATAGGAAGAAGGGACATTAACAAGAGACAGAAGGTGGGTCTGTGGTAAAGTAAATCCGACACAGCAAGGGAGTGGAGCTTGACTCTGGAAACCCACAAGAGGGGAGTGGGAAACCAATAAACAGAACATTAGGAGCAGTGAGACATGAGGTTGGCCAGTGAAGAGCAGAGAATACTGGGAGTATTCTTGGAGCAGAAACGCTCACTCTTTAGATGGATACAGTCACCATGATTAATTATTTATAAGATGTTCCTGTCCCTTGCCTCTGCATACATCCCCTGGACATTGACAACATCTTCTAAGACACTCGTTTCAGGAGCATATGTTTTTAAGAGTGGAAAATGGGGAGTCGATGGTAAAATGTCAACTCGTAATCCAGAACCCCAGGGTTTAATGTTCTGGGAACATGAGTTTGAATCTCACCATGGAGATAAATTCCACAAGAACCTGGAATTGTAAGCTAGCCTAAAGATAGTGATGCAACCATTGTCAATGTTGTTAAAATCCATCTGGTTCAACAATGTCTTTCAGGGAAACATTTCGTTCAATAATACCCTTCCCTGGGCTGGCCTACATGTGACTCCAGACCCACAAGAATGTGATTGACTTTTAACTGCCCTCTAAATTGGCTCAGCAAGCCACTCAGTTCAAGGGCAATTAGGGATGGGCAATAAATGCTGGCTTTGCCAGCAAAACCCACATCCCATAAGCGAATTAAAAAACAGGACAGCAACCAGTGAACAACTGAATATGGAGATAATCCTACAGATTGAACAGGTTTATACATTGTCCACACTTTCTGGTGATCCATCTCAATCCCAAGGAAAATTGTTGAATAGAAAATAATGCACAGGTCAATCAGCCTGTCCCACGCCCTGAGCCCATGCAGGCACTTTGTAAAACTGGGAAGCCAGATAGAAAGCCCAGTCAATGCAGGAAGGGAGTGTGGAAGGAAAGTCTGGGAAATTCTTCTCCAACATTACACACTCCTTACCCCACCCCCGAGGTGATCAAGTTGGTCCTGAATTTCCGTTATAAAGGATGATCTCGATCTCAATCAGAAACAGGGTCCCGACAGAAGGAATTCAGTGAAATAGTGTTCGCCACACGAAATGACAGACTGCAAAAGAACCACTTCTCACCATCTAACTTCCTTTGGCCTGAACAATGCTGAACCCTGCTCCTCCTTAACCTGTTTAAATGGAGCATACTGTCAACTGGAATGCAGTCTATTCCCTTAATTAGCTCTGCTACCTCAATCCAATTAACCCTCAGTCTTTTGAGCTTATTGTAATAATTAATCCCCTTAATGTTACAATTTTCTTTCTGCTGATCAGGGGAATTTATGCTTTAGAACTGTTGTAGGTATAAGCAGAGTTTCAAAACTGGATCAATGGATTCCTCCAGTGTGACTTTGAGTCAAAGAAAATCCTAGGCTGTCTTCCAGTTGATAATCTTTTGCATGCTAATTTCCCAATCATCAACAACTTATCATTTATCTCAAAGCTGTAGATGGGATCTTGCTGAGCACTGACTGGCTGTTGCTGCATTTGCCTCCATAACGATAGCGAGAACACATTGAAACTAAATGCTGAACCATCCACAATATCCACATTGAACAAAACCAGAAATTGCAGGAGAACCTCAGCAGGCCCAGCAGCATCTGTGAAGAGAAAACAGAGTTAACGTTTTGAGTCCAATATAACTCTTCTTGAGAACAGAACTGAACATAAACATCACTATTACATAATACACATAAAATATTTTATAATTTTATTACTTTGTTCTGTCAAGAGAGGTGTGTGCACATTAGTAGCAAGACCTGCATTTGTTACCCATCCCTAATTGCCCTTGAGAAGATGGTCGTGAGCTGCCTTGAATGTGACGGAATGGCTTGCTTGGTCATTGCAGAATAAACTTATAATCTTCGAATGTCTACAGTGTGAAAGCAGGACTTTTGGCCCATCGAGTCGTCCACATCAATTCTCTGAGGAGCATCCAACCAGACCACCCTATCCCCATAACCCTGCATTTCCCATGGCTAACCCACCTAGCCAGCACACCCCTGGACACCATGGGCAATATAGCATGGCCAATCCATTTAACGTGCACATCTTTGGACTGTGGAAGGAAACCGGAGCACTCAGAGAAACATGTGCAGACGTGGCAAGAATGTGCAAACTCTACATCGAGGATAGAATCGAACCCAGGTCCCTGTCACTGTGAGACAGCAGTGCTAACCAGCTAGAAAGTTGCTATGGGTCTGGAGTCACATGCAGGCCAGACTGGGTAAAGATAGCAGATTTCCTTCTGTAAAAGACATTTGTGAGCTAGATAGGTTTTTACAACAAGCACGGTCACCATTACTGAGACGAATGCTTTATCACAGATTTAGTTCATTCACTGAATTTACATTCTCCAGCTGGTCTGGAGGCATACGAACCTTACATTCCCAGTCTCCAGGTTACTAGTCCAGTAACACCCTGCTATGGTACAGAATCTAATGCCATCCATAGGGTGACCCCGTGCCCCTTTCTGCATGTGTGCGTTATTGAATGATGTGAGAGAGCAGAATCGCGCAGATTTCCGGTTGAGTGGAAGGTCCGCTGGCATTAAGCTTGTGCATGACTAAATCCTGTTTTATTTTTGTTCACGCCATGTTTTTAAATGCAGCATCAAACTACTCAGCTTCCTGCTATTTCTGGCTCAAATAAATTGATTTCACTGTTCAATAGCTGCCGTGTGAGTGGTTTTATCACACTGTCTCCATGGCAACAAAGCCCGAAAGGCTATTTTGGTAAATTAAGGATGGATATTTTATTAACATGCAGTCAAAGCAGCAATGTGAGCTGTTCATGTCAGACCCTGTAAGAAAAATAAAACAGAAAAAAAGACATGCTGGTAACAACCGAGGCAAATATGTAAATGTGAACTATTCTAACGTTATGTAAATCCTGTTCTTGAATTGCCCCATGATTACTCTCACACTCTGTTCCAGCTGGCTCAGTCCTAGTGCAAACAACTCTGCAACTGATTTAAATCAGAGTCAGGAACACACAACCTCAATCCCAGTCAGCTCTACACTGACAGAATTCCTTTGCAGTTCATCCAGTGGCTTTCCAACGGTTCCAATGTACCACGGAAGGTTGGGAGAGGGTGAGGATGGAGGTTTGACAGGTAACGAGGAGTTTGGGAAGCGAAGGTTTGGAGCTAAGGGTTTAATTGAGTTGGATTCCTCAGACAGTATAAAACTATAAAAGAAAATCACTTGAACGCTTTACTCCTGACTTCAGATCACCCTCTTCAAAGCTACAATGTTCATTTTGCATTGCTTTAGCACCCTTCATCAGCTGTCGGCAGCCAATGATGCCCTTTCTTTCTGATGTGTTAAATGTGCTATATAAATGCAAGTTGTTGTTGTGTTGTCACTGCCATTATTTAGGAATGCAGCAATGCCCACAAACTGCAATGTGAATTGACCAGATAATTCATTTTTGTGGTATTGATTGAGGCAATAAATCTTGACTGGACATTGAGCAGAACTCTATTGTTCTTTTTTGGAACAGTACCATAGAATCTCTCACAACCTCTTGAGGGACAGTCTCGGCCTCAGTTTGACATGATGCCCTTTCTTTTTGTAGTGCGCTATATAAGCGCAAGTTGGCATTGTATTTGAATGCTTGTAGCGATCGAAATAAAACAGATGAACTAGTAGAACTAACTGATATATAAAAAGCATGATCTAGTGGCCAAGACCGCAGGATGACCTAGATTGGAACCTGAATCTTGAAGGTTTGTGACATTTACAAAGAACGCAAAGCTGGGAAAGGGTGGAGCAGTCGACTCTATTAATTAAAGATGATATTAGGACAATAAACAGGAATGACCTAAATTCAGGAAACCAGATATAGAAACAATTTGGGTACAGATGATGAATGATAAAGGCAAGAGGTCACTTGTACAGGCCCCCTAACAGTAACCACATGGTAGGATGGGGTATCAAGGAAGAAATAATGGAAGCTTATCAAAAGAGCATGTAAAAGGGGATGTAAAGCTACATATAGACTGGAAAGATCAAATGCAAAAAAGTAGTTGAGATGAGGAATTCAATGAATTTTTTCAGGACAATTTCTTAGACCAGGATGTTATGGCACCAACTGGAGAGCAGGTTTTACAAGATCTGGTTTTGACCAACGAAGTAGATTAATTGCTGATCTCATAGTGAAAGCACCCTAGATAACAGTGACCATAATATAGTTACTTTTTACATACTGTTTAAGGGAGAAAACTACTACGTTGTAACAAGGGCAATTATGAGGGAATGAAAACAGAGCTAGCAAAAGTGAGCTGCCAGTTGAGATTAGGAATTGGTCAATACAGACACAGTGGCAAACATTTAAGGGGATATACCAGAAGACACAGATAGATACATTCCAACAAATAAAAATTCGAAGGACAAACCTGTCATCTGTGATTAACTAAAAAAGTCAAAGATAACATCAAATTCAAAGAAAGGGCATATAATTCTGCAAAATTAGGTAGCACTTCAGAAGATTGATGCAATATAAAAAAAAGCACAGAATTATGCAATGGTTAATAAGGAGGGAAATGTTAGAATATGAGGGGAAGTCAGCCAAAAATACAAAAATAGATCAGAAACATTTCTTCAGAAATTTAAAAAAAGGTGTTAACAAAATAAATGTTGGTTCTACAGAAAATTAATCTGTCGAATTAGTAATGAAGGATAAAGTGATGCATCGAACAGATATTTTGCATTTATCTTCACCAGAGAGCATAGACGCAGCATCCTGGAAATAGCTGTAAATCAGGAATTAAAAGGAGGGATGAACTCAAGAAAATTACAGTAACCAGGGAAGTGGTACTGAATAAATTCTTGGAAATGTGAGTTGACAAGTATTATGGACCTGATGGATTTTATACTAACATCATAAAAGAAAAAACTGGTGAGATAGTTGATGTGTTGGTTTTCATTTTCCAAAACTCATTAGATTCAGGGAATGTTCCTTTGATTGGAAAATAGCTAATGTAACTCTTTTATTTAAAAAGGGAGGGAGGCAGAAAGCAGAAAACTACAGGCCAGTTCACTTAACATCTATCATTGGGAAAATGTTAGAAGGTATAATTAAAAATGCTATAACAGAATTATAAGTTCAAGACAACTGGGCAGAGCAAACATGGTTTTGTCAAAGAGAAATCATGTTTAACTAACTTATTGGAGTTATTTGAAGAAGTAACTTGTGTTGTGGATAAAGGGGAAACCAGTGAATGTATTGTACTTAGATATCTAGAAGTATTTGATAAGATGCCACATCAAACACTATTATTGAACATAAAAGCTCACGGTGTAAGGGATAACATATTGGCATAGTTAGAAGATTAGCAGGCCACCAGGAAGCAGAGTAAGAATAAATGGGTCTTTTTCAGGCTGGCAGGATGTCATAATGGAAAATGAGTTGTGAAGAGAACATAAGGAACTCATAAAGGGAGATAGAGAGATTAAGTGAGTGGGCAAATATTTGGCAAATGGAGTACAATCTGAGAAAATATGAAAGTGTCCATTTTCATAGAAAGAATAACAAGGAAGCATATTATCTAAATGCTGAGAGGTTGCAGAGCTCTGAGTTTCAGAAGGATCTAGGTGTCCTGGTGCATGAATCATAGAAGGTTAGTCCACAGGTACAGCAAGGAATCAAGAAAGCTCATAGAATATTATGATTTAATGTTGGGGGAATTGAATGCAAGAATAAGGAGGTTATGCTTCAGTTATACATTGTTTTGGTGAGACTGCATCTGGAGTACTGTCCACAGTGTTGGTCACCCCATACCTTCAGAAGAATGTTAATGTGTTGGGAACAGTTTACAGAAGATTTACTAGACTAATACTTGGAGTGAGCAGATTCCTTGATGAGGAAAGGCTAGTCAGGCTAGACCTGTATCGTCTAGGGTTTAGGTGAGTCAGAGGTGACTTAATCGAAACACAAAATATCCAGAAGGGACTTGATGGGGTTGATTTGGAGAGAATGTTTCCTCTTGTGCGAGAATCTAGAACTAGGGGTCAAAGTATAACATGAGGTGTTACCCATTTAAGATGGAGATGAAAACATACTTTTTCTCTGAGAGGATTGTGAGGCTTTGGAATTCCCTTCTACAAAAGGCAGTGAATGCAGAATTCTTAAATATTTTGTAAGGCAGGTAGATAGTTTCCTGATTACTCCGGGGATGAAAGATTGTTGGGGATATTCAGGAATGTAGGGTTGAGGTTAAAATCTGATTGAATGTTAGAGCAGGCTCAAAGAGCCAAGGGGCCTATTCTTGTCCCTTGTTTGTAAGTTTGTGTGACACCTCAGACGAAAGACACACCTCAGTAGGTGCTGCAGTTGGGAAGTAGGTTTAGATTGTCCATTCAAGCCCAATAACAGATTGGCCAGAGGAGGGTGAGGAGAACAAAGTTCTCAAAGGAGTCCTTCAAATGAGCCACAGGGACTGCCAAATCTGACACGACACATGAGATCTGACCTCCACCAGCTCCACTCCCATGCTACAGCCTTTAATCAAAGAGCTGAAGCTAGATGGATGAGGTCTGGATTGTTTGCATGAATACTATAAACCAGTCACGTGTAGCTCCTTTGACAGAGGAAAGGAATTGGACTGTAGAGGATCTTGCTGCAATCACTGAATTAGAATTTGAAAAGGCAACAATCAAACTCGTGCAGTGAGCTGTTGAAAGTTCCCCTTTTATCATCACAGCCTTCTGAAAACAAGGACTTTGAGCTGAAAGGTCAGATTGAAAAGGTTTCTCAGAAGCGGCAGTCTTGTAGACTCCCTCTGATGTAAGATGAAAGGGGGTGAGTCAGAAAACCCACCACCTTCTCTCAAGCTGCTTGACCCAAAGCTTGTGACGACTGTGCCAAACGTTAACCCCTCCAGTGCTTGTTCTTCACTATCAAATACGCAAATAGCAGAGGTTGCTCATCACTTTTTAAAATAATACTCATGTGGTGTACTTAGTATTACATTGAATTACATTAAATCCAGGCCATTCGGCGCAATTAAACTGTACCTGTAAAATCTGGAAGAACTGTGGATACTGTAAATCAGGAATAAAAACAGAAGCTGCTGGAAAAGCTGAGCAGGTCTGGCAGCATCTGTGAAGAAATCTCCACATCTTCACAGATGTTGCCAGACCTGCTGAGCTTTTCCATTAATTTATGTTTTTGTAAACTGTACCTGTGCATATGTTCCCAGCAAGACTTCTCCCTTGTCATGAGATCCTTCATCAGAACTGTCAACTTTCCTGTTCCTCTGATGCTGCCTGACCTGCTGTGCTCCTCCAGCACCACACTTTGTTGATTCTGACTCCAGCATCTGCAGTTCTTGCTTTCTCTCTTCTCCCTTGTCTCGCTCCTTCCACATATCTTTCTATTCCTTTTTCCTTCATGTGTTTAACATGCTTTCCCCTCAATTGTATCTCTGCTACCTGTCTTAGACATGGCCTCTGGTAACGAGATCCACAGCCTTATCACTCTCTGGATAAAGAGGTTTCTCTATTGTATCTGTTAGTGTCTACCATGTATTTACGGCCTTAACAAATCTATCTAACTATGAAAATCCCATTTACATCTTTTATGTAATTTTGGTCAGTTGTTGGTTTGAGGATGTGCCTTGTTTATTGGAGTACATTTCATTCAATCATCTATAAAATGGGGTATAAATGAGTGGCATAGGCAATTTTCCCAGATCCCCTCTCCTCATAATTTGGAAATACAATGGCTGACATTGAAGAGGATCAAGATGGTACCTGATCCCAGTTTTTTAAGCACAAGCTAGGGGAAGCTTTGGCCCATTGGTATTTTCACTAGACAATTAGAACCAGTTAATGTTTTGGGGATCCAGGTTTGAATCCCACCATGGCAGATGGAGGAATTTGAAATCAATAAAGAAACAAAATATGGATTTAAGCGTCTAATGATGACCATGAAATTGCTACTAATTGTTGGGTAAAACCATCTGGGTTCACTAATGCCCTTCAGGGAAGGAAATTGCCTTTATTAACTGGTCTGGTCTAACTGTGACTTCAGACCCACAGTGATGTGGTTGACTCTTAACTGCCTTCTGGGATGGGCAATAAATGCTGGCCTGGCCAACGACACTCACATCCTATGAACAAATAACAGAAAATCTCTTTGGAAGATGAAAGCTATCATTAATCCAGGCCTTGCTGGAAATACATGGGTCATGCTGGCGTGAGAGGCAAGATGTAGACTAGGAAGGGTCACCGAACCCGAAACATTAACTCTGTTTTTTTTCTTTACAGATGCTGTCAGATCTGCTGAGCTTTTCCAGCAACTTTGTTTTTGTTGTTGTTGTTGGTGAAGATGTAGACCAGGTTCTGTTAGACTTTCGATTGCTGGTCTCACTTCATCACTTTGATCATTCCCGCCGCCTAATTTGTATATAACTTATTGGCTTTTCCATAATTCAATAACTTTTTTTTTAAAATTCATTCTCAGATGTGACTGGCAAGCCTGCCATTTATTGCTCATACCTTGTGATGAGCCACATTCTTGAACCATTGCAGGCGGGTACATTCACTGTGCTGTTAGGAGAAGGGGTTTTGGAATTTTAATACAGTGACAGTCAAGGAATAGTGATATCTTTCCAATTTAGGAATGGTCTACAACTTGGGACAGAGCTCGGAGGTTCCTATATCCTGTTTTTTTGACATGATAGAGGAGAATGAGGGTAGATGCTGTCAAAGAAACCTTGGTAAGTTTGCAGTTTCACTTCCACCGAGGCCAGTAAACTCTGTCTTCATGCTGGGTGTCAGAACTTTGGAATTCGAAAAGGTAATAAGATATTCCAGATCCTGCCATCACAATGAAATGTGGTCCTTTCCATTCAAAAGTGAATCCAGATGGAGGAGATGAGGGGCACCTCATTGGTCTGAGAGAGTTGCCAATTCTAATTGAGACTAATCCAGAAGATTTCATCACATATCCTCCATCTTCAAACCATCCTAGGCCCACAGTCTCCTAATTGGTACATCTTTTTGATCCATTGTCCTCTGACGTCCAAATGGAAAACCATCAGAATCATTGTTTTCCAGTTGGATGAACCGTCTCAGGTGGATGGAAATGATCCTATGGTTTTATTTTAAAGAAGAGCGGGAGAGTTCATTCCCAGTGTCCAAGTTCAAAGTTTATCCTCCAACCAACATTACCAAGCTAGATTACACACTGTTTGTAGGGGTTTGGTGTGCATAAATTCACTGCTGCATTTCTTACATTACCACAATGACCATGCCTGGGAAAGGGCAGTAGATTTCCTTCCTTATAGGGCATTAGTGAATTAGATGGGTGTTTACATCAATTCACAGTGGTCATATGGACATCATTAGACTTCTTTTTAAATTCCAGATTTCCACTGAATTCAAATTTCACCATTAGCCATGGAGAGATTTGAACCCGGGAGCACCGTGGACCGTTGCTGCACTCTCTAATAGATTAATAAGTCATTGATGTTTGTACATTGAAACTCATGGATCTTGTGGTGGTGCATTTCCCTGCTACAAGAAGCAGCTAAGTCTTTTGTTTTGGAGAATGTGAGCCCTTTCACTAACACCAGACATTTATTGCATGTTGTGTGTCTGTTAGAAGAAAATTTCCATGCAAATGCTTTGTTAAAAAAATCTACCAACACCTTTTATTCAGTGGCAAACTTCTCTTCCGACCATCAAAGCTCAACACTTTTCTTCTCACAAGAATTGTAATTTTGTATTGAAATGACTCAACATCACCATCGATTGAAAATGAATGAGAACTTAAAATCAGTCTCAAGGACATCAATATACATTCATTTCACACGGTTTGATTACAATAAAACAGTGCTGTTAAGTGAGATCATTAGGTTTTCTCTGAACAGTGCAATCCTTTCATAATAGACATAATTTCTATTCATAAACCCACTATAGCAGGTGTGGCTTCATTCTAACAAGACAATCTTACTCGATTGTCAATACAGGAAGATACCTTCAGACTCCAGACCCACAGCAATGTTGTTGATTCTTAACTGCCCTCTGGGCAATTAGGGATGGGCAATAAATGCAGCCTGGCCAGTGACGCCCTCATCCCATTAATGAATAAATTAAAAAAACACCTCAAACACTGCCTGCAATTGGTGAGCTTAGAGCTTTTGTAGGTTAGATTAACAGCAACTTGTATCCTTATAAGCACTTTCAATAAAGTGAGATCTTCCAAGACACAAAGCAGGATGAAATTGGACATTGAGACAATTAAGGGTATGTTAGGGCCCATGATGGAATGTTTTGTCGAAGCGTTAGGTTTTAAGGGGGGGAACTTAAAGGGGAAGGAGAAATAGAATGGTCTAGGGAGGGGACTCCACAAATTATGTTCCAGCCAGTTGAAGGCACAGCTGCCAATGGTGGAGTGATGTAACCTGATCCAAAATTGGAACCGAGTAATCTTGGAGAATTGTAGACCTGAAGGCAGTTACCGAGATAGAGAGGGAAAGGCCTGCCCGGGAAAGAAGTTGAGCATCAGAATGAGAATTTGGAGCCTAATGTCTTCTTCTGCTTCATCTTAGATGGACCCTCAGAATTGAGTATGATATTTCTCCTCTCTGGAATGTTGGGTTCTGAGGTGATGACACAGTCGAGTGCTAGATCCTCATACCCTTGCTACAGGAGGGGCAGGTGGTCTTTGAAGGCTGGGTGGGATGCTTGGGTTTCTCACACTCTCCTGTTACTGTTTGCACTTAGCCTGTCAGAGACATTCAAGATGGTTATCTTTTTCATGGATGCTTCTTTTCCAGCTTGGGCTGTTTAGGCAAGATTCTCGAGAGTCAGTGAGAGATAGTATATTTTCAGAGAGGCTTTAAGACCATAACAAACAGGGGCAGGAGTAGGCCATTCAGCCCCTTGAGTCTGCTCCACCATTCAATAAGATCATGGCTGATCTCATATTCCTCACGTCCACTTTCCTGCCCTTTCCCTGCAACCATTCTCCATTTAAATAATCGTCTTTTTTTCTCCCTTCCAAAATGAACAAGTTCACATTTTCCCACATTATACTGATGTCATGTTACGGCTGTACAAGACATTGGTGAGGCCACATCTGAAGTACTGCATACAATTCTGGTCACCCTGCTATAGGAGGGGTGTTGTTAAGCTGGGAAGGGTGCAGAAAATATTTACAAGGAAGTTACTGAAACTGGTAGGTTTGAGTTATAAGGAGCGGCTGGATAGGCTGGGACTTTTTTCCCTGGACTGTCAGATGCCGTGGGATCTACTAAATCATGAGATGCATAGATAAGGTGAATAGACAAGGTCTTTTCCCCAGGGCAGGAGAGTCAAAACCAGAAGGAATAGGTTTAAGGTGAGATGGGAAAGATTTAAAAGGGACCCGAAGGACAGCTTTTTCACACAGAGGATGGTATGTACATAGAACAAGCTGCCAGAGGAAGTGCTAGGGATGAGTATAATTACAACATTTAAGAGATATTTGGACAGGTACATGGATAGGAAAGGTTTATGTGGATGGGCCAAATGCAGGCAAATGGGATTAATTCTGTTCAGGAAACCTGGTTGGCATGGTCAAGTTGGGCTGAAGGGTCTGTTTCTCTCTCTGTCCCTCTGAGGAAGGGTCACTGGACACGAAACATTAACTCTGTTTTCTCCTTCACAGATGCTGCCAGACCTGCTGAGCTTTTCCAGCAGTTTTGGTTTTTGGTCTGTTTCTGTGCTGTATGACTCTATGTCTCTGCTTAAACTATCAATATCTCTCTGTAAACTGTTTATCCGTCTCACAATCTGCCTTTCCAACTATTTTTGTGGCACTTGCAAATTTGGCTAAGTGCCTTCACTTTCTTCCTCCATGTCACTAATACATATTGTAAACTTTGAAGGCATCCTTGAAGTGATGTGTTTTTTTAATGTCCTTCTGGTAACTGCTTGCCTTGATGGAACTGGGAGTGCAGAGTTTGTTTTGGAAGTCTTGTGTCACGCATGTGGACAATGTGGCCTGCCCACTGCAGTTGATTGATAGTAACCAGTGCCTTGTTGCTGATAGAGGGCACTGGTAATGGAGCAACTATCACTGAATCACAGAACTGTTACAGTGCGGATGGAGGCCATTTGGTGCATTGTGGCTGTACTGGTTTTGTTCCCTACTGACAACCTTCTGCCTTTACCACATTTTCCTGCGTGCGATTTCTATCCAAATGACCACCTAATATCCTCTTGAATGCCTCAATTGAACCCGCCCCACTATATTTCCAGATAGTACATTCTGTACCCTGACTACTCGCTGGGTAGAAAATTTTTTTTTCTCACATCACTTTTGCTTTATTTGCACACCTATGGATTTACAGGATTTTACCAAGGCATCACTGGTGATATTTCTCAAGGGATTTGTGTTATCTGTTATACATTGTCCATGTCTCTGATGGATACAGAAGGGCAGGTATCACAGCTGCCCTGTAGACCATGAGCTTGTTGTTAGGTTTCACATCGTTGTTGCCAACACCAGAGGAGATGTTGAATTTGATCTATAATGTCTGCTATTATTGAAAGGAGCCTCCTAAGATACAAGGTACATGTCGTGCAATGCATCTTGGCTTCTCTCTCTGCAAATGTTGCCTGGTCTGCTGTGCATTCCCAGTGCTTTCTGATTTTATTTCAGATTCCGGGCTCTGCAGCATTGTACTAAGAGTTTTGCTGTCTTGTTTAGGATTTCACATCCTGCTGAAAATGAGGAGTGACATTCTTCTGTTTATGCAAGTAGAAATAAAGAAACTTCAAAAACAAAAACAAAAGAACTGCAGATGCTGGGAATCAGAAACAAAAACAGAAATTGCTGGTAAAACCCAGCAGGTCTGGAAGCATCAATGGAGAGAAATCAGAGTTAATGTTTCAGGTCCAGTGACTCTTCTTGATAAAGAAAGCTGCCCCTGACATTGGCAGTTTGTGATTGATACCATCTTTACTTGTTTTGTCTTCCAGGATTAAGTTGCCATGAGGTTTGGGATCTGGGTTCTGTTCCACTTTCTAGAAGCTGTCGTCCTAGACTAGACTATTCCTACTCTGAATGTGTGCTGTATTTTGTCTCTGCCTCATCATCATACATAAAGGGCATTGCCAATTTTATTTGCTTTACCATTAGTGACCATGCCTCCAGCTGCCCAGACTCTAAACTCTGGAAATCTCTCCTGAAAGCACTCAGCCTCTCTCATTCTCTGCTTAAAACTCATTGGTTGCCCAGCCTTTTGTTCATCAGTTCCAAAATTTCCTACTTGGCTTTTGCACAGTGCCTTGGGGCATCCTACTTTGCAAAGGGTGCTACATAAATGCAAAGTGCTAGAACAGAGAACAGTACAGCACAGGAACAGGTCCTTTGGCCCATCATGTCTGTGCCAACCACAAATGTTGTTGTTGAAAAATTGATTGCTGCCATGTTATTTTGCCAAAGAACCCTGAGCAGCTGGTCCAATTATCAGAGGCATCCGAATGTATAAATAAATCAAACTGCCACATTTTTTGATGTAAGGTGTACTTCCACCCTTTACCATGTCAAGCTAGGAACAGAATTATGTTCCACAGGGTTCCCTGCTGCCTTCTGTGTCACTGTCAAAGCAAAAGAGTCCACACTTCAGTTATCAGTAAAAGTTTTTTTTTCTTTATTCATTCATGGGATGAGGGCGTTGCTGGCCAGGCAGCATTGCCCATCCCTAATTGCCCAGAGAGCAGTTAAGAGTAAATCACATTGCTGTGAGTCTGGAGTCACATGTCAGCCAGACCAGGTAAGGATGGCAGTTTCCTTCCCTAAAGGACATTAGTGAACCAGGTGAGTTTTTCCCAACAATCAACAATGGATTCATGGTCACCATTAGATTCTTAATTTCAGATATATATTGAATTCAGATTCCACCACCTGCCATGGTGGAATTTGAACCTAGATCCCCAGAACATTATCTGGGTTTCTGGATTAACAGTCCAGCAATAATACCACTAGGCCATCACCTCCCCAAACAGTGACCATAATTACCCAACTGCTTCAATGGTGAACAATTAACCTTTAAAGAAGGAGCTAAATTTTCACATACCCGCTCTGCTCTGTGCCCCCAGACCCACAACAATATTTGAATAGTGTAGAGGAAGGCTTACTCTGTATCTAACACCGTGCTGTCCCTGTCCTGGAAGTGTTTGTTGGGGACAGTATCGAGGGAGCTTTACTCTGTATCTAGCCCTGTGCAGTCCCTGCCCTGGGAATATTTGATGGGGTCAGTGTAGAGAGAGAGTATTATTCTGCATCTAACCCTATCCTGTCCCCATTCTGGAACATTTGAGGGTGACTATGTAGGGAAAGCTTTACTTTCATTCTAAAACTGTAGAGAGAGAGCTTTACTTCCCTTTAAAGAGTATAGGGAGCTTTATGCTGTATCTAACCGCATGCTGACCCTGCCCTGGGAATATTGGATGGAGATAGAGTAGTGGAAGCTTCACTTTCAGTTTAAAAGATAGAAGGTGCTTTATTATGTATCTAATCCCATGCTGCCCCTGTCCTGCGAGAGTTTGAAGGGAATGGTATAGAGACGGGTTACTTTCAGTTAAAAGAGTAGAGGGAGGTTTAATTTCATGTTAAAAGAGTAGAGGGAGCTTTACTACATTTGGAACCCCATGCTGCACCTTTTCTGAGAGTGTTTGATTGGTTCATATACAGAGAGGCTTATTTTCAGTTAATAAATAAAGGGGAGCTTCACTGTATCTAACCCTATGCTGTCCCTATCCTGGTAGTATTTGATTGGGACAGTGTAGAGAGAGCCTTAATCTGTGTCTATCCCTGTGTTGTCTGCATCCTGTGAGAGCTTGATGTGAACAGTGTAGAGGAAGGTTTATTTACAGTTTAAAAGAATAGAGAGAGTATTACTCGGTATTTAAACCATGCTGACGCTGTGCTGGTAATGTTTGATGGGGACAGTGTTGAAGGAGCTTTACATTCAGTTTTAAAGAGCAGAGCAAGCTTTACCGTAAGCTTAAAAGGGTAGAGTACACCTTATTCTGTAACTAACCACGTCCTGTCCCTGCCCTGAGAGTGTTTGATGGGGTCAGTGCAGAAATCATTTTACTTTCAGTTTAAGAGAATAGAGAGAGCTTCACTCTGTTTCTAACCCTTTCTGTACTTGTTTTGGGAGTGTTTGATGGGAATAGTGTGGAGAGAGCTTTACTTTCAGTTTAAAAGAGTGGTGGGAGGTTTACTCGATATAATGTTGTGTTGTACCTGCCTTGGGAGCATTTGATTGGAATTGAACAGAGGTGTTTTATCACTAAGATCAGTAATTATCACCTCTGTTACATCATTCCACTACAGCTCCATCTCAGCTCACCTGCTGCTGAAACCTTTTTTTATGCCTTTGTTACTTAGTATTGAAATGATACCAATTCACTTGTGTCTGGTCTCCCACATCTGTAGATCATCCATAACTCTGCTGCCGTGTCTAAATTCATAGCCAGTCCTGTCACTTTTTACTGCTTGGACTCACTGACCTACACTGGTTCCCAGTCAAACAATATCTACATTGGAAATTAGATTTCTGAAGAAGGGTCACAACCTGAAACGTCAACTTTCCTGTTCCTCTGATGCTGCCTGGCCTGCTGTGTTCCTCCAACTCCACACTGTGTTATCTCAGACTCCAGCGTCAGCAGTTCTTACAATTTCTAGAAAATACTCATCCTTGTTTTCAAATCCTTCCAGAGTCTCCACCCTTCTTATCTCTGTAAACTCTGCCAACCCCAAAAACTGAAGTGATATCTGCTCTCTTCTAGTTTTGGCCTTTGAACAGTTTCCAATTTAGTCACTCCAACATTGGCAGCTAATGTCTTCAGCTGCCTGGTACCTGGGATTCCCTCCCTACATCTCTATACTAGCTCTGTTCTGAGGAAGGGTCACCGGACCCGAAACGTTAACTCTGTTTTATCCTTCACAGATGCTGCCAGGCCTGCTGAACTTTTCCAGCAATTTTGTTTTTGTTCTCTATACCATCATTTTGCGCTAACAAAAACCCTTCAGATCCATCTTTTGGACCATGCTTAGACCTGTGTATCCCTTGTGCCTGAGTGTTATATTTTGTTTTATATAGTTCTTGTGAAGTGCATAGGAATGCATCGTTACATTAGAGATGCTATAGAACCTTAAGTTACCATTGATGACTACTTGTTACTAATACTGAATGCCTGAATATGGTAATTATTCCATTTGTTACACAAACACCCTCAATTATTTTAGGAGAAAGTTCGATAAAAATAGTGCAGAAGAACAAAAATCAGAAGAAGTACATTGGCTTCATGTATCAGTAATGCAAAAAAGAAAAGCCTGCTCCATTGGGAATATTCCTATTCCAAAGGAATTCTCTGTTTATTAATAGACTGTTTAATTTAAATCACAAATAAGATTCATGTGGAATTTACACAGGAGCTATAACTACAGTCAAATTAATTACAAAACATACATCTGGGTGAAGTATTAAATCAAACCACAGGAGTTCAAACTACTTGCTGTTACATACACCTTAAACAAACACTGATCCTGTTTGCAATCACACATTTGCAGAGATGCACTGAACAGATGCATCTTGTTTCCTCATTTGGTTGGAAGGATTGCAGGGCAACATGAGGGATGGTGAGGGTGGGGTGCTGGGGGATGTGACGGATGGTGAGGGTGGGGTGCTGGGGGATGTGAGGGATGGTAGGGGTAGGGTGCTGGGGGATGTGAGGGATGCTGAGAGTGGGGTATGGGGGAATGTGAGGGATAGTGAGAGTGGGGCATGGGGGAATATGAGGGATGGTGAGGGTAGGGTATGGGGGAGTGTGAGGGATGGTGAGGGTGGGGTATGAGGGAATGTGAGGGATGGTGAGGGTCGGGTATGGGGGAATGTGAGGGATGGTGAGGGTGGGGTATGGGGGATATGAGGGATGGTGAGGGTAGGGTATGGGGGATGTGAGGGATGGTGAGGGTAGGGTGCTGGGGGATGTGAGGAATGGTGAGGATGGGGTTTGGGGGATGTGAGGGATAGTGAGGGTGGGGTATGGGGGAAATGTGAGGGATGGTGAGGGTGGGGTATGGGGGATGTGAGGGATGGTGAGGGTCGGGTATGGGGGAATGTGAAGGATGGTGAGGGTGGGGTGCTGGGGAATTTGAGGGATGGTGAGGCTGCCGTACGTGAGGGATGGTGAGAGTGGGGTATGGGGGAATGTGAGGGATGTGAGGGTGGGGTGCTGGGGGATATGAGGGATGGTGAGGGTGGGGTATGGGGGATGTGAGGGATGGTGAGGGTGGGGTGCTGGGGGATGTGAGGAATGGTGAGGATGGGGTTTGGGGGATGTGAGGGATAGTGAGGGTGGAGTATGGGGGAAATGTGAGGGA
>NC_063356.1:2723108-2734298 GCF_021869965.1 Rhincodon typus | reverse complement strand
GGTGAGGGTGGGGTATGGGGGAATGTGAGGGATGGTAAGGGTGGGGTATGGGGGATGTGAGGGATGGTGAGGGTGGGGTATGGGGGAATGTGAGGAATGGTGAGGGTGGGGTGCTGGGGGATATGAGGGATGGTGAGGGTGGGGTATGGGGGATGTGAGGGATGGTGAGGGTAGGGTGCTGGGGGATGTGAGAGATGGTGAGGGTGGGGTATGGGGGAAATGTGAGGGATGGTGAGGGTGGGGTATGGGGGAAATGTGAGGGATGGTGAGGGTGGGGTATGGGGGAATGTGAGGGATGGTGAGGGTGGGGTATGGGGGATGTGAGGGATAGTGAGGATGGGGTGCTAGGGGATGTGAGGGATGGTGATGTTTGGGTATGGGGGATGTGAGGGACGGTGAGGGTGGGGTGCTGGCGGTGTTGTGGGGGCCTAGAAGGTCTCAGAATTTGAAGGGGCTGCTGAGTCTGGAAGTTTGATTTGTGAACGTTTAATGTTGCAGGGTCCAGTGATGTTCATAGGTTCCTGACGAATGAAAGGATCATGGAATTTGGTGATGGAGGAATGGATCTGGACTTTGGGGCAGTTCGCTTGCTGCTTTGGTCACTGTTTGACACTTCAAACAGACCAAAAGGAGAGTAGCCCTTAATTTTCAGGATGCGGCTGTCAGAAGCAAGGCCATTGTTTATTGTTCATCAGTAGTTGCACTTGAGAAGTTGCTGGTGGAGGGTTTTTGTTCAGGAGGGTTGCAATTTGTACGGTGAAGGTGCCTACAGTGCTGTGTATTGTGGTGAGTCTCATACCCTCACATCCTAGTTTCTCAAACAAAACAATCATTTATGAGAGGCATTTAACTGCAGACTAAACAATTCTCTCGAAAAGACAGCATTGACATAAAAGTCTTTAGAATCATTCTGGGGTTTGACAGGGTGAATATAGAAAGTGGGTCATGTAAAAATATCCTGATAGGGTTGATATTTGATTGGGTGCATTTAGCACAACCCTCTGAGGTGAAATCACAGGGACTTGATCAGAGTAAAGAAGGAGTAGGTAGGAGACAGACCTGAGACTAGTGTGCTCACTCAGTCTCTATCTTAATTGTGGTTTGTGTTCATGAAACTTGTAGATAGTGATGCAACAGATTTCATATTGTTTACTTAACAAGACTCTTCTAGTTAGATCAGAAAGGTGGCTATTTTCATCCACACCACACCACTCTGGGCTTCAAGGAACCCACATGTATACCAGTGGAGGTTGCCAATGCTGGGAGCCCATTGTAGATATTTTCTAGTCAACCTGTTCAGAGATGGTGTTTACACACCTCTGGAGAAGGTGGGACTTCAACCCAGACACAAAAGGCCCCTTTTAGGGTGGTGGAGGGGAGTGCATTGTATTCTGATTAATTTGTCAGCTTGTTGACCATAGATGCATGGTTCTACATGGTTTACTTGGAAAATGTTTGTTTTGTTTCAGCAGATGGTCAGAGGACATTAGCTGCCTGATTATCAGCCATACTCAAGAACACGTACAAGGCAGTGAATTCCTCCTGCTGTACTCCAGCCAAAGTAGAGGAATGCAGAGGGTGGAGAGGGATGAACAAATTGGAACATTTTATACAAGACTAGTACTGGTTCAAATGTCTTGCAGTTCCAGCTTTAAGCCATTGATTGCAGGCTCAATTCCATTCCAGTATGTGATGACAACAATCACTAACATAGTCTTGATTGGATGAATGACCTCATTCTGTGCTATAATGGTTTTACATGTGCATCAAATAACACTGAAATTAAAGTCCACTGTAAGAGTCTTGGATGAGAAAAGATTCAGGTGGGCGCTATCAAGTTGTTATCAAAGGTTTGAGAGAGATGAAATCTTGTTGCAGAGAGGAAATGGATGAGGAAGACAGAGTTGGTAGAAATGACGCAGGTTAGAAATGGGAACAGAATAGAAAAATGAGGGAGTAGGAGAGAAATAAGAAGGCAATAAATATAGACCAATAGAAACACTGAAATGGAAGTGTGAGGAAGAGAATGAGAAATGGCAGAAGTGAAGAGCAGACTGAAAAGTGAAAACAAAAGATAAATAAAAGGTAAGTCCAGCAGGGAGAAAGATCAATTTTTAGTTTCACTTGAATGCAACCTGTTGTCAGAATTAATGTTGAATTCAGCTCATTGAAGTTCAACCCACTGAAAAACAAGTGAGACACATTAACCAAACAGCAGAAGCTTGTAGGTGTTTCTAAATGATTACATTCCCAGAAGCAAGCACTTCAAACGTCTGACATTAATTCTCTTGTATTTTTTGCAAGAAGGGACCGATTTAGACCCACAATTCTACTCATAAGAATAAGAAATTATTATCAAACTACGGTATATGCTTCAGCCTGAGTGAATATTCTGCTACCTAATTGTGACCTCTCCTTATACCTTGGGGACTGGAGTAGGCCACACAGTCTCTTGAGCCCATTCTACTATTTGATTACCTCACATTCCTGACCACCCTTGGTAATCTTTCACACTCCTTGTTTTATCAAAAATCTATCTATCTCTGCCTTAAAAGATATTAAAGGACTCTGCTTCCACTGCTTTTTAGCTCAGTTGGCTGAATGTCTGGTTTGTGATGCAGAGTGATGCCAACAATGTGGGTTCCAATCCTGCACCAGGCTGAGGTTATCGTGAAGGACCCTCCTTCTCAACCTCTCCCCTGGCCTGAGGCATGGTGACCCTCAGGTTAAACCACCAGTTGTCTCTGTCTAATGAGACAGCAGCCCTGTGGTCTGATGGTGACTTTACCTTTTACGAAATGATGTACCTAAATGATTAAATCTATATGTACTTCGGTGTCTGTTATGTGCAAGTGATGTATTGGTTTGTAATTTTAAGATAATTTTAATTACATTTATTTATTTTAATACTGTTTCTGTCACTTCCCTGCTAATGGCTGAATTTATTTGTCTATTTTATTTCTAGATGATTGTCACACATTCACACGTTTTTGACCTGATTACTGTGTTTACCACAGAATTGTTACCTGCAGAAGGAGATCATTTGGCCCATTGTGTGTGCACTGGCTACAAAGGGACTGTTTGATGTAAATTACACCACAATTCAGCTTTAGGATAGAACGTTTCTCTTGAATAAAATACCATTGTTGAATGTAAGGGTGATGTCAGAAAGCAGGTCTTCACAAAAAGGTGCAGTGGAAATCTGGAACTTTCTCCCCATAAAAACTGTTAAGTATGGGGGTCAATAGAAATGAACCTTATTAGTATGGACTGCTTGGGCTAAATAGCCTGGGTCTGTGTTGTATATCCTATGCAATCCTATATAAAGCTCCCAAGGTTGAGCTTGATTGATTTTTTTTTGTTGGGCAAGTGTACTAAGCGTTTCAGAACCAAGGAGGATAGACGGAGTTCAGCTATAATATAACTGAATGAGGCAACAAGCTCAAAGGGCTGAGCTGTCTACTCCTGTAACAGTGTTCCAAAATCTCAACCTTCATGTGTGAGTCTTAGTCAATGATTATTGACAGGCTGATTGTTTATGGGTGGCATCGCAGTCAATTCCCAACTTGTGTTCACTTAACATCCAGGAAGGATGATTGTGGTGATGGGTGGGTTTGAAGGTGGGGCTGGTGGAATGCTGATTAAATTCTGTTTGGGGTAAAACCCTGGCTGATTTTTCACCTCCATTCTAGAGAGACAGAAGGAGATTAGAGCTTTAACACTTTGATAAAGTTAGGGCCCTATCTGAGCTGGAATGGCTCCTTGATCTTCTGGTTTGAACTACATCATTTGGGGGTGGGGGGCGTGGGTATATGGCATTGGGGGAGAGGGTGATGACAGTAACATGGGACTCTGTCCTGGTCATGATGTTTTCATGTTGGTTAATGTCATATGTCGGAGTGACATTAAACTAAAGACATAACATTATCAGGAACTCAAAACTAATTCCAGTAAGGAAGCTAAAGTGGTCCATTTATGGCAATAGAATTCCAGAGAAAAGGTATTGATCTTCATCAAGCTCTGATTAAATATTAATGATAAATTACCTGATAATAAATCACTGAAAAAAACCCACAATTTCTCTTTCAGAAAATTCCTCTAAATCAACATTGAAAACCATAAAACAGACTTCAAATCTATCAATGGAGTTCCACAGTCACTTGACCTCTTGACCTCTGGTGAATATTCAACTCTCAGGGATGATGTAAAGCTGAAGAACAGAGTCCAAAGAATTTCATTTTCTTATCCTCCATGACAGAGATCTTGGCCAAGTTGTAGAAAGTATCATGATGTCAAGCAAGGCTTGTGTCCTGTTCTGACCGTTCCTTTCTTGGACAACCTGATCTGTTAAATTCCACAGGCCTCTCTCAAGAACCCAAAACTTGGGCTTTCAAACCATTTGTTTCTTGACTTATTATGTCTCCTCTTTTTAAAGACCCCTGCAGCCTTGCTGTGTGAACATCAGCCTCTGGCTTTTTATGACAAGGACTGGGTCTAATCAGACAAGAAAGGGTGTAGCAGACCAGCTGGAGCAAAGATGCTAACCAGCAGATTTACTTTCCAAAGTAATCACAGACTCAATGGCAGGAAAAAAAAATGACTGGAAAATGTAGAGATATACAAAATGATTAAGGGACATTAATTTCGACTTTCCATCTTCCACACTATGAAATTTCGAGCACGTTCAAAACTTTGCTAACATACATCATGTCCTGTTGGCCAATGCATTTGCTGAAGCATATGGACCAGTTGGCAATGCCTTCCTTTTAAAATTCTTTTCCTTGTTTTTAAATCCCTCCATAGGCTTGCTCATCTTAAACTCTTTTCCACACCTACAATCTTCTGAGACCCCAAACTCTGTCAATTTTAGCCTTTTATGCATCCCCAAATTTAATTGCTCCAGCTTTAGACACCATGCTTGCTGTTTGGGCCTCAAGCTCCATAATTTCCTCTCCAAACATCTTTACTTGTCTCTCTCTCTTTCTTTAAGGTGTTTCATAAAAGCATTACTTTGGCCAAGCTTTTTTCACCTATTCTGATATCTCTTTATGTGGATTGGTGTCCAATTTTTATCTGCTAATGCTCCTGTGAAGCAGCTGTGAATTTTCTAATATGGGTAAAGGTGTTATATAAATGCAAAATTGTTGTCTTTTGACTCACCAGATCCACTCTCCAATGAGTACCAGTCTAAAATTATCCTACAATCCTCAGCGAGGAAGCAGGCACAATTTTAAGAGACACGTAGGAACAAAATCATTTTAAAACCTACAAACAGCAAAGGTTAGCCACCATCTTTATATATGGCCTCTATAACGAATATTTGGCCTATTTGCAAAAGCACATCAGTGTGTGATTGCTTCTGATGACTGGTTTGTGAGTTTAAAGGTAACTCAAAACAGGAATCAATTAAGATAAACAATACAAAAGCAGATCCAGTCAAATATAAGGCTTCCTCTCTGTTACAGTTAACCTTCTCTCTGGAAACAATCAGGAGAGATTTAACCATTTAACATTAAGTGATGTAGACCAAACTCAATCATTCTACAGATAAACATTAAGCATCGTGTTTTGGAGACCTGCTAATTCGAATACAGCTGTTGGACATTGTAAAGTCAGTGGCTATGTGTTGTTCAAGGAAATCTGATGTTTCCTCCACAATCTGACCTGGGATCCTGAAACCCAGAGCCGACTGGTCTAACTTTGGACTGGAAGCATCATAGCTAGACCTGGTTTCTGCGTTGCAACCAGTCCTCTGCAAAAACTGCATAAAGTTCTCCTCGATGGAGCCTTCTCGGCTGGGCAACCGGAGGTCCTCTTCCAGAGTCTGTTTGAAGAGACAGTTGAGGTGCTTGCTTAACTCCCCCCTGATCTGTCGATTGAGGCATCCGTAAAAGAAGGGGTTGATGCTGAAGGATGTGTACCCAATCCACGTGACGATGGTTTCCCAGAGGTCCAGAGGGGTTGACCTTGGGCTCAAAACAGAGTGCAGGTGAAATGCAAAGAATGGCAACCAACAGAATACAAACTGGCCTCCGACCACAAAGAGGATGACGGCTGCTTTCCCTCCGCCGAATGTCCGTTGTGGGGACGCCCTTGTCCCTCCAGAGCTGGTGACCATGGTGGACCGACTGCTGAGTGATTCTGACCTTTGCCTTGGTGTGTCCATCCAAGTGGGCAAGGGTCCATGTTGTAGTGCTGCAACCCTGGCAACTTTGAACATGTTGCAGTAAACAATCAGGATAACTAACACTGGGAACAAGAAGTAAAACAGGCCAAAGAAAACTATGAAAACCTTTTCATACATCTCTCTGCCCCATTGCCAGGAACACTGATTGTTCACATGTCTTTGGGAATTCCAACCCAAGACTGACAGTATTGACATCAAAGTGGCTTTGATCCATATGCAAATAATGACAGACACCACTAACTTCAGTGTCATCCTTACCTCATATCTCATGGGATGTACAATGTAATAATAGCGTTCAACATTAATGGCCAGTATAGACAATATGGACGCACTTATAAATAACATGCTTAGGAAGAGGTATATCCGGCACAAGGTGTCACCAAAAGTTATGTTGTCAAAAAGAGTGGAGCTGGACATCATCCCTAAGGGCATGAGGATTAAGACGGCTGTCAGATCGACTACACACAAATGGAAAACAAAAACAAATTTTTTGAACAATGGGGTCCTTATAATTACAAGCATCACTGCAGTGTTTCCAATTATGCCGACCAGGTCAACCAACAGCATGAAGAAGAGACCTATTGACTGAGAAACTAGATCTCTGTCCTTGGACACGAGACTTTGATTGAAGAGGATGGATGTAGGAGAGACTCGGTGCTGTCTTCCTGGAGTGGAAGCATTCCATGCCCATTCCGCAGAAACTGGAGCAGCCATGGGTGTGTAGGGTGATGTAAGGATGGAGACCCTAAATCCCTTTTTCCTAGTCCATCACCCATCCTCTTTTGGGATAGGGAGTTACTTGTTTGTTGGTAGACTTATTTTCCTAACCATGCAAACCTTGGATAGCCATCAGCATCCACCTATTAGTTGTTTGTACATTTCAGATCAAACAGATTCTGGTGGATTATTTGCCTCCAATTTGTGGATTGTGTCCGTTTTCATTACCAACCAGCGTAACTAGTAAAGACTTGACATGTGTCCTCTGTTTAGGTTTGCTTCCTGCATTGGCTTGTAAACATTGAGTTCACATCGTCCACTTGCCACTTCTTCAACAACACAAAAACCTGTAGGAAAAAAAAAAGTGTGAAAAGAATTAGCTGTAGATGTCTGCCTCTGATTTTGCTGTATACTTATTGGGCCAACATTGCAAATGAATGCTCTTGTTAGGGAACTTTACTTTGCCAGGTCTGGGTTTAGGAACTCCATCCATTGAATAGAGGAATTTGTCAAGGGATCAATGGTCTACTTTTTACAAATTAATTTGTGGGATGTGGGCCTCACTGGCTGGACCAATATTTAAGAACATAGAACAGCACAGCACAGGAACAGGCCCTTCAGCCCATCATTCTATGCCATCCATGATGCCATTCTAAACTAATCCCATCTGCCTGCACACGGTCAGTTTTCCTCTGTCCCCTGCCTGTTCATGTGTCTGTCTGAATGAATTTTAAAAGTTGCTAAGGTATCTGCTTCTACCACCTCCCTTAGAAGCATGTTTCAGGCCCCTACCACCCTCTGCTTAAAAAACTTGCCTGGCACATCTCCTTTAAACTTTCCCCATCTCACCTTAAACCTATGCCCCCTTGTATTTGACATTTCCATCCTGGGAAAATGATTCCAACTACCCACCCTATCCATGCCTCTCATAATTTTATATATTTCTATCACTTCGGCCCCTCAGCCTCCAACACGCTAGCAAACACAATCCAAGTTTGTCCAACCCCTCCTTGTAGCAAAGATAGATAGATTTTTTGAGCAGTAAAGGAATTAAGGGTTATGGTGAGTGGGCAGGTAATTGGAGCTGACTCCACGAAAAGATCAGCCATGATCTTATTGAATGGTACAGCAGGCTCGATGGGCCAGATGGCCTGCTCCTGCTTTTATTTCTTGTGAATACCAAGGCGAAGCACTCATTAACAACATTAACCGGCATTCTGGATGATAGGTCCAGTAACATTACCACTACAACACTGCCTGCAGCTTTTAGTATTTATGAAAAATGTCCCACTAGGAATGTTCCCTTGTAAAATGGAGCATTGAGCATATGGTGAGATTTGAGTGGGGCAGGGTCACTCACTTTCTGATGCCTCAAAGCCATTCCACCACCTACATGACATAGGTCAGAAGTGCAATAGAACATTTTTCACTTTTCTAAATGGACTTAGTTCCGTGGAATGAAGCTGGGCAGATGTTTGAGATGGCACTGAAGGAGCATTTTAGTGATAGCAACCACAACACCATAAGTTTTAAGTTTGTTGTGGGAAAAGAGAAAGATGATCTGTGAAAAGAAGTGTTGGATTGTGGGAAGACATATTTCATTCAAATAATGCAGAACCTGGCCAAAGTAGACTGGGAACAGTTACTTCTGGGTAAATATCAGGGGTTGCAGGTGTATGGGGTTGGGGGAAGGTGGTTTGGTGCAGCTAAAGACATTCAAAAAGGAATTAGGCACTGTGTAGGCCCAACATGTTCCCTTTAGGGTGAAGTGTAGGAGCAACAAGCTCAGAATACCCTGAATGTCCAGAAATATTCATGTGTGGATTAAAAGGAAAAGAAAGGCATATAACAGGTACAAAGGAAGCAAGTCAACAGAGGCCCTAGTGGAGTGTGGGATATTCAGGGGGGATTTTAGGAAAGCAATTAGAAAAGCAAAGAAGTGGCATGATGAAATACTGATGGGCAAGATTAGAAAGATTCCCAAGAAATTTTACAAGCAGAGTAAGAGGAAGATGATAAACAGGGAAAAAGTAGGGATCATTAGGAACAAAGGGGGAAATCTGTGTGTGGAGCTGGAGGACATTGATAGAGTGTTAAACAAGTACTGCGCATCTGTCTTTACTCTGAAAGAGGAGGATGTAGGTACAGAATTCTGGAAAATGGGCTGTGAGGTCCTTGAGCAGACTGACATTGGGAGTGAAGAGGTATTAGATGTTTTGGCCATTTAAAATGGACAAATCCCCAGGTCTGGATGAGTTGTATCCCAGGCTGCTGTGGGAGACAAGAGAGGAAATCACCAGGACCCTGACCCAAATGTTTCATTCCTCACTGGCCACAGGTCGGATGCCTGAGGACTTAAGGACAGCTAATGTGGTTCCACTTTTCAAGAAGGATGATAGAGATAAACCAGGGAATTACAGATCAGTCACTCCAGTAATTGAGAAAATATTGGAGAAAATTCTGAAGGAAAGAATGAATCTCCATTTAGGAAAGTAAGGTTTTGTCAGAGATAGTCAGCATGGGTTTGTCAGAGGGAGGTGATGCCTAACAAATTTGATTGAAGTTTTCAAGGAGGTGGCCAAGTGTGTAGAGAAAGGTAGTGCAGTTGATGGAATTTAAATGGATTTCAGCAAGGTCTTTGAGAAGGTTCCACATGGGAGACTGATAAAGAAGGTAAAAGCATACAGAATCCAGGTAACTTGGCAAGTTGGATTCAAAATTGTCTTTGTGATAGGAGGCAGAAAGTGGCAGTAGAAGACTGTTTGTGTGACTGGAGGTTGGTGTCCAGTGGCACCCCATGGAGATCAGTGCTTTAGTCTCATATTGTTTGTGGTGTATAAAAATAATACGGAAGAAAATGTAGGCAAGGGGAGGGGAAGATAAGTAAGTTTACAGATGACACAAAGATTGGTCATTGGTTGACAGTGAGGAAGAAGCTCTTAGGTTGCAGAAAGATATGGACAGATTGGTCAGATGTGCAGATCAGTGACAAATGGAATTTAACCCTGATAAGAATGATGTGAGGTACTTTGGAAGAAGCGACAAGACAAGAGAACATTCAATGAATGTAGGACACTAGAACATTCAGAGGAACACAGGGAACTTGGGACGCTTATCCACAGATCTCTGAAGGCTTAGGGCAGGTTAATAGGGTAGTTAGGAAGGCATATGGGACACTTGCCTTTCTCAGCCAAGGCATAGATTATAAGAGCAGGGAGTTATGTTGGAGCTGTACAAAATAGCTGGAGTACACTACACTATGGGAAACTCCAGAAACACCAGAAGCTTTCATTTTCTTGGACACTGATGGGCAAGTTTAGGAAGAATAGCGCCCAAATACCAAGTTAGACATTCACTTCTTCACTCAGTATGTAATATCTTTGATAGCAGCTCCCTGACCCACAATCTCTACTACCTAGAAGACAAAAGGTTGCAGGTATATGGAAACCACACCACTGCAAATTCCTCTCCGAGTCACTCATCATCCCGACTTAGATACAAATCCTCACTGTTGTTGGGTCAGGATGCTGGAACTCCCTGCCTAACAGAACTCCGGGTAAACCTCCACCATACAAGCTGCAGCAGGTCAAGAAGGCAGCTCATGATGACTTTGTCAATTAGGTATGGGCAAAAAATAAAAACGAATGGGAAACGAATCAAAAAAATGAACCAAAAAGAAGTAATGTGCTTCTGTCTTCAATCTTAAGTACCATCTTTCACCATGAGCCTTGACTTATAGCGTACTAGTTCTGAAAACATCATCTGAGAACAGATAAATCTAAATGATAGATCGTTGTGAAAGGCTAGTTCCTCCTGCAGCAGTGTGTGTCTTTTGTTAAAGGATCAAAGAGGTTTGTTTCTTTGAATTTAATTAGCATCATTGCAATTTTGATCAAAAAGGGTTGGCTTGTCTCCATTGTTCAGATTGTGTTGATGCAAATCTGCAAATTGTCCTTCACTCCCACCAGATAATCAAGACTGAAGCTGCATTTAGAAATGAGATTACAAATTCGTAGTGTATGGAGTAAATATACCATTCTCCCACTTTAATTGGATGAGTGTTACATTTGCAAAAAAATTACTTTCAAAGTGTAGGCATTGATGGGAGTTCTGGCTCAACCCAAGTTGCCCTGAGCAACTGATGATGGGTCTTATTCTTGAATCATGTGAAGCCTGATAAACCTAAAGAGCTTTGTTACTTCAGAGATAGTAGGAACTGCAGATGCTGGAAAATCTGAGATAACAAGGTGTAGAGCTGGATGAACACAGCAGGCCAAGCAGCATCA
>NC_063356.1:2681258-2720108 GCF_021869965.1 Rhincodon typus | reverse complement strand
GTCTCTCTCTCACACACACATTCACACACAGTCTCTCTCACACACAGACACACAGTCTCTCTCACACACACACAGTGTCTCTCACATAACACACAGACACATGCACACGCATTCGGACATAGGCACAGACAGATAAACATACACAAAGACACATGCACACAGACACACATGAACAGACCAATATACACTCACAGTCTCTGTCTCTGTCTCTCTCACACACACACACACACACGCGCGCACAGACTCAAACAGACAGAAATACACTCAGGCCCACACACACAGAGTCACTCACACACACATAGACACACAAACACACACATGCACACAACCTAAACTCTTAGGAATAGGAGCAGGCCAGTCAGCCTCTTGTTCCTGCTCCACCATGTATGTCTGAGTTGACTGTAACCTCCTTCCCCTGATAACCTTTCATCCCCTTGCTTGACAAATATCTATTGACCACCGCCTCAGAATTATCAAAGATACTGATTCCACAACCATTTAGGATCACACACATAGGAGCAAAAATGACCACTCAGCCCCCTCTAGCCTGCCTCACCATTCTATAATATCATGGCTGATATTTCCCAGGCCCAACCCTCCTCATAGCCTTCAATGCCTTTACATTTCAAACATCTATCTACATCCTTTTCCAATATTTTCAGTGACTGAGCCTCCTCAACACTGGGGTAGAGGATTTCAAGCGTTTAGAATTAGAATTAGCCTTTATTGTCACATGCACTCAAATGAGGGCAGTGAAAAGTTTGTAATGTCACCGCTTGGCTCCATCTTAGGCTCAGGGTACTGAGGTACAGGATACTTGAGTATTTGTTACAGACTTGAGAGAATCACAAATAAAAGTTCAACATAAGATTAAAGGATAAAGAAGCTTTCTTTTAAAAAGGACTTGCACTTTAGTATTTTAACCAAGCCTATGCCAGCTTTCAGACCACTGGGCCAAGTGTATAGGAGATGCTGGGCACCAATCCTGGAGGCCTCGCTTGTAGTCCCCAAGGGAACAGCCACTGTCCCTGTGCTGGCCTCTTCTGTACCCACCTCCAGGGCTCGCCTGGACTTACTGCCTCCCATGACAGCCTGGCCTGGGCTCTGCCTCCAGTGACTCACTATCTCTGTGCCAGCCTGGCCTGGGCCTCGCCTCCGGTAACTCACTATCTTTGTGCCAGCCTGGCCTGGGTGTTGCCTCTGGGGCTCACTGCCCCTGTGCCAGCTCCCATCAGTCTCCACCATTAGCCTCTGGTAAGTAAAAGCTATAAGTTTGAAAAAGAAGAGAGAAAGAAAGGAAAAGAATGGGCAGGACAGAGGAGCTCCAGCTGGATCCTCTCACTCTGCCACCATCTTGAACGTCTGAGAGAAGAAATGTAATGGTCAGTATCTCTGACAGTGCAGCACTCACCCTGCTGTTATCAGTCCACATTCTCTGGTCTGGAAGGGGCTAGAACCCACAACCTTCTGACTCAATAAACAAGTGAGATACGGTTGACACAATCGTTAGTTGAGCAACATTTTGTCCCATAACCAATGGGTACACAAGACAACAATGTCAGCTCTGATTATTGAAGTGAGTATGTGAAGGAAAACTGCTCAATATAACACAGGTTTTCTGTAATGGTTTGGGCAAAATGATCTCACTGCATTCAATTCCAATGTCCCCTTGCGACAGCTAGCTGGTTTTAGGATTTTTTAATTCATATAAGCAGTATCAGAATTAAACTGGACTGACAATTGTTAATATATGCTGACAGAAATATTGGCTTTTGGTAAATGAATTGATTATTGATTTGGGAAAATTGATACTATTGGTCCATGTAACTAAAGCTGAGCAGATATCCTTCCCACCACAGATCTGAAAGCCAGTCCAGGGTGAAAATCTGATTGGATGGAGGTTTTGTTAAGTCCCCATGTTTCTTCTTATTTCACAGGAATTAATGATCAATGGAAAGTCCAGAATCTATAGTGTATCCTTTAAGGATAAGCTGCTTTCTTGAACTAGTCCATGTACTGTAGGTTGACCCACAATGCTTAAGTTTTGGATTTCCATCCCGAATGCATCAGCCTTTCCACTATTCTCCATCTTTAAGATGATCCTTAAAACCTATCGTTTTGACGTTACTTTGGTCATCTATCCTAATCTCCTCACATGGTTTGGTGTAGACCTCTGTCTAAAAATCGTCTCATGAAACACCTGAAGATGCTTTAAAGAGTCAAAACTACTATAGGAATGTAAGTTGTTGTCAGCAATTCAGAACTGTGCTATTCTTATCAGAGTCTTTCAGTCTGACACAAGGGCTTCAGTCAATTCTTGCTTTATTGCTCCCATCATATTTTTTGCCGAGCTGTAAATAAGCCCAGTCTTTAGTACACTTTCTGTCTGTGTTAAATTAACGTCCTTAATATTCAGAGCTTTGTGAAGTAGCTGTGGAAAATAATGACTGCTGTTCCTGGCGTGATATATATATTTTAATTCATGTGGTGTAGACTAGCCAAGTGGGACCAGCCTCTTTATCCTGTTTGCCTAAGGCAGCAAGACTCCAGAATTTAGTGAGCCACAGACTGCTATCAGGGGAAATCGAACTTCAAACATTGCTACTTAATGCCCTTGTCGACTCCTTATAGGAACTGGATGGCACAATTTTGAATTGTGAATGCCCCTCCCAAAATATTGTCGTCATCAGCCTGCTTTTATCTTCATGTTGCAAATTCATATTGTCTTCAAATAGTATACCAGTTCTTTAACATTCTCAATCACCTTCGCAAATCCACCCCTATCCCTGTCAACTCCACCAGCCATTTAACCCTTCGAAGTCTCTGCAGTCCTCCAGTTCTGGTCTCTTGAAAACCCCTGATTTTGTTCACTCTATCACCTCCGTTCTCAGCTGCTTGGGTGCAAAGCACTGGAAGTCCCTTCCTAAATCCCACCTTCTCCCTAAATCTCTCCTTCTCCCTAAACCTCGCCTTCTCCCTAAATCTCTCCTTCTCCCTAAATCTCTCCTTCTTCCTAAATCTTTCCTTCTCCCTTAATCTCTCCTTCTCCCTAAATCTCACCTTCCTAAATCTCCCCTTCTTCCTAAATGTCTCCTTCTCTCTAAATCCCACCTTCTTCCTAAATCTCTCCTTCTTCCTAAATCTCTCCTTCTCCCTAAATCTCAGTTTCTCCCTAAATCTCACCTTCTCCCTAAATCTCTCCTTCTCCCTAAATCTCGCCTTCTGCCTAAGTCTCTCCTTCTCTCTAATCTTTGCCTTCTCCCTAAACCTCACCTTCTCCCTAAACCTCGCCTTCTCTCCCTAAACCTTGCCTTCTGCCCCTAAACCTTGCCTTCTCCCTAAACCTCACCTTCTCCCCTAAACCTTGCCTTCTCCCTAAGTTTGCCTTTCTCTCTAAACCTCACCTTCTCCCTAAACATCGCTCTCTCCCTAAATCCTTCCTCCTCCCTAAATCTCTCCTTCTCCCTAAATCCCTCGTCCTCCCTAAATCCCTCCTCCTCCCTAAATTTGTCCTTCTCCATAAACCTCTCGTACTCTTTACATTTCTCCTCATACGCCTCTTTCTTACTTTAAAGCATTCCTTAAAATTAGCCTCTTCAATCAAGTTTTTAGTCACCTGAACTATCTTTTGATATATAATTTGTTACAAAATTTAGAGTTAAATGTTCCAACGAAGAGCTTTGAAACACTTTACTGCCCTAAAACTACTATATAAATGCAAGGTTTTGTTGTCCTTGGATTTGCATGGACTGGTTTTGAGAATTTTCTTTCACTCATGGGATGTGGGCAACGCTGGCTGGGTCAGTATTTATTACACGCCCCTAGTGGCCCCTTGAGAAGGTGGGGGTGAGCTGCCTTCTTGAACCGCTGCAGTCCATGTGCTGTAGGTAGACCCACAATGCTGTTATGGTGGGAATTCCAGGATTTTGACCCAGCGATAGTGATATATTTCCAAGTTAGGAGGGTGAATGGCTTGGAGGGGAACTTGCAAATGGTGGTGTTCCCATGTATTTTTTGCCTTTGTCCCTCTAGATGGAAGTGGCCGTGGGTTTGGAAGGTGCTGTCTAGGGATCTTTGGTGAATTTCTGCAGTGCATCTGAATCAATGCTGAATTAAACTCCATTACTAGTTAGAATATGTTTGCTAAATCAAACACTGGCAGCTTGTGTCTATTATAGAGAGTTTTGCCTCCAATCCTCTTTACTAGGCTGGGTCTAACAGCCAGTTCAGGTAACAAGGTGTAGAGCTGGATGAACACAGCAGACCAAGCAGCATCAGAGGAGCAGGAAGGCTGACGTTTCGGGCCTAGACCCTTCTTCAGAAATGGGGGAGGGGGAGGGGAAGGGGGTTCTAAAATAAATAGGGAGAGAGGGGGAGGCGGATAGAAGATGGATAAAGGAGAAGATAGGTGGAGAGGAGACAGACAGGTCAAAGAGGTGGGGATGGAGCCAGTAAAGGTGAGTGTAGGTGGGGAGGTAGGAAGGAGATAGGTCAGTCCAGGGAGGATGGACAGGTCAAGGGGGCGGGATGAGGTTAGTAGGTAGGAGATGGGGTTGAGGCTTGGGGTGGGAGGAGGGGATAGATAGGAGGAAGGACAGGTTAGGGAGGCGGGGACGAGCTGGGCTGGTTTTGGGATGCGGTAGGGGGAGGGGAGATTTTGAAGCTTGTGAAATCCACATTGATACCATCGGGCTGCAGGGTTCCCAAGCGGAATATGAGTTGCTGTTCCTGCTATCTTCGGGTGGCATCGTTGTGGCACTGCAGGAGGCCCAGGATGGACGTGTCATCTAAGGAATGGGAGGGGGAGTTGAAATGGTTTGCGACTGGGAGGTGGAGTTGTTCAGTGGGAACCGAGCGTAGGTGTTCCGCAAAGCGGTCCCCAAGCCTCCGCTTGGTTTCCCCGATGTAGAGGAGGCCACAATGGGAATAGCGGATGCAGTATACCACATTAGCAGATGTGCAGTTGAACATCTGCTTGATGTGGAAAGTCTTCTTTGCGCCTGGGATGGGGGTGAGGGTGGAGGTGTAGGGGCAGGTGTAGCACTTCCTGTGGTTGCAGGGAAAAGTGCCGGGTGTGGTGGGGCTGGAGGGGACGGTGGAGCGGACAAGGGAGTCCCGGAGAGAGTGGTCCCTCTGGAAAGCAGATAAGGGTAGGGAGGGAAAAATGTCTTTGGTGGTGGGGTCGGATTGCAGATGGCGGAAGTGTCGGAGGATGATGTGTTGGATCCAGAAGTTGGTGGGATGGTACGTGAGGACGAGGGGGATTCTGTTTTGGTTGTTATTGCGGGGAGGGGGTGTGAGGGATGAGTTGCAGGAAATGCAGGAGACACGGTCGAGGGCGTTCTCGACCACTGAGGAGGGGAGGTTGCGGTCCTTGAAAAACGAGGACATCTGAGATGTTCGGGAGTGGAATGCCTCATCCTGGGAGCAGATGTGGCGGAGGCGAGGGAATTGGGAATAAGGGATGGCATTTTTGCAGGAAGTTGGGTAGGAGGAGGTGTATTCTAGGTAGCTGTGGGAGTCGGTGTGTTTGAAATGGATATTGGTTTCCAGGTGGTTGCCAGAGATGGAAACAGAGAGGTCCAGGAAGGAGAGAGAGGTATCAGAGATAGTCCAGGTGAACTTAAGGTTGGGGTGGAAGGTGTTGGTGAAGTGGATGAACTGTTCGAGCTCCTCGTAGGAGCACGGGGCAGTGCTGATACAGTCATCAATGTAACGGAGGAAGAGGTGGGGTTTAGGGCCAGTGTAGGTACGGAAGAGGGATTGTTCCACGTAACCTACAAAGAGGCAGGCATAGCTTGGGCCCATGCGGATACCCATGGCCACCCCGTTTTTCTGTAGGAAGTGGGAGGAATTGAAAGAGAAGTTGTTGAGAGTGAGGACGAGTTCAGCTAAGCAGGTACGTGGGTTTTAAAATAGATAAGTGGGATCAGCGAACAAGATCGGGAAAATGTAACAAATCAAGGGCAAGTGAGCAAAATACTAATGTGGAACATGATGGTCAGAGAATGACAGGAATGGACAGAAGAAAAATAACCTAAGAATTTACCAGCAGTCAAGTCTTGATGCTACAGAGAGGACAAAAAATAACTAAAGACTCTGTATCTGAATGTACATAACATTCATTACAAATGAAGTAGATTAATAGTTCACATTGAAGTGAACAAATAGAATCTGATAGGTATTACAGAGACATGATTTCAGTGTAGCAAGGACTATGTACTGAATATTAAAGAGTATATATTTCTTTATTTCTTCAAGGGATGAGGGTGTCACTGGCCAGGCAGCATTTATTGCCCATCCCTAGTTGCCCAGAGGGCAGTTAAGATTCAATCACATTGCTGTGGGTCTGGAGTCACATGTAGGCCAGACCAGGTAAGGATGGCGGTTCCCCTCCCTAAAGGGCATTAGTGAACCAGATGGGTTTTTCCCTTGACAATCAGCAATGGATTCATGGTCATCGTTAGATTCATAATTCCAGATGTTTTTATTGAATTCAAATCCCACCCTCTGCCGTGGCAGGATTCGAACCTGGGTCCCCAGAACGTTACCTGGGTCTCTGGATTAATAGTCCAGCGATAATACCACTCGACCATTGCTTCCCTCTAAGTATGACATTCAAGAGAATAGGAAGATAAGTAAAGGGGGAGGGGTAGCTTTTGAGTAATAGTTGAAGATGACCTCGGTTCAGGAAATCAGTTGTGGAATCCATTTGAGCGGAGATGAGGAATGGTGGGATCACAAAGTCATTGGTAGGAGTGGTCGACAGAGCCCTAACAATAACCACAATATGGGACAAAGTAAACAGGAGAAATATTGGCTGCTGATGACAAATGAAAAGCAATAGCCATGAGTGATGTTAATCCACAGATAAACTGGAAGAATCAGATGGGTAGTAATAGCATAGATGAGGAGTTCATAGAACACTTTTGTGGTAGTTTCTTAGAGCAGCAACTGACCAGAGGGCAGTAAATTGAAACGTACAACTGTGGATGCTGGAAATCTGAAACAAAACCGGAAATTGCTGGAGAAACTCAGCAGGTCTGGCAGCATCTGTGGAAAGAAAGCAGAGTTAACATTTGATCCAGTGACTAATCTTCAGAATCAGATCATTAGAGGCACAGTGGAAGATGTTTAAAGAGATATTTCAGAGCACTCTGGATAAATATATTCCAATTATAAAGCAAAACAAAATTCCAGAGGAGTTGCTATGTTTGCAAATGGAACCTCAGGGACTACACATAATGTGTTGCCTGTAAGGTGCTGTGGGAAGTAATGAGGGCATGAAATATCTGATGGGGTTCAAGTCTTTCCTTTCCATTGTGTGACGATGCTGTGGCTTTAAGAGGCGTATTTTGTCCTAGCTTCTTTTAAGAGAGAGATTGAACAAAAGGCACTGAGCAGTCTATAGTAAAGAAAACAGTTTGTGAGGACTTGGGTTGGAACAATAGAAGCAGCCTGGCTGGGTGTGGCCAGCTCCCACTAACCAAGATTTCCAGTTTTTTTTTAGCTTTTAGATTCAGCCGAAGCTGCTGGAGGTTTGAAGAAGTGAAAGCTATTTCTACATTCAAGACCGTGACAGATTTTTGATTACAAAGGGAATCAAGGGTTATGGGGAAAAGGCAGGAAAGTGGAGTTGGGGATTATTAGATGAGCCGTTAGATAATTAGATTGAATGGTGTAGCAGACTTGATGGGCTGAATGGCCTATTTCTGCTCCTATGTCATATAGTCTAATAGTCTAACATGCCTACTCTCATTGAAAACAGTGAAGTGGAAATCTTTTGTGTCTATCTGAGAGAGCAGAAAGTTTCTCGGTTTAATGTTTTATCTGAAAGAAATCACCCCTGACAGAGCAGCACTCCTTCAATTCTGCACTGGAACTGGTCTTTCTGTTTAATTCTCCAGATTAGGACCATGATTCAGGGGTTAGCAGGCTACCGAATGAGCAATAGTTAAACGAGCAAGTTAATATCTGATGTAAACCTGTGGAGCATGTACAATGTGGACACACTGCAGTCTGTAACAGAGCAAAGGAATGCATCACTGTAATCAGTTCATGTTCCTTTGTTCTCTGGTGAAACTGACAGCCCCACCTTTGTTTCATGAATTTGCTTGTTTTTTGAGAGAACTTCAAGTTCATTTCATTAAATTTCTGGGCAATTAAAATGAGCCGTGATTAATGCACTCTGATTCTTATTTCCATATGTGCTTAGGAATGTCTTGCTCACTAGAATAGAGAATATGGGTTGAAAGCCAAATGTGTGACAGGCCAATGTACTGAGTCCCATTAGAGAATATCAAGGGCTGTGCAATAATACCAGGATAATATGTTTGCACCTAATGAATCTGCAAAGTTAATGGACTCACTTCAGTGGGTGCAATCAGTTTTATTAAACATTTTAGAGATATGGTCAAATTCGGCGATAAAATTCATTGTGACATTGCATCTAAGACATAAAATTCACGCAAGAGTATCACTTGGACCAGCCTCCAACAGAGAAAAAGGCCACTCAGCCCATTATTCCTATGCTGGCTGTTTGATTGAATATTCTTACGATTAATGCTATTGTACAAAGTATCACATACATCAATATATGTACCTCAATACCTCAATATCACATACAATGTTGCAGAACACTGTGTCTTGTGAGTAGGAGGAACTGAACTAAATCATTATTTGTAGAGAAATGGTGTTGGGGAAATTGATGGGATTAAAGGCCGATAAATACCCAGGGCTCGATAATCTACAACCCAGAGCACTTTAGAAAGTGGCCCTAGTAATGGTCGATGTATTGGTGGTTATCTTTCAATATTCTGTAGACTCTACAACAGTTCCTATGGATTGGAAGGTAGCTAATGGATGCCCACTATTTAAAAGGGGAGGTAGAGATAAAACAGGGAATTATATTAAAAACAGAGCGCCTGGAAAACAGTCACAGGGTCAGACAGGATTTATGAAAGGGAAAACATCTCTGACAAATCTGCAACTTTCAAGGATATAACTAGTAGAGTTGATAAGCAAGGAGCCAGTGGATGTAGTTTACCTGATCTTGCAGAAAACTTTTGATTAGATCCCAATTAAGAGATTAGCGTAAAAAAGTGCATGGGATTGGGGACAAAGTACTGACATGGCAGGAAGGAGGCAAAGCGCAGGAATAAACAGATCTATTTCCAAGTGACAGGCAGTAACCAATGGAGTATGGCAGGATTGGTGCTTGGACCCCAGCTATTCATAATATTTTAATATTTTAGATGACGGAACTAAATGCAATATCTCCAATTCCCAGATGAGTCAAAGCAGGGTGAGAGAGTGAACTGTGAGTAGGATGCAGAGATGCTTCATTGGGATTTGGACAGGCTGAGTGAGTGGGAAAATACATGGCAGATACAATATAATATGGATAAATGTGAATGGTGATAGATTGGAAAAGGGAGAGGTGCAACGAGACCTAGGTGTCTTTGGGCACCAGTCACTAAAGGCAAACATTGCAGGTGCAGCAGATGCTGAGGAAGGTAAATGTTATATTGGCCTTCACAGTGAGAGGATTCGAGTACAGGAGCAGGGATGGTTTGCTGGAATTGTACAGGGCCTTGGTGAGACCACACCTGGAATATTGTGTGCAGTTTTGTGTCTCCTTATCTGAGGAAGGATGTTCTGGTTACTGAGGGAGTGCAGTGAAGGTTTACCAGACTGATTCCTGGGATGGTGGGACGAAAGTATAAAGAGGGATTGGATAAGTCAGGACTTTATTCACTGGAGTTTAGAAGAATGGTCAGAGCTCAAAGAAACCTATAAAATTCTAACGGAATTAGACGGGATAAACACAGGAAGGATGATCGGAGAGTCCAGAAACAGGGGTCACAGTCAAAGCATATGGGGTGGGCCATTTAGGACTAAGATGAAGAGACATTTCTTCACCCAGAGAGTGGTGAGCCTATGGAATTCTCTGTCACAGAAAGTGGTTGTGGCCAAAACATTGGATGTTTTCATGGAGTTTGATATAGTTCTTAGGGCTAAAGGGATCAAAGGGTATGTGGGAGTCAACCCCAAGGAAAGCGATGGGCCTGGGCAGAGTCCCCAGCCGAGCACTCAGATCCTCTGTGGACCAGTTGGTGGAGGTATTCACCGACATCTTCAACCTCTCCCTCCTACAAACCGAAGTCCCCACCTGCTTCAGGAAGACCACCATCATCCCCGTACCCAAGAAAACACATGCAACGTGCCCTAATGTCCGCTGCCCAGTGGCTCTGACCTCCATAATCATGAAGTGCTTTGAGATGCTGGTCATGGCCCACATCAACTCCAGTCTCCCAACCTGCCTCGATCTTCTACAATTTGCCTACCGACGTAACAGGCCCACAGAGGATGCCATATCCCTAGCCCTGCACTCATCCCTGGAACATCTGGACAATAAAGACACCTGCGTCAGACTCCTGCTCATCAACTACAGCTTCATCTTCAATGCTATTATCGCCTCCAGACTGATCACAAAACTGCATGTCCTTGGTCTCAGCTCTGCCCTCTGCAACTGGGTTCTCAGTTTTCTGACCCACAGACCGTAATCAGTGAGGATAGGTAACTGCACCCCCTCCACAATAACACTCAACACTGGAGCCCCCCAAGGATGTGTCCTCAGCCCCCTAAGGTAATCCCTGTACACCTAGAGCTTTGTTGCCAAATTCTGAATGAACGCCATCTACAAGTTTGCTGATGACACCACTGTGGTAGGATGAACATCTAACAACAATGAGGCAGAATACTGAAAGACGATAGAGGACTTGGTGACGTGGTACAATGTGAAAAACCTCTGTCTCAAAGTCAGCAAAACTAAAGAACTGATCATTGACTTCAGAAAGGAAGGAGGAGAACACACCCCCATCTATATCAATGGGAACTGAGGTTGAGAGGGTGAAGAGCATCAAGTTCCTTGGAGTGACAATAACCAATGACCTGTCCTGAACTTCCCACATAAATGCAACAGTCAAGAAGGTACAACATCGCCTCATCTTCCTCAGGCAGCTCAGGAAATTTGGCATGTCCATAAGGTCCATCACCAACTAGGTAACTACAGAAGGTGGTTTGCACAGCCCAGACCATCATGGAAGCCAACCTTCAATCCATGGACTCCATTGCTGGCGCTGAAAGGTGGCCAACATCATCAAAGACCCATCGCACCCCGGTAATGATCTCCTACAACCTCTTCTGTCAGGCAGAAGATACGGAAGCCTGAACACACGCACCAGCAGGTTCAGGAACAGCTTCTTTCCAGCTGTTATTAAACTGGTGAATGGACTGTCCAACAGCAAAAAATGTTGAATTTGCCAATGTTGATCTTGCCTAGCACATGCCCTGTGCAATGTAACTTGTATGCCTCTGTCTAGTTTCTTTTCACCCTATGTTGTTTTTTATTTATTCATTCATGCGATGAGGGTGTCACTGGCTAGGCCAGTATTTATTGCCCATCCCTAATTGCCCAGCCGGCATTTAAGAGTCAACCACATTGCTATGGCTCTGGAGTCACATGTAGGCCAGACCAGGTAAGGATGGTAAATTTCCTTCCCTAAAGGACATTAGTGAACCAGATGTTTTTTTCTGACAATCGACAGTGGATTCATGGTCATCTTTACACTCTTTAATTCCAGTTATATAACCTGAATGCCCTTGCTTACTAGGATCTGCCTGTACTGCTTGTAAACAAAGCTTTTCACTGTACTTAGGTACACATGACAATAAATCAATCAAATCAAATCAAATGTGGAGAAAGCAGGAACAGGACACTGAGTTGGATGATTAATCACAATCATATTGAATGTTACAAGCAGGCCCGATGGGCCAAATGGCCTACTTTTGCTCCTATTTTCAATGTTTCCATGTCTCTAAACTTTTCTGCCCATAAGGTGCCAGACACCATAATGGGGAGTTGCATTTATGGCACTCCTCAGTGTTAACCCTTTCACACTTGGATACGTTGGCCCATCCGCAATAACCTTGGCTGTTTTTTTTTGTGACTGACAGCCGCAGGGATCTCAAGGTGGTGAGACACTGATCAAGATGTGCTCACTCAGCCTAGAATGGGGATTGAATTTGCTACATTCTGCATTTGTCTCGAGATTAAGTGCCCGTGTACAGTCCAGGATGGAAGAGAACGTGCAGGGGCTATATCTATTCTTCTATGTTTTTAGCAACCACAGTCCCCTTCTGGAAACATGAAACTTCAATTCCTTTTCTGTAAATTGGATAAGAGAGTTTCATTTACATCCACTTGATTTAACATTTTCTCTGACAGCATAGTGTTCCCTGAGTCCTGTAATTGGAGCATTGGCTCAGGTTTCAAGTGCAGACTGATCAGGCTTCCAGTTCACAGGCTTGACACGTGTTTCACAGAAAGACAAGACGTAAGTAGTTCCCAAAATACATAGGAGAGAGGATAGAAAATAGTTTTGTTTGGCAAAAAGCAAAGGCAATCATCAAGGCATAGCTTACATGCGCAGATCCACTCTAGATTTCATCATTCTTCAGAGTTTGTGTGTCATTTTGCAAGAGAGAGAAGTGAAAGGAATGAATAGTTAGTGTAATAGCAAAGGCAGGTATAAACAGCTCCTAAAGCAATGCCAGCAGTATTGCAGGCTCTGAGTTGATCAAGATCAGGAACCAAAAATAACACAACATAATGCTGTTCAGTGGTTCCAATCTGCTTCCTACTTGTTTGGGGGCCAGGGAATTGAATTAGTCAATTCTGACCTCGAGCTGGAAATCATACAAAATTTATAAACTAAATGTTTCTGAGCTTCTGCATTTGTCACAAACTGTACTTGTCTTGGGAGTGTTTGATGGAGACAGTGTAGAGGATGTTTGGCTCTGTATCTAAACCCGTGCTGTCCCTGTCCTGAGAGTTTTTGATGCAGACAATGTAGATGAAGTTTTATTCTGTATCTAACACTGTTCTATACCTGTCCTAGGAGTGTTTATGGATACAGTGTGGGTGGTTTTTTAATAAGTATCTAAGGCCATGCTGAACATTGCCTGGGATTTTGGAAAGAGTGTAGGGGGAAGCTTTACTCTGTATCTAACCTGGTGTTGTACATATCCTGGAGTGTTTGATGGGAATGGTGTAAAGTGACCTTTATTCTATATCTAAGCCCTTTGCCATAATTGTCCTTCAGTGTTTCATGGGATCAATGCAGAGTGAGCTTTATAATGAATCTAATGCTGTGCTGTCCCTGTCCTGGGAGTGTTTTATGGGGACAGTGTCAAAGGAGCTTTAATTGCAATGTAAAAGAGTAGTAGGAGACTTACTTTCAGTTTACTTTCTGTTAAAAAGAGTGGAGAGAGCTTTACTCTGTATCTAACCCTGTGTTGTCCCTGTCCTGTGAGTGTTTGATGGGGACAGTGCAGAGAGAGCTTTACTCTGTATTTAACCCTGTGCTGTTCCTGTCCAAGGAGTGTCTGATGAGGACATTATAGAGGGAGCTCTACTCTCAATCTAATGCATTGTACGTGGACTCGTGAACATTTTCTGAACTGAAGGAGACCATTCATCCCATTGTGTCCACACTGGTTAACAAAGATCCAACCACAGGAATCCCATTTTCTGGCATTTGCCCATAGCCTCGGAAGATACGGCAATGCAAGTGAATATCTAAATAATGCTTAAATTTACGAGAGATTCTGACTCATACATCTTTTCCAGAATCCCACCACGCTTTCTGAATGAAAACCATTCTCCTCAACTCTCCTCTTATCCTTCCACCTCTTGCCTTAAATCTATGCTACTTGGTTATTGCCCTGTCTATTACTGGATAAACGTGCCTTCCTATACACCCTCATAATCTTTTACACCTCTATCAGGTCCCCTCTCAACCTTCACTGTTTCAAGGAAAGCAATCGCAGCCAATCCAATCTTTCCTCATAGCTCAGACCCTCCAACTCAGACAGCAGCCTGCTAAATCTTCTCTGTACTATCTCTAGTGCAATCACATCCTTCCTATAATGTGGTGACCAGAACTGCACACAATACTCCAGGTGGGGTCTAACCAGCATTTTATACAGGCCCAGCACAACTGCCAAGCTGTTGCACTCTATGCTTTGACTAATAAAGACAAGTATTCCATATATCACCTTAACCACCTCATCTCCCTGATCTGCTACATTTTAAAGGTTGTGGATATCCCTCTGATCTTCAGTACTTTCTAGGCTGCTACCATTCATAATGTAATCTCATGCCTTGTCGATCTTCCTAAATGCATTGTCTAACACTTTTCCCAGGTTGAATTCCATTTCCTACTGCTCTGACTACTTGGCCAGCCCATCTATATCCTCCTTCAGTTTACAACCATTCTTCTTACTATTCACCACCATTTATCATGTCATACATTAATGGTCTTAATCATATCCCTACATTTAAGTCCAAATCATTAATGTATACCACAAACAGCAAGGGCCCCTGCACCAAGGCTTATGGAACCCCACTGGAACCAGACTTCCAGTCACAGACACATCCCTCTACTATCACTCTCTGCTTCCTGCCTCTCGCCCAATTTTAAATACAGTATCCCACTTTGCCCTAAATCCCATGGGCTCTTACATTCTTGAGATGTCTGCCATGAAAGACCTTATCAAAAGATCAAACATGACTTTGCACTAACAGATCCATGCTGACTATCCCTGATTAATCTGTATACCTCCAAGTGCAGATATGTTCTGGCCCTCACAATTCTTTCTAATAATTTCCCTACCAGCAAGGTGAGACTAAGTGGCCTGTAATTTCCTGGTCTAGCTCTGTCTCCCTTTTTAATAATAGGACAGCATTAGCAGCCCCCTGGTCCCATGGCGCCTCAACTGTCTCCAGACAGGATTGGAAAATTGCTTCCAGCGCCCAGGTATCTGCTCCCTTGCTTCCTTCATCAGCCTGGGATACATCTTACCTGGACCTGCACATTTACACATTGTTAAAGCTGCTGAACCTATTAGTACCTCCTCTCTCTCGATGTTAACTTCTTCTAACATTTAATTGCCCTCCACTCTGATGGCTACACCTGCATCATACTTTTCCATTGTGAAAACTGATGTAAAGTATTCATTGAGGACCATGCCCAAGTCTTCCACGTCCACACGTACATTACATCAATGGTCCCTAGTTATTCTCTTGTTCTTTGTATATGTAAAAAATCTCCTTTGGGTTTTCCTTTATTGCGCTCACTGGTGGATTTTTTATGTACTCTCTCAGCTTTCCTAATTTCCCTTGTAAGACCTCCTGTGCACTTTTAAATATTCTTCTAGGGACTCTGTCATATTGAGGTCTCGGTATCTGCCATAAACTTCCTTTTTTGCCTTAATCCTAATTTTTCTGTCCCAGGTGGCACGGTGACCCAGTGGTTAGCAATGCTGCCTCACAGCACCAGAGACCTGGGTTCAATTCCACCTTCAGGTGACTGTCTGTGTGGAGTTTGCACATTCTCCCTATATCTGCATGGGTTTCCTCCAGGTGCTCTGGTTTCCTTTCACAGTCCAATGATGTGCAGGTTAGGTGGATTGGCATGCTAAATTGCCCACAGTGTTCAGGGATGTGTGGGTTATAGGGGGATGGGTCTGGGTGGGATGCTGTGAGGTTTGGTGTGGACTTGTTGGGCCAAAGGGCCTGTTTCCACATTGTAGGGATTCTATGAAAAAAGATCCAGGGTTCTCCAGTTCTGATCCCACACTTAGTCATTACATATTTGTCCAGTATTCCCACTATTTTCTTCTTGAATGTCTCCCATTTTTGGGACATAGTTCTATCTGCTAATAGCTGCTCTCAGTCCACTTGGGCCAAATTGCATCTTACTTTAGTAAAATTAGGTCGTTCCCAGTCTAGAACTTTTAGTCCCAACCCATCCTTATCTTTTTCATAAATATCTTAAATCTGCCAGAGTTATGGTTGCTATCTCCAAAATGCTCCCTTACTGATGCACCTCCTACCTGCCCAGATTCATTTCTGAATGAAGTCCAGAACTGCCCCCTCCCTTGTTGAGCTTTCTATGTACTGGTTAAAAAAGGTTTTTCCAGATGCAATACAAGAATTTTGTTCCCTCCTTACCTAGCACTTGAAAATATCCCAGTTAATGTTTGGGTAGGTAAAATTACTACATTTTTATTTGTACATTTCTCTGAAATGTGATTTTGTATTTAATCCTCTATCTATTACTGTTTGGGGCCTATGGCACACACCAATAAGTTGATTGCCACATGTTTTTACTTCTATCCATATGGAATCATTTGATGATCCTTCCAAGATATTATTCATCCTCATTGCTATAATTAGAAGACCAATCAGAAATAGGAACAGGAGTAGGCTGTTTGGCCCTCGAGCCTGTTCCACCATTCAATGGAATCATGGCTGATTCTAATCTGTTCACATCCACTTTCCTGCCCTTTCCCCTTAACCCTTGATTCCCCGACTAATCAAGAATCAATCTACCTCAGCCTTAATTATACTCTGCCTCCACAGCTCTCTGTGGCAATGAGTTCCAAGGACACACAACCCCCAAATTCCTCCCCATCTCAATCTTAAATTGGTGCCCCTTTATTCTGAGGCTATACCCCATGCCCGCTGGTCCTACACTCTCCTGTGCAGGAAAATACCCTCTCAAAGGAACTTCAGAGCACTGGAATAGGAGAAGGCCTCTCAGCCCCTTGAGCTAGTTCCCTGATTCCTTGAAAAATATTGCAACCTGAACCACCACCCACCCCACCTCCGTTCCATCCTCCTTTTTATCTCATCTGAATACCCTAGAAGAAGGACTTTTGAGACAGTTCTGCCCATCTTTCAACCAAGTCTCATCCAAAGGTATGATATTATACTCAAATGTGTCTATCCGTGCCCTCACCTTGTTTATCTTATTCGTCAGGCTCCTTGGATTAAAATACAATACATTTAGCCTTGCTCAATCCTTTCTTATCATGCCTGTGTTTTCCTTGCCTTCCAAACTCACTTAATGAGCATTTTAACTTCTAATTCCATCTCAGTTCTCTCACCTCTGAATTACTTGTCAGGATCCCGTCTGCCTGCCAATCTAGTTTAAATCCACCCCAAATTTATGTGTTGTATGTGCCCTGGGAGTGTTGACTAGAGACACACTTGATGATATATTTCCCATATCTCACAGCACAGTAAATTTTTTTTACACTTCACCTACATCTTTCATATTCTAATATTCCAAAATAAGAACGTATCAAACAAGGAATATCCGTAAACATTTTAAGTTCCACAAAGAGGGCTGAAATTATAACCCAGGATTTACAGGAAATATGAAATAAAAACAGAAAATTCTGGAGAAACTCAGCAGGTCTAGCAGCATCTGTGGAGAGAGAAACACAGTCAATGTTTCAAGTTCCATCAATCTTCTTCAGAACTTCATATCAGATTCAAAACAACTGTCAGCCTTCAGTAATTAATATGTGACTCCAGTCCTACAGTAATGTCATTGACTCTTAACTGTCTTCTAAATTGGCTGGCAAGACACACCATTCTGTCAAACCCACACCAACCTTCTGAAGGGCAATTTGGGGTGGTCAATAAATGCCGGCTTGCTGGGACACTGAAAACAATGAAAATCGAGCATCAACCTTTTCTAATTGGTTGAAGGAAACAACTTCACCAAAGGGATTTCTTTCAATAAAGGTCTGTGAAGTTTCCAAGTAATCAGTACTGTTACAAACAAGCTGAAATGGTTCAAATGTCATTTTTGTTTGTGTCTCAGTGAATATTTACAGCCTAAAAATAACAAGTTACTGATAACATTTCCCTGTGCAGTGTTCTACCTTTGATTCCTGCAGCTTTTCCTTTTCTCACAGCCTACATTCCTTTCAGAAGCGTGGACTCAATTGCTAACCTTGCCTGTAACTATATTCCCTTCCCTGGCCATTTCTGTTCATTTTCTTGCCTTACAATTGGGCCAGATTGTATAAACACGATTAAATTTGACACTGGGCCTTTATTTCCTTTTCTGCTTTCCTCATCTTGCATATTCTATCATCCATCTGAACACTATGATTTTAACCCGCCCTCTTTGATATCTAGCTCTGACTTTGTCAGCCTCTGAACATGCACACTTATGATCTTTCCAAAAATAAAAAGGCACTCTGAGACATGGCTAGTGAGAGCAAAAGAAAGTGAGAGTCACAGAGCAATAAGGTAAATAGAAAGTAAATGAGAAAATAAATTTGACAAACAAAAGAAAGGGAACGAAAGAAAGAAATTAAATATAAAGTAGAGCACAGAAATGGGCCTGGCAGTGCAAGAAATCTTTGCTGTATTCACAGGAAGATAGTGGCATTGTGGTAATGTCACTGGATTAGCAATCCAGTGATTTGGCCTATTTCATCATGTAATGAAAGCTGTGTGATTAATATATATTGACAGCACATCTTTTAGAGGTTGGATTTTATATTGGTGGCATGTGGGTGTTGGCCAATTTTCATGAACAGTTTTAAAATTAACTCGATTAGTCTTTCTGGAAGCATGATTTTAAAGCAATATGTGCCTCCCAGAATGTTATTGGAGGTCTATACTTTGGGAGTTTATTACCAGAGAGAGATAATATCAACCCATTAGCTGAGCAAAATCAAGAATGAGCATGTATTTTTCAAAGCAAAAAAGTTTTTCTAATGTTCAAAAGATACTTGTCTGAAGTCAGAAGTAAGCATAGTTTCTCTGGAAAGAGTGGTTAAGGAAATAAGTTATCACAGTGGAAGAATGTAGTTTGTGAAACTTCCAGACCAGGACTGTTTGGTTAGAATTTGCAGAACATTAAAAGACTGAGAAAGTCTAAGATCTCACTTATGTGAATATTTGAGGCAGACATTGAAACAGAAAAATATGAACAGGAATAGGCCATTCAACCATTCTAGTCTGCTCCACCATTTAATATGATCATGTCTGATCATCCTACTCAGAAGCCTGTTCCTGCTTTGCCATTTATTTGATCCCTTTAGTCCTAAGAACTATATCGAACACCTTCTTGAAAACATTCAATGCTTTGGCAGAGAATTCCATAGACTCAACATTCTCTGGGTGAGGAAATTTCTCCTTATCTCACTCCTAAATGGCCTTCCCTGTATGCTTAGATTGTGACCCTTGGTTCTAGTCCTGTTAGAATTTTAGAGTTTTCTATAAGATCCTCCCTTATTCTCCTAAACTCCAGTGAATATAGTCCTAAATGATCCAATCTCTCTTCATAAATCAGTCCTGCCATCCCAGGAATCAGTCTGATAACCCTTCATTGCATTCCCATAGCCAGAACACCCTTCCTCAGATAAGAAGACCAAACCTGCTCACAATATACTCCAGGTGAAGTCTCACCAAGGCCCTGTACAATTGCAGCAAGACATCCCTGCTCCTGTAATTGAATCCTTTCATTGTGATGGCCATCATACCATTTGTCCTCTTCACCACCTGCTGCACCTGCATGTTCACTTTCAGTAAAAACCGAAAGAACTGCAGATGCTGTAAATCAGAAACAAAAATGGAAATTGCTGGAAAAGCTCAGCAGGTCTGGCAGCATCTGTGGAGAGAAATCAGAGTTAATGTTTTGTTAACTTCCTTTCAGAAGCCTGGGGCTTAATTGTTAACCTTGTCTGTAACTCTATGCCCTTTCCTGGCCATTTCTGCCCAAGTCCTTCCCTTAAAATTGGTTCAGATTGTACAAACTGTGTGAGTTATATATATTAACAGCAGTATTTTTTAAAGTTTGGATTTTACACTAGTGGCATATGGGTGCTGGCCTATTTTAATGAAGGGATTTAAAATTAACTAGATCTTTCTGGAGCCATGATTTTAAACCAGTATGTGCCTCCTAGAGTACTATTGGAGGTTTATAGGTTTTGGGTCAAGTGACCCTTCCTCAGAACATGATTTTGTGGAAGTGTTACTCAACCCAAAATATTAACTTTGATTTCTGTCCATAGATGCTGCCAGACCTGCTGAGCTTTTCCAGTAATTTCAGTTTTTGCTTTCTTTCAGTGACTAGTGTATGTGGACACACAGGTCCCATTGTACCTCCCAATCTATCACCATTTAGATAATAATTCTACTTCCTGTTTTTGCTACCAAAATGATTAACCTCATTTTTATCCCCATTAAACCTCATCTGCCATGTATTCACCTACACACTCAGCTTATCCAAATTACACTGAAACATCTCTGCATCATCCTCACAGCTCACCCTCCCACCCAGCTTTGTGTCATCTGCAAAGACCACACTGTTCCCAGGCCGAGAACTTGAAAAAAAAAAGTTAAATCAAACCTACAGATTTGATAGGAAAGGAATTTCTACAGATGTTTGAGTAATTGGAAAGCCATGGCTTTGGAAAATAAACGGGATTTTGTTGTGTTCTGTGTTTTCAAGCAATGATATGTTTAGATTTGGGAGGTGATGGTCTAATGGTATGTTCACTAGGCTATTAATCCAGAGGCCAAGGTTCATATCCCACCACAGCAGATGGTGGAATTTTAAATCAATAAAATATCTGAAATTGAGAATCTAATGATGACTATGAAGCCATTGTTGATTTTTGGTGAGAAACCAATCATGTTTACTAATGTCATTTAGGGAAGGAAATTTCTGGCCTAAATGTGACTCCAGGCACACAGTAATGTGGGCAGTTAGGAATGAGCAATAAATGCTGGCCTGGTCAGCGAAGGCCATATCCTGTGAATCAAAAATTTAAAAAGATAGCTCAGTTTGTTTTGTTTTATTTTGATTTCATTTTTGAAATTAATTTGTTTCAATGTTGAAACCAAATTTGTAGCCTTCTGTGCTTATGTTTCAGTGAAAGACAGCTTTGTTTATTTAAAAATAAACAAAGTATGATCTACCAAGTCAGATTTAATTGTAGGATCTGAATTGTCCAGTAGTAACATCAGCTGGAATCATAGCAACTGGCAACTATAGGTTAAAATCCCACCTTGGCAGCTGGTGACACTGATATTTAATTAATAACTATAAAAGATTAAGACTAGTCTGATGGTGGCCAAAACAATTGTCATAAAAATGTTATCTGTTTCACTAATGTTCTTTGGAAAAGGAAAGTTGCAATCCTTATCTGGTTTGCTGACATGTGGTTTAGTCTTAGCTGCCATCTGAAATGATCTAGCAAGTGTATCAGTTCAAGGACCATTAGGGGTGGCCACGCCAATGACAACCACATCAGATGAAATAATAAAGAAAATTTGTGCTCCATACAAATTTCCTCCCACCCTCTTCCATCTCATCCTGTTAATATTCTTTGATTCTTTTCTCTCTCATGTGCATTTTAAGCTTCCCCATAAATGCATCGATGCTATTACTTGCATAGTCAGTTTGACATTCTCATTGAAGTTTTAGAAAGAGAAAATAAGCGTAGGAAGGAGCGACAAATATAGATGATAAGGACTAAGCCAATAGAAAATGAAATCTAGAAAATAAAAGGCCACATAAGGCAAGAGAACGAATGGTCATATAAATGGATAAGGTGTGGTCAGTGTAACATGGGCAAATCCCAGGCCACCTAAGTGCACAATGGATAGGCTCATGTTTAAATATATTTTTGGAGTTTCTAGTTATTTGGAGTGATGAGGGAAGCAGGGATTGTCATTCTTAAAGTAGTGGGGCTGCAGGAAGATTTATCAAGTGCAAGGAATGAGGAATTTATCCAATGCTACAGAAACTATGGAAGCCAAGTCATGAATGTCATTAAGACAGAGATAATTAGGTTTTTGATTAGTAAGAGGATCAAAAATTACAGGGAGAACACAGGAGAATGGGTTTGAGAAACATATCAGCCAAAATTGAATAGCAGAATAAACTTGATGGACCATGTGGCTTAATTCTGCTTCTATATCTTATCGTCTTACAGTCTTAAATATCAGCTATGTAGAGAGACTGAAAATGTTGGGGTTGTTTTCTGTGGAGTAGAAAGATTTCAGCAAAGATTTAACGGAAGTGCACAAAATCGTAAAGAATTTTGATAGAGAAAGTAAGGAGAGACTGTATCGAGTGGTAGGACACTTGGTAAACAGAGGACATAAGATAATTGACAAAGTCAGCAAGAAGCTGAGGAGAGTGAATTGCTGTGATCTGGAATGTGCTGCTTGAAAGGATGATGAAAGCATGTTCAATAGGAACTTCCAAAAGAGAATTGGATAAAAACTTGAAAGGGATATATTTTCAGGGCTAATAGGAAAGAGCAGGGAAATGGGGCTTATTGATTAGGTCTTGCTGAAGAGTCATCATAGGCAGGATAGGCCAAATGGCCTCCATCTGTGCTGTACATTCCAATTAATCTAACATTCATTTTCTCCCTTCCTCATACTGGTGTCTCAAGTCCAGAATAATCCTGCCGCACTACACAACCGAAAAGACAAATTAGCAATAATATCATCAGAAACTAAAAACAGTTTCCATGTGGAATGACTCTGTGCATACACAACAGCTGCACACGCTTGTGTGATCCATTGGGTGTGAAAAAAACTCTCTATTCACCACCCTATCACCCGACCTGCCAAATTCTAACCACAAAGAGTCAGTAGATTTATAACGGGATCATTGAGCTGCGGCAGACTCTCTGAGCTCTTCAGTCATATCAGTATGAGTAGGTGTTCTGCTACTGGGCTTCTGAATCATTAACATGAAGCACTTTATTGAACTATTGTTCAAAGCCTTTCTATAATCTTCATTCACCAACGACAGTTACAACTGCCTTGAAGATAATTTTCAATATAAAACAATAAGTTTATTTTTTACTTTTCAGTTATCTTCCTTCTTTCTTTAAGATTTCTAGCAGTTCAGGTTGTGGTACACACTTGATGGGCTGAAGTGCCTCTTCCCTATTGTATTACCCAATAATTCTATGACGTTATGATGTGCTACAGAGTTGATCTTTAAAACCTGTTCAGGCAGACAAGACTGACTGACCAGTGATAATCAAAACAATGAACTGCAGATTCTGGAAATCTGAAACAAAAACAGAATTTGCTGAAGAAAATCGGCAGGTCTGGAGTGAGAAAACAGAGTTAATATTTTGGGCCCAGTGACCCTTCTTCAGAACTGATTGACCTCAGTGCATCATTGGAACAATATGGTCATGCTATCTGTGGTTTTTTGATAAGTACCAGTGGGTTAGTTATATGCACAAAAAATGACCCTTTCCTCACCATGCCATGGAATAGCATAGAAGGTGACCCAGCTTTGAAAAAATGAGACAATTAGCTCAGTCCCTCCTGTCTTTTCCCCACAGCCCTGCAAATCTTTCCTTTCAATTATGTATCTGTTTCCCTTCCATCAGCCTCTCAAGCGGCATGTTCTAGATCACAACAACTCCTTATGTAAAAGAAAATTCCTTCTCATTACTCCCCCTGCTCCATTTGCCATAAGACCTTGAGCAGAATTTGGCCATTTGACCCATCGAATCCATTCCACCATTCATTCATGGCTGATGTTTCTCAACCCCATTCTCCTTCCTTCTCCCCATAACTCTTGATCCCCTTACTAATCCAGAACCTATCTGTCTTAAATACGCTCAGTGACTTGGCCTCCACAGCCCTCTGTGGCAATGAGTTCCAGAGAGACACTACTCTCTGGCTGAAGAAATTTTTCCTTATCTCAGTTCTAAAGAGTCATTCCTTCACTCTGAGGCTGTGCCTCTGGGCCCTAGTCTCTCCTACTAGTGGAAACATCTTCTCCACGTCCACTCTATCCAAGTCTCTCAATATGCTGTAAGTTTCAATCAGACACCCCCTTATCCTTCTAAACTCCACTGAGCACAGAATATCCCCTTAAATTGTATTTGGTTATTATCTTTACTGGCATTGGAAACAGTTTATTTAATTTCATTATTTAGTTAATCAAATTATTTCATAGTTTTGAACACCTCTGTTAAATCCCCCTTTAATCTTCACTGCTTTAAGGATGACAATTTCCATCTCAAAGTCTCCCCACGACCTGAACCTGATGCTTTGAATGAGATGCTGTACTCCAGCTGAGGTCTCAGCAGTGTTTTTGAATGTTTTATCCTATTTATAGGTCCACATCCAATTATAGCTTAAGTGTTGAAACTAATCTCTTTCTCACAAGCTTTCTCATCTCTCTAATTTATTAATACTGCTTAGGTCATAAAATCACAGACTTTACAGCACAGAGTAAGTCCATTCAATCTATCAGCTCCAGTGAGACTCTTCTGCTAAACTCTACTACCAAAACCAAGCACCATAAATACGAGTCACTAATAATTACAGAATTCAAGTGAAGGTTATTTACCTAGAGAGGGGTAAGAACGTGGAGCTCACTATCACAACGAATGGTTGAGGTGAATAACAAAATAGATACCTTTAAGGGAAGCTGTACAAACATATGAAGGGGAAAGGAATAGAAGGACCCATTGATCAGGTGAGATAAAGCAGAGTGAAAGGAGACCTGTGTGGAGCAGAAATCCTGTCATAAATCACTTAGGCCAAAAGGCCTATTTCTGAGCTGTGAATTCTGTGCAATAGTCCCATTTTGTTGTCTTTTCCTGCTACCATCCTACATCTTTCCTCTTCCTCTGTAACAAGTCAGTAATTCCATGAAATATATACCTAACACCTTTTGTAAATTGTGTAACAGTCTTGACCGCAACAGCTACTTGTTCTGACAATACTTTGGAAAAAAAATCTTCTACATTTTCTTCTTGCTGGCAAACCTAAGCCTTTTCATTAGTTTTTCATTAACCCTTGGAAACTCTTGTATTGGTTTGATAGATTTCAGCATTGTATTGTATTGAACTTGCCCGTCTTATTCCTCCTAAACACCCACCCTGTGCCTTCACTCTGTTTAAATCAGCAACGAAAGTTTGCATTTACATTGCACCTTAAATATTTCAAAGTATTTCATAAGGGCAATTATCAAACTAAACTTGACACCAAGACCCATAGAGAAGCCCTGGGGCATGAATCAAAAAGCTTGTTTTTTAGGATTATTTTAAACGAGACAGATCTAGAGAGTTTTTGGGACAAGTTCCAGAGCTTAGAGCACAGACAAGGCACAGCCAACAGTGGGGTCTGGGTGCTGTGCAGGAAAATGCAGCAACAGCAAGTCAAATGAAATTTAGGATCATCTGGTGTTTCTTGGGTGGATGAGACACATATTTTGCAGACCCAACAAAGTCAGCTTGTCATTACAGTAAGTGGCTCTTTGTGACTGCATAATGTCTCCATATCCCTTTCAAGTAGAAGGAAAGAAGTATCAATGAGATACTTTTTGAAGTGTGGTTATTGATTGAATGAAGAGAAATGCAGCTATCAATTTGTGCTTAGAGAGTTCCTGCTAGCAGGAATAAGATCACCGTTGTTTGGTGGTGTGTATTGTTGGATAATTATTAGCTAGTGCACCCAGGAGAACTCTCTCATGTTTCTTTGAATGGTGCAGTGGGATCTTTTAATTTCATCAAATCTCTCACCTGCTCCACTGCTTCAGGACCATAGCCTGGAGAAAGACACCCACAACCTCGCTGTTACTGTTTCCCCGAGGATTATGACCACCTGAAGCAAACAATGCTAAAATCTATCAGCTGCAGCTAGTTCCAAGCTGTCTCACCTTTTACTCAGCTGACCCAATTGGAAATTTACATTACAACATTCAAACAATCCCTAAAAATATTATAGTGATTTTTTTTTGTCTGTATGCATTCAGAGGTGTGATAGATGCAGTATAAAGCATCTATTTCACTGTTTTCGTTGTTCCATACTATGCATCAATAACTTAGTCCTCATAATACAGGCTTTTTATTCTGTTTCAACTGTTATCAATCTCCAGACTAGCATCCCCACCTCCAAAAACAAACAAAGGCACCAGCTACCTGTGAATGAAACAAAGTGCTGGAGAAACTCAGCAGGTCTGATAGTGTCTGTAGAAAGAAAAACAGAGTTCACATTTCAATCCTGGGTCGCTGGACTCAGAATGCTAACTCTGTTTTTCTCTTCACAGATGCTGCCAGACCTGCTGTGTTTTTCCAGCACCTTCTCTTTTTGTTTCAGATTTACAGCATCCATTGTTGTTCGTTTTTATTTTTGTGCCTGGAAATTCATTGCACTCAGACAACTTATTTGTAGATGTAGAAAATAACACCTGACCCACCCCCATTCCCCCAACACCAGCTCCCTAACACAAAACAAGATCTCTCATTACAGCTCCATCTCTTATTTCAGCACAAACTGTCACATTTATTCCACATTTTCTCAGTGAGTCACACATGCACGCTTGTTTTCACTCTGCACTGGGACAAATCTTCCAAGTCATGGCCTTGATTCTCCCATGCTCCCCACAGAAATGATTCTTTTCCATTAATGTCTACTTAGAAAATTACCTACACTACTTCTCTGTCTCCATCACCTGTCTCTCTTTCTCCAGTCTTTGCTTCTCTCCATGTCTTCTTCTTAACATACTGTCAGCCTTCTTTCTAGCTTTAATCCAATCTTTCCACTTTCTCTCCAGTCATTATTGTCATGGGACTAAAAGGATTGAGTTATCAGGGCAGGTACTTTATTTTAACCTGTCTTTCCTCGAGTATCAAAGGTTACAAAGTGATTTAATTAAAGTGGTTAAAATTATTAAAGGATTTGAAAGGGTAGATGGAGAGAAAATATTTCTCCTGGGGCAGTGGGAGTTCAGAACAAGGGGACAGAATCTTGAAATTAGAGGTCTGATGTAAGAAACATTTCTTCACGCAAGGAGGAGCAAACATCTGGAACTCCCTTCCTCAAAATACTGTTGAGACTGGAGGTCAGTTGAATATTTCAACACTGAGGTTGCTAGTTTTGCTAGGTAAAGCGTTTGAAGGTTACTGAACCGAGGTGGATAAATGGAATTGAATTTTTAGCAGTATTTGAAGGATTGTACAGCCTATTTGTTTTTGGTGTTCTCACTATGTCCTATCTTATCTCCTTCATTGTTCCATTTTTGCCTGTCCATGCTTTGCAGAAATGATTTCAATAACTTGTCTGAGTTAATAAAAATGCAGTTTGAAGTAAGTAACGAGGTTACCAAACAGAAAATAGATAGCTAGGCCAAGAGAACACACAAATGGGGAATGGAACATAGAGGAGTAAGTAGTGTATACAAGATGGCAGTGGACAGGTCACACAGTGGATATGAGGTATTTTGTGAAGAAACTGATCACTGCTATGACAAAAATGATGAAGAACAGAAGAAAGGATAAGAAACACCACAGAAAGGACTTGTCAACTAAGTGGGGCTTTCCTAGGGAAGATGAATGTCCAACAGGCTGTTTTATGGCAGGTGGAAATTAATACCTTCAAGAGACAGTTATGTATAAACTTTCAAGTTTAAGCCAACAGTTTTGAAAAGTGATGTAGAGAGCAAACCAACAACAGCACCACTCCACCTTCAGATTAGAAACTCCCTTTAATAGGAGAAGTCAAGTTATAGTTTACATATTAATGATTTTTCAGTCTATACTCAGACCTGTATCAATGATGAGAAGCAAACTGACATGTTTTCACAATGCTCTGGACACAGTTATTGACCCAAAGTTAAAGAAAACTCAACATGTAATTAAACAATATTCATTTACAAATAAAAACAAATATAGTCACTAGTTGGTGCAGTGAACTGAATTATTTGGTTGCCGTGGTGATTTAGATCACCCCCATCTGCCTCTCACTAAGAATTTTTTTTAATAGAATCATTCTTAGAATGTGGGCGTCACTGACAAGGTCGGCATTTATTGCCTGTTTCTAGTTGCCCAGAGTAAAAGAAATATTAACAATTAGCTTTTAGATGAAAGTTAGTGAATGATCAAAAGAGACTAGTTCTCCAGTTTTCTTTGTCTGACTAGTGGCCTTCAGCTCTGAAATTCCTTCCTTAAACTCTCCTTCTTTCTGTTCTCCTCTAAGATCTTACTTTAAACCCACTTACTCAATAAAATTTTTGATCACTTGTTCAAATATCTCCAGTACCTTGGTGTCCAATTTTGTTTGATTACATTGCTGTGAAATGTGCTGGAGCATTTTATTATGCCAATGGTGAAGGTGGAGTGACCAGATCAGCCACAAACTTATTGATGATGGAGTAGGCTCAAGGGGCCAAGTGGCCTACTTCTGCTTCCAATTCATATGTTTGTCATGTTTGTAAGCTCACCCCATTGACTCTTTAATACAAAGTAGGTACACACATCATACGTTCATGCACCAGTCTGTGCTGTGCAGTTGACCTCTGTTGGGTTTGGTTGGGGAGAGGGCAGGGATAGACAGAGGAAAGAGGTAAGCCCCACAACTGGCCTCAGTTCTCCCAGGATGAAGGTCAAGACCAATCCAATCTATCTGCTGCTGCAAATTGTTCATGAAGTGAGTGGGGAGAGGTTTGGACCCAGCTGCTTGCAATTCTGCAGTATCAAATAACCTGCAAATGCTTCCTCTGAAGACTCACCAATTCTGAGAGATCACTTTGATAATGGACAAGTAAATGTGTAAATATCAATGTTAGCTCCTCAGATCCATATCAAGTTCATACTAAACTAAATTCAATATCAACCTTGGGTTAAGCATAATGGAAGAGAGTTTGCAAATCCCATATCAGTTATCCTTGGACCTTTTTATTTGGTATCGGCAGGATGGTAATTGGGAAACTGAAAATGACCAAACCCACTCATCTTTGAAACAATAATTTAGGAAGCCATAATTTAATCAAAAAGTGCCAGAAATTCAATACCCCATGTCTGCTCTGTGGCACGGCTTTAAACATTACTGTTCCCATCTGCACCCTTGTAAGGTTGAACTCCTAAGAGACATACACTGACAAATACATGTTTTTTTAACCAGCTTAGAATAGCACAGCCAGACAACTAAAAAAATGAAAGATTGAGTATTCATCCATACATTCAGTAAACTTCAAAACAGATTTTGCAAGGACGCAAGCGGAGGGGATGGGGAAGAAAGGTGGGTGGGGTTGGGGGGAATGTTGAAGTTTATTTATAGTACAAGCCATTTATTTATTTATATGATTAGCCTGTACTCACAGTGCATACCAAAACCCAAATTAAAAACTCTACCTCTGATCCACTTGGACAGTGTGATCTAGCAATATCCTGGAGATCCACTTCTCTTGATTATTGCAAATAACGCGGCGACCAGAATGTTGTAAGGAAATTTTTGCAGTCGACGGTAGATTTAAGTGTCATTTGCTAAATATTGAATTCCTTGGAAAAGCAAAAATAGCAATTTTTGGGTTTTTTTTTGTTTTTGCAGTCTGTTAGCTAGCTTCACTTTCCCCTCGCCTGGCGTTGCAGTTAATTCAATGATCGAAGGAAGAGGTGATAAAGGCACGGAATGCATGTGCGGGCATAGGGTTGAAAAGGGAACCGGACGCGGCGCGGATGCTATCGCTGGCCGTGGTTCTGAACCTGCTGCTGTGACCCGGCGCTGGCCGTGGTGCTGAAGCTGCCCCTCTATTCAGGCGCTGGTGGCCACGGTGAAGTAGTCGATCTATCCAGGCGCTGGCCGTGGTGCTGAAGCTGCTTCCCTGTCCCGCCGCTGGGGTCCATGTGCAGACGCTGCGGATCTGGGAACAGCACTCACCAGCCGTGAGACATGCAGTCAGTGGTATCGGGTCCTAGCGCCTTCCTTCACAAAGCGGTCCAAATATAAACATACCAGCAACAACAACTTAGATTTACATAGCCCCTTTAAAACAAAATGTCCCAAGGTGCAACATAAACTGTCTGAAAGGGCTGTGGAGGCAGGAAACCTCACTGCATTGAAAAAGAAACTCAGTGGATTTGTCCTTGAGATGCTAGAACCTACAAAGGTAGAGACCAAGGGTTAGAAGGTGTGGTTAGGCTGTCAGGTCTTTTCCAAATGGCTTGCACACGGGGTTAAATTGCTTCCTTTTGTGTTTCCAACTTTCTAACTCAACAACGAAGCTACATATTAGGCAAATAAACACAGAAAGCTTTTCAACCTACTGTTTAAATATTTTTTGATTTTTTTTTCAAGTCTGCATAGGAAAACTGCAGCACTTTCCCAGCTGAAGCCATTTCTGCAGTCACGGTAAAGATTTATTTTGTGTGACATTGCTTGGATTAAACGAGAAATTTTGAGATTATCATGTGCACTGCTTCAGTCTAAGTAGTTAAGAATTTGGCTCAGGAATAGCATTCTTAAACTGTGAGTTTTAGAGTGTTGCAGGTTCCAGTCCTACTCCAGATGTATTGATTTAAGCTAGGCTGTCACTTTACTGCTGTACTGAAGACAGCCACACTGACAGAAACGCTGTATTTTGGTTGTGGCATTAAACCAAGGAGCCATGTGTACATTCAGGTAATTATATTTAAAGAAGGGGAGAGGATTTCTCCCTGAACAACGTTTAAACTGCGGTGAACATCAAGAAACCAAGTAAATGGTCATAATTTCATTGGCGTTCATGGTGATCTCATGGATGTTCAGATTATTGTGTGCAAATTGGCTGCTACATTTCCAACATTACTATAGTGACTATACTTCAGAAATACTTAATTGGTTGTAAAGGAATGTCCAGTGTTCATACAATGTACTATAGAAATGCAAACTGCTCTTTCTTTCCTTATCATTCTTCTACGCAGCTCTTCAGAAATATGCTAAATCTTTATTCTTTCATGGACTGTGAGCCTTGCTGGTAAACCAATATTTTTTGCCCATGGTGATTACTCTTGAACTGAGTGGCTTGCTAGGCCAAAGGTTAAGAGACCAAGTTGCTGTGTCATGTGTAGGCCAGACCAAGAAAAAGTGACATATTTCCTACCCTAAAGGACATTTGTGAACACCAGATGCATTTTTACAAAAATAGCCAACATCTATCAATAAAGAGCCTACATATCCTATGTCAATACAGGACCACCCTGAGATCTGAACCTATGGTGCCTTTGTTCACAAGGTAGGTGCTTGAACCTATTAAACCAAAAGGGAAAACCACTTAATAGGAAAAGAAAAATCAGATAGGAGTGTGGTATTTTACCAGATGATCACTGACAGTACCACGTGATGTTTGCCATATCTACCACTGGGTAGTACTGGATAAGGATTGTTTGAGGTACTTTGAAGCCACCAGCCTTTATTTTGACTTAATTATAGGCCAAATAATCATTAATGCCAGATGATACATACCACCATAAAGTATCTACAGAAGAGGCACTGTTTAATAAGAAGGTTTCTTGAATGATAACAATAAGTACAATTATGATTGGTCATCACATAATTATTAGAACAAATCTTAGGGAGCTGGTACAGATACATCTACTACCATCAATGCTTGAGTGGAGCTCCTTGTCTCCACCCACTCCTTGTCTGGGATATTAATAGAATGGGTGGAACCAATATAATATGAGCTTTGATCCTTTCAGCATCATTACCTTACGCAAGAATGAGGATATCCATGCTGGAGAATGTGATTTTTCTTCTAGAAAAATACAGCAAATTCAGCTTCAGGCTTCATCAAGAGTGTAAGTACAGTTGTCAATAAATGTATTCATGGAGAATTCATCATGTCTTACTCCCACCCAATGCATCCATTCTTGTGATGCTCTGCCTTTCCTCACCAATTGGAATATGAGGACTCATAAGCAAATAGCTAATGCTTGACCATCAGCCAAAAACTTTTTCTCTCACTTTCAATGTTTTTATATCTGGTAAAGAGAAATATTCAAAGGAAGTGACAAAATGCTTGATTTTTAAAAAATATCCTTACAATTTTCTTTCAAAGAGTTGCACATAGCAGTGTCCTGGGGCTTGATGTTTAACACCTCGACATTCCAGATATAGTAGAAGTGGGCCATTCAGCCCCTCAATGCCTGATCCACCATTAAATAAGATCCTGGCTGATCTGTTTCTGCTTGAAACCCACATTTCCATTTACTCCTGATAATTTTTGATTACCTTGCCTAACAAGAGTCTGTCTACCTCTGCCTTAAAAATATTCAATGACCTTCCCCGTCAATCCAGTAAACTCCCTCTGAACTGCCTCCAATGCATTTAAGTCCTTACTTAAAACTTACACAGTATTTGGGATGTAGTCTCACAAATGCCCTATATTACTGATGCATTACATCCTTTCATGACCAGTTCCTCTCACAATAAAATTTAGCATTTCAGAAACCTTCTTAATTACTTGTTATATCTGCATACTAACCTTTTTTGTATTTTACACTCAGAGAATCGGCAATCTGAAGACTAAGGCCACATTTGGTTTTACCTTGGTTTTGTGGAGAGCTGAATGGACGTTTTGAGAAACTCCCAATTACTTCCTGAATATGAGTTTATCATACCATTCTTGTAAGAAATTTACAAGACTAGAGAACAGCTAATGTGGTTCCACTTTTCATGAAGGGTGGTAGAGATAAACCAGAGAATTGTAGTCCAGTGAGTCTCCATCAGTGGAAGGAAGCTTTTGGAGAAAATTCTGAAAGAAAGAATTAATCTTCACTTGCAGAGGCAAGATTTGATCAGGGATTGTCAGTATGGCTTTGTCAGAGGGCAGTCATGCCTAAAAAGTTTGGTTGAATTTTTGAGTACGTGATCAAGTATGTAAATGAGGGTAGTGCAATATGATTTAGTTTATATAGGTTTCTGCAAAGTCTTTGATAAGGTCCCATATGGGAGACTGATAAAAAAAAGGTAAAACACACTGGATCCAGGGTACAAAAGTTGTTAGAAAATCTCAACAGGTCTGGCAGAAGAGAAATCAGAGTTAATGGTTTGGGTTCAGTGACCCTTCCTCAGAACAGTTCTTTCAGTTTTTATTTGGATCCAGGGTAACTTGGCAAGTTGCTTATTGACAAGAGACAGAGGGTGATCATAGAAGACTGTTTGTGTGAATGGAGGCCCATTGTCCAGCAGCATACCACAGTGATCAGAGCTTTAGTCTCTTATTGTTTGTGAAATATATCTATAAACAAAACTGAAGAGAATGTGGGGAGAGATGATAAGTAAGTTTGCAGATGACACAAAGAATGACCGGGTGGCTGACAGTGAGGAAGAAAGTTTTGAGTTACGGGGGGGATAGAGATGGATTGGTCAGATGGACAGATGGAATAAACCTGATAAGTGAGCATTGATGCACTTTGGAAGAAGTGTCAAGACTAAGGAGTACTCAATGGGAGCTCAGAGGGACAGAGGGATCTTGGGGTGCTTGTCCATAGATTCCTGAAGGCACCAAAACAGATTAATAGGGTAGTTCTAGAATCCCAACAGTGTGGAAACAGGCCAACAAATTCACACCAAATCTCTGAAGAGCATCCCACCCAGACACCCTACATTTCCTATGGCTAACCCACCTAGCGTACACATCCCTGGACACCATGGGCAATTTAGCATGGCCAATCCACCTAACCTGCACATCGTTGGACTGTGGGAGGAAACCAGACCACCTGAAGGAAACCCACACAGACTCAGGAGAACGTACAAATTTCACAGACAGTCACCAGAGGCTGTAATTAAACCTGGGTCCCTGGTGCTGTGAGGCAGCAGTGCTAACCACTGAGCCACTGTGCTGCCTAGTTAAGAAGACACTTGCCTTTACCAGTTGAGGCACAGATTGTAAGAGCGGAGAGGTCATGTTGGAGCTGTATGGAATTTTGGTTAGGCCAGTGCCGGAGTACTGTGTGCAGTTCCAGTCACAACATCATAGGAAGGATGTAATTGCACTGGAAGAGATGTAAAAGAGATTCACTAGGATGCTGCCTGGGAAAGAGCAGTTTAAATATGAAGAGAGGCTGATTCTTTAGAGCAGAGAAGCCTGATAGAGGTGTATAAAATTATGAGCAGCATGGACAAGGTGCATTAAAAAGCAGCTGTTCTCCATAGTTGAAGGATCAATAACTAGGGGACATAGTTTTAAAGTGAAAGGCAGAAGGTTCAGAGGAGATTTGAGGAGTTTTTTTTTTCACCTAGAATGTAGTGAGTGTCTGGAATAAACCGCCTGGGAGGGTAGTTGAGGCAGGATACCCCACTACCTTTAAAAAGTATTTGGATGAGTCTTTTGAAATGTCATAACATTCAAGGCTATGGGTCAAATGGTAGAAAGTGGGACTAGTGTAAATTTAGAGTAGTTTCTGTCAGTATAGATTCAATAAGCCAAGGGGCTTTCCCTATATTATGATTGCATGATTCTAAGCCATGCTCAGTGTAAATTTGTCACAAAAAGATAGATATTCTATTTGGGCAACTCAGCCCAGTTCTAATTGGCATCAATCCCCTTTATAAATTCTCCCAAAGATCATAATTGGAACCTTACAAAGAAGTACCAACAGATGCTTATTTTCAGGAATAGTATGACAATACAATAGAATTTTATTGTGCATAACTAAACTGGCAGGGTAGGGAAGAAAGAACTTTACTCTGTAATAATTCCACTTTATAACTGTCCTCAGAATATTGCTGGGGACGGTGTAGAGGGCATTTTACTCTGTATTTAGCCCCTGCTGGATCCTGATGCTTAATCCTGATGTTGATTGCTTTATTCCCTGATCCTGGCAATCTTATCTTGTGTAACACAAAAATTAAACATAATAATATAAGAAACAAGACAGTTCTCTCTGTTGTGATATGACAGTCTTATTCCTTTTTTCCTCTGAAGTTCCTCCTGACATACATAACATAGTTCATTGTGTGCTGTACTTGTCCCAGGAGTGTTTGATGAGAACAGTTTGAGGGAGCTTTACTCTATCTAACAGTTCCTGTCCTGGGAGTGTTTGATGGGGAACAGCATGGAGGAAGCTTTACTCTGTATCTGGCCCTGTGCTGTACCTGTCCTGGGAGCACCTAATGCTCATTCCCAAAATAGCAGCATATTCTTTATTCTCATCATATAGTATTATTCTTAAATTCTTCAGTTATTGATAGATGAATCACTTTTTAATATGAAGATTTTATTTCTCAACAGAATGTAGAACTGATGAGAATTATCACATATTTCCTCCAATATACCCATTGTTTATCTACGATCATCCCTCATAGCCATGTAATTGACATTTTTTTGTAGTTCAGTATTCTGGCTTTGGAGTTACATACATCACCCTCAAAATCAATGTGTAATAGTATGATCACACTTTCTCAGATGATCACTTACTTTGAAATCACTAATAATCTGCAATAAATAACTCATTCCCTAACCCTCCAAAGCCTGTCCACTATTAAGATACCACAAATGAGGATTGTGAAGTACTTGCCTGGGTGAGTGCAGATGAGCAAAACTCAAGACATTTCTACACTATCCAGGATAAAGAAACCCACATGATTGGCAGTCCATCTACCACTTTTAGCATGTAATCCCTGCACTGGAGGCACACAGCATAAACCATGTACAAGATACACTGCAACAACTCAGAAAACCTGCTCCTTCCAGCACTTTCCAAACCCATGAGCTTTATCGTTGAGAAGAACAAGGGCATAAAGTGCACAGAGAGCCAACAGCTGTAAGTTTCACTCCATCAGTTCACTGTTGAGGGCTAAAAGGCTGAAACTCCATTTCTAACAGCACTCTGAGAATTTCTATACCACAAGGAACACAGTGGTTCAAGAAGGCAGCACTCCACCACCTTCTCAAGGGCTGTTAAGGATGGGCAACAAATTCTGTCCCAGCCAACAATACTCACATCCCACAAATGAATGAAGTAACGTACATATAGCGGACCTCCAAACTGATTATTTTCCAAATGTATTTGTGTAGTCTTTGTGAAGTTTAAAATCTCCAAGATTATGTTATCACCTTTGTGAATGCTTTGCCTTGCTACTGCTTGGGGGCCTATAAACACCATCAACATTTCGTGGCCCTTGTAATTTCAATTCTCCACTGATGTTGATTCTACTTTCTGCTCTTCCAGGTCATTAACTTTACTCATGACTGTCTTTATGTCATCCTTTATTGTTAGGGTGCTCTCCATTTTGACTGTCTTTTCACAATATGAAGTACTCTAAAATATTAAATGTGTAATTCTCGTCACCTGGTAACCATGTCTCTGTCATAGCTATTGAATGAAATCCATTTATCTCAATTTGCACCATTAATTCATCTGTCTTATTATGAATGGTTCATGCATTCAGATCAAGCACATTTAATTTTAACTTACACTATTTTTTTTCTTGATTTGGCCTTTTTCACTGATGCACTGTTTTAGAATATAGAACATAGAACAGTACAGCACAGTACAGGCCCTTCGGCCCACAACGTTGTGCCAAACTTTTACCCTGAACCTAAGGTCTATCTAACTTCCACCGCTACCTTATTCTATCATCCAAATGCCTATCTAATAGCTGCTTAAATGCCCCTAATGAGGCCGACTCCACTACCCTCTCCGGCAATGCATTCCACGCCCCTACCGCTCGCTGAGTAAAGAACCAAGCTCTGACGTCTCCCCGATATCTACCTCCTTTCACTTTAAAACTATGTTCCCTTGTAAAAGCTACCTCGACCCTAGGAAAAAGTCTCTGGCTGTCTACTCTACCATTTTGTACACCTCTATCAAGTCACCTCTCATCCTTCGTCGTTCTAAAGAGAAAAGCCCTAGCTCTCTCAACCTTTCCTCGTAAGACCTTCCCACTATTCCAGGCAACATCCTGGTAAATCTCCTCTGCACCTTTTCTAACGCTTTCACATCTTTCCTGTAATGAGGTGACCAGAACTGGACACAATACTCCATATGTGGCCGAACCAGGCTTTTGTATAGCTGGAGCATAACTTCACGGCTCTTGAACTCAATCCCTCTATTAATGAAAACTAACACACCATATGCCTTCTTAATAACTGTATCCACCTGAGTGGCAGCTCTCAATCCCTCTATTAATGAAACCTAACACACCATACGCCTTCTTAACAACTCTATCCGCCTGGGTGGCAGCTTTCAGGGAACTGTGAACATGAACCCCAAGATCCCTCTGCTCCTTCACACTGCCAAGAATCTTTCCGTTAACCCTGTATTTTGCTTTCAAGTTTGTCCTTCCAAAAAGAATCACCTCACATTTTTCAGGGTTAAACTCTATCTGCCACTTCTCAGCCCAGCACTACATTCTATCAATGTCCCTTTGTAACCTAGAACAGCCCTCCACACTGTCCACAACATGACCCACCTTCGTATCTTCCGTGAACTTGCTAATCCACCCTTCCACTCCTTCATCCAAATCATTTACAAAAATCACAAATAGAAGACGACCCAGAACAGATCCTTGTGGTACACCACTCGTAACTGAGCACCATGTTGAATATTTTCTGTCCACTACCACCCTTTGTCTTCTAAGGGTCAGCCAATTCTGAATCCAATCTGCCACATTTCCCCCTATCCCATGCCTCCTTACCTTCTGCATGAGCCTACCATGGGGAACTTTATCAAAGGCCTTACTTAAATCCATGTATACTACATCCACAGCTCCACCTTCATCCACGTGTTTGGTCACCTCTTCAAAGAATTCAATAAGGTTTGTGAGGCACGATCTACCCCTCACAAATCCATGCTGACTATCACGAATCAAACTGTGCCTTTCCAAGTGATCATAAATCCTGTCTCTCAGAGCCCTTTCCAATAATTTGCCCACCACTGACGTAAGACTAACTGGCCTGTATTTTCTGGGCTTATCCCTGTTCCCTTTGTTTTGTTCAAACTTTTTGCACCTTCCCTTTACATGCCAGTTATCTTGATCCAAGTCACGATATTGTTCTGTGGTCTTGCCCTTTCTTTTTAGATTTGTATATTTCTTCTCACATGAGCCCTCCCTTCCACCATTATACTTTCAGGCCTGGTTTAATGATTTGCTATGATACTGTTCCCAGGACAGCTTCGATATCTCCCTCGACATCCCCAAAGAAAGAACAGTGTCATCTCTGCCCAGTACTGGTGCCTGTGCCCCATGTACCCAAAAATTTGGCTCACAAGCCACTCTCTCAGTCACGTGTTCAACTTCCTGATTTGTTTGACCCTATGTCAATTTGTGCTTGTTTCAGGTAATAATTCATAGATAATTATCTTTGAGGTTCTGTTTATCAATGTTCACTTTAACTCCTCAAACACTGTCAGCAGAGTGACATTCTTGGTTCTTCCTGTATCTCGGTTACACTCATCACTGCAATAGCAATCTGGAAATCAAGCAGCACTGTTCCCAGAGTTGTCACAAAAGTTAAATATTTTTAAAATCATGTAGAATTTCCCTGCCTTTTAGACCCACATTAATGGAAATCATGGACCAGGTTTCTGTAATTAACAAGATCACTGTTTATTATAAACAAATAGATTCTAAATATAGATAAACAATTATGAACTGTCAATATATAACACTACCAGTTAAAACTCTAACTCACTTACAAAACTCCCCCTCTGCAATACACATACATATACAGACAAACATTAAAAAAATGGGTGTTATGGGTGAAGGGAAAGTTGGGAAGGCAGTTCAAAGTTCCTTGATAAAAGAGATAACAAGGTGTGGAGCTGGAGGAAAACAGCAGGCCAAGCAGCATCCGAGGAGCAGGAAAGCTGACGTTTCAGGCCTAGACCCTTCTTCAGAAATGGGGGAGGGGAAGGGGGTTCTGAAATAAATAGGGAGAGAGGGGGAGGCGGATAGAAGATGGATAAAGGAGAAGATAGATGGAGAGGAGACAGACAGGTCAGAGAGGCGGGGATGGAGCCAGTAAAGGTGAGTGTAGGTGGGGAGCTAGGGAGGGGATAGGTCAGTCCAGGGAGGACAGACAGGTCAAGGGGGCAGGATGAGGCTAGTAGGTAGGAGATGGGGGTGGGGCTTGAGGTTGGAGGAGGGGATAGGTGGGAGGAAGGACATGTTAGGGAGGTGGGGACAAGCTGGGCTGGTTTTGGGATGTGGTTGGG
>NC_063356.1:2655099-2661258 GCF_021869965.1 Rhincodon typus | reverse complement strand
CAGGCCAAGCAGCATCATAGGAGCAGAAAGGCTGACGTTTCGGGCCTTTTCTGATGAAGGGTCTAGGCCCGAAACGTCAGCCTTTCTGCTTCTATGATGCTGCTTAGCCTGCTGTGTTCATCCAGCTCTGCACCTTGTTGTCTCTCATACATTTTGTTGAAGCTTTTTGCACCCATCAGGGCAATTCAGAAGAATACCAATAAAGCGTAAATGAATACATACTCTGTATGGGAAGAGATATCTGTGTTCCTCCAATTTTACTTTCTTGCATATCCCCAATTTCCAATGCTCCAAATTGGTGACTGTGTGGGTCCTAACTCTGGAATCTCCTCTTTAAATCTACCAGTTCTTGGCTTCCCTCTTAACTTCCAATAAAGCCCTAAAAAAAGCTCTTTGATCAAGTTTTGGTCACCTGACTCAAATTCGAATTTTGTTGTTGTGTCAAATTCTGTCATACTTAACGCCCCAGTGAAGTGTCTTAGGATGTTTTAATAGGCTGATGGTACAATCTTCGATTGGCTTCATTCAGTCTCCTCACAGATTTAAGCCCCGAATCTAATTCCATGCTGTACCTAACCTGGAAGTGATTGCTGGGGAACAGTGCAGAAGGGGTTTTACTCTTATTTAACCCTGTCCTGTACCTCTCAGGGGATTGCTGGATAAGGACACCGTAGAATGAATTTACTCTGTATCTAACCCTGTGCTGTACATGTCCTGGGTGTGTTTGATGGTGACAGTGTAGAATCAGCTTTACTCGCTATCTAAACCAGGCCGATATCAATTACAAAAGTGGTGAAGTGTTTCCTTCTCCTGTTATGGATGTTCTGACTTTGGTGCGTGAGAAATTTACAAGAAGGTGTAATTGGAATTATTATACCAACTTCCAGTTTGTTGCTGACTGGATGTCTATATTAAAAACTCCAAGATTGAATATCTCCTTAGGAGGAAAATCAATCACTGAGATCGGTAAGCTGTTTGAATGTGGCTTCATCAAGTTGCTGTGTTTGATACATCATTTTTTTGACTGTTTTATCATTATTTTTCTGAAAAATGGCAATACTTTGCAACACATCACAAGTATTGAATCATTTTGTTAATGAAGTAAAATATGCCACTAACTGAGATGCAATTGCCATGGTAATAAGTCTTATGTGTCCTCATTAATCCATACATCTCCGCCTTGTTGAATGTCATGTCATTTTTTCCCATTTTTGTTTTGTATTCCTTTCTGTACTCATGAGTAAATGTCAGAGGAAGTAAGCCATGAGCAATTTCAACAAATATTCACAATAGACTCAATAACTTTCACAGCAACCTTGACTGCATTTCTTCCCAGTCCTTGTTCTGTAAAGACTTTATTGCGATCTCCACATTTGTAGCTTCTCTTCTGAGGATGCAGCTTTCTATATCAGGACTTTGAACACATTTTCCTTTCTCTTCAATTGAGGACAGCAACCAATCCCTCCAGCCCTCCCTGCCCATTTTTCCTCACTTCTACTTTTATCCCTTCTCCTTCCTGCCAAAGTCGTGATTGGGTTAACTTTCTCCTTTCCCTTCACCCATTATCTCCATACTCAAAGGTTATCATCCTCCAGCATTTCCAGCACCTCCAATGTGACACTATTCCAAAGGCATTCTTCCCTGCCTAAGGGACAATTCCCTCAAAGACATCCTGGTCCACTCCTCAATCACACTCAACAACAACTCTGAGTTCTGACTTCCACATTTCTGAGGAAAGGTTACTTGACCCGAAACGTTAACTCAGATTTTCCGCCACAGATGCTGCCAGAACTGTTGAGCTTTTCCACAATTTCGTTTTGTTTCTGATTTACAGTATCCGCGATTCTTTCAGTTTTTACCCACTCATATCAAACTATGCATCATTTGATTTGATTTGATTGATTTATTATCATGTGTATAGTAAAAGCTTTGTTTACAAGCAGTACAGGCAGATCATAATAAGCAAGCACATACAGATCATAGGATGTAAAAAACTAGACAGAGACATACAAGTTACATCGAACAGGGCATGTGCTAGGCAAGATCAACATTAGCAAGGTCAGCATTGTTTGAAGTTCGCGACCATTCATCAGTCTAATAATGGAAGGGAAGAAGCAGTTCTTGAACCTGCTGGTGCATGTGTTCAAGCTTCTGTATCTTCTGCCTGATGAAGAGGTTGTAGGAGAGCGTTGCCAGGGTGCGATGAGTCTTTGCAGCCTACCCGCAGCAGTGAGCCATGTAAGTGGAGTCCTGGATGGAAGATTGGCTTCCGTGATGGTCTGGGCTGTGCACACCCCTTTCTGTAGTCTCTTACGGCCCTGGACAGAGCAGTTGCCATACCAGGCCGTTATGCACCCGGACAGTTTGCTTTCAATGGTGCATCTGTAGAAGATGGTGAGGGACCTTATGAACATGCCAAATTTCCTGAGCTGCCTGAGGAAGAAGAGGTGTGGACTGTCGCATCGGGGGGTATACAACAACAGCTGCTTACCTCCTCGTTACACACTGCTTAAGGCCACAAAATCCATCCAGTTTAATCTCCTGTATTCATTGCTTTCAATCTCCTACATAGTGGGGAGACCAAACACTGATTGGGTGATTGCTTTGTGGAACACCTCCATTCTGTCCCTGAGTGTGACCCTGAGCTTCCTTTTGTTTGTCCCATTACCATGATCCTCGCCCACTCCCTCAACTTCACTCAATGGAGATTGCAGGAGGACATACAGGAGCAGCATCAGCCATATGTGAAAATGAACTGTCAACCTGGTGAAGCTACAAAACAGGACTACATACACATTAAACGGAATAAACAGCAAGTGTTCAGCAGAGCTAAACAGTCCTGTAACCAACAGATCAGATCTAAGCTCTGCAGTCCTGCCACATCCAGCTGTGAATGGTGGTGGACAATTAAACAACTCACTGGAGGAGGCGCCACAGATATCCCCATCTTCCATGATGGAAGAGCCCAGCACATCAGTGCAAAATATAAGGCTGAAGCATTCGCAGCAATCTTCAGCCAGCAGTGCTGAGTGGAGGATTCACCACAGCCTCTTCCATCAGTCCCAGCATCACAGATACCAGTCTTCAGCCAATTCGATTCACTCCACGCGATATCAAGAAATGGTTGGAGACACTGGATACTGCAAAGGCTACGGTCCTACAACATTCTGGCCATAGGACTGAAGACTTTGCTCCAGAATTTGCTGCTCCCCTAGCCAAGCTGTACAACACTGGTATCTACCCGACAATGTGGAAAATTGCCCAGGTATGTCCTGTACATAAAAAGCAGGACAAATCCAATCCAGACAATTACTGCCCCATCAATCTATTGTTGATAATTGGTAAAGTGTTGGGATTTCATCGAAGAGAATCCCTATTGTTTGGAAACAGGCCATTTGGCCCAGCATGTCCACACTGACTCTCTGAAGGAAATCCCACACAGACTCATCCCCCACCCTACCCTACCCCTGTTACCCTGTATTTCCCATGGCCAATCCACCTAAACTGCACATCTTTGGACTGTGGGAGGAAACCCACGCAGACACGGGGAGAATGTGCAAAACCCTACAGACAGTCATCTGAGGCTGGAATTGAACGCGGGTCCACGGTGCTGTGAGGCAGCAGTGCTAACCACTGAGCCACCATTCTGCCCCAATGTGTCATCAACAGTGCCAACAAGCAGCACTTGCTCAGCAATAACCTGCTCAGTGACGCCCAGTTTGGGTTCCGCCAGAGCCACTCAGCTCCTGATCTCATTACAGCCTTGGTTCAAACATGGACAAGATGAACTAAATTCCAGAGGTGAGGTGAGATTGACAGCCCTTGGCATCAAGGGCACATTTGACCAAGTGTAACATCAAGGAGCCCTAGCAAAACTGGAATCAACGGAATTTAAGAAAAAACTCTCTGCTGCTTGGAGTCATATCTAGCACATAGGAAGATGGCTGTGTTGTGGAGGTCAATCATCTCAGTCCCAAATGTCTCTGCAGGAGTTCCTCAGGGTAGTGTCCTAGGCCCAACCATCTTCAGCTGCTTTAACAATGACTTTCCCGCCACCATAAGGTCAAAAGTGGGAACATTCACTGATGATTGCACCAAGTTCGAAATCATTTGTGACTCCTCAGATATTGAAGCATTCCATGTTCAATAGCAGGTATACCGGGACAATATCTGACTTTATGCTGCCAAGTGACAAATAACATCTGTACCACATAACTACTAGACAAAGACCATCTCCAATAAGAGACAATCTAACACACCACCCCTTGAAATTCAATGGTGTTACCATCACTGAATGTCCCACTATCGACATTCTAGTGGTAACCAGTGACCAGAAACTGAACTGAAATAGCCTAAGAACTACAGTCCCTACAAAAGCAGGTCAGAGGCTAGGAATTCTATGGTGACTAATTTGCCTCCTGACTCCCCAAAACCTGTCCACCATCCACAAGGCAAAGGTCTGGAGTGTTATGAACAAGACGCTTGAGGCCATCTGAGGCAAAGCAGCCCACTTGATTGACATCACATCTACAAACACACACTCCCTCCACCACCAACAGTCAATAGCAGCAGTGTGTACCATCTACAAGATGCACTGTGGAAATTTACAATGACTCCTTAGTACCTTCCAAACCCATGACCACTTCCATCTAGAAGGACAAGGGCAGCAGATACTTGGGAGCACCACAACCTGCAAGTTCTCCTCCAAACCACTCACCATCCTGGCTTAGAAATATATCGTCGTTCCTTCACTATTGATGAGTCAAAATCCTGGAAATTCCGCCATAACAAAACTGTGGGTCTACCTACACCCCATGGACTGCAGCAGTTAAAGACAGCAGTTCACCACCACCTTCTCAAGGGCAATAAATGATGGGCGATAAATGCTAGGCCACCCAATACATTCCATGAAATAATTTTCAAAAATTGGAGAATAAATCCAAAGATGGGCTGATTGAGCCAAATGGACTTGTTTTGTGGCCCTTTGTTTTATGTACTATGTGGTAATTCGATGTAATAACATGTTGTCAATCTTTGTGGTACAAATGGCACTATATTAACACAAGCTCTTCTTTCTTTAATGAGACTTCTGTACAGCTTTATTATTTCCTAAAAAGGTTGCACTTACCCACGTCACCACATCCTTCAAATCATGAGCTGTTACTGATCTTGCAGTGTGTCGTACAAAACTGCCCGAACTATTCATTGAGTAAATAAACCAGGAGAGCTAACATTCCAATACTTGAGCAGGCTGTAAATATGCCGATTCTGTCATTAGGTCGATGCTGCATTGCACACCATGACAATCTGGCAGCTTTGCCAGTGAACACGAGGTGGCAGGGTGTCTTCACAAACCTTCACACTGCTTTCATTCTTTGAAATCCTCACCAAACAAGTTAATTAAAAACTATACCTGCTCTCTCTCTCTACAAAATGCCAGTAGAATCCAAGATGGGGTTACCCTGAGTGAGGTAAGGTTATGGAGAAATTTCTCCAGAGTCTAATCAAGGGGTTTGGTGGTTAATATACAGAGTAACTGATACATAGGAGTGAGTTAGAGAATGAAATCTAATTGAGTTGTTTAGGGTAGTTTATCTGTAGAATAACTAATACCTGGAAATACCAAGTTACAGCTTGGAATCTAATTGAGGATTTATGGGTTTATATATTAAATAACAGAAGCCCAGCAGTGAGCTACAGACAGGAATCGATTCAAGGGATTTGGGTTTGTATATAGAACATAAATATTCAGGAGAGACAGACTGGAATCTAATTGAAGAGTATGGTGTGATTTATATATAGAATAAAAAGAGTGTATTACAGACTGGAATCTATATCAAGGGGATCCAATGGTTTATATATAGAATATCAAATATCTCAGAGTGAGTAATTGTCTGGAATATAATTGAGCATTATGCGTACAATAAAATACATAGGTGGGAGTGAATTACAGACTGAAAACTAATTGAGGGGTTTGGAATAGATTATATATTGAATAACAGATACCTGAGTGTGAGTTACAGACTGAAACCTAATCAAGGGGTTTGGGTTTTATATGTAGAATAACAGATACCCGGGAGTGAGTTTCAGACTGGAATCTAATCAAGGGGTTTGGGGCTGTTAATACATTGAATAACAGATAACCGGGAGTGAGTTACA
>NC_063356.1:2609430-2655089 GCF_021869965.1 Rhincodon typus | reverse complement strand
TGGGGCTGTTAATACATTGAATAACAGATAACCGGGAGTGAGTTACAGACTGGAATCTAATCAAGGGGTTTGGGAGATAGAATAAGCAGTTACCTGGGAGACACACAGGAATGTATTTGTAGGCAATGAAGTTTAATTTTGATGAAAAGTGAAGTTCATGTTACTAATCCTTGATCTTTATGTAATGGGTATGCTGAGATATTGGGTTTGTTTGATGCCAGCACTCTGTGTTGCTCATTGTGTACGGGCAGACCATGTAACACCCATCAATTCTAGTGCAATGACAGTCTCACCACAGCAGCTGTGACACAGCTTGACTGTGAATTGCCTCAAGCTGCATCAAAATGGAGTGATTCTCGACCACTGTCATCTCTGTTTCCAACTTTCTCCCCTCCTCCTGCTGACCCTGATTAAACAATTTATAACTGTAATGTCCACAGTACTCCTGTGTACATTCTTCCTGGTGATTTTTGGGAGAATGAGCATTGGTGAGCTGTTCATCCGTGGCATATTCACTGTGGTACATCCACACATGCAGTTCCCAGAAGGCTTATGATCAGGAATAGCAATTGTGGTAGTTTTCTTTCCTGTTTAACTCAGCAGGACTGGAACCGAAAGTCTTGGATTCTCCCTTGGATTCCTTACTGAGTCTATGGAACTTTCCTGGTCTGTGATGCACATGTTGATTCTCTGCAAATGGGGAGTTCACTAAAATTCCCCATGGGGAGGCAACAAAGAGAAAATAGGTCTATCTCCCTAAAGTAGGATATGTAGTGGATTCGGGGGCACCTGAGTGTTTGCAGACTGAGGGATGGATTTTGTGTTTTATGTTTCTCTGGTGGTGAGGACTCATGGAGAAGGTGGGGAGTGACCTGGATGTTTCTTTCTCTTTTTGCTGTTTCTTTTATTTCTGCTTCAGTTTTTAATGCTGTCTTTTGTAAACTAAGATGGCGACTTGGTACAATTTTCACCATACTCCTGTACTCGGGTATATGGGACAACAAAAATCTACATCTAAATCTAACATCATGACCTACACTGTTAGGTATTTATCTGCACCTTTCAGTTTGGAACTCTTTATCTTTCAGAGTCTCTGAAGGCAATTTCTTTTTCCTTTCAATGAGGGAAACAGTAGAGACAGCAGTTGGCAGAGGAAATGGTGACTGAGAACAGCTACCTAAAGATTTTCTGTTAATCCTCCATACAAGATATAATGTGGAGGTGTCAGTGTTGGACTGTGATGAACGAAGTCAGAAGTCTCATGACACCAGGTTATAGTCCAACAGGTTTATTAAAAATCACCTTGATACTTCATACAAAATATACAGCAAGAAATTTGGGTGTTTTTGGTTTGCGGACTGAAATCCTCTGCATTGCCCACACAGTAAACTATAGCCATCTGCGCAGCACCCAATCAAATGGTGTTCTCAAGCAGTTGTCCCCTATTTCAGAAACCTATCAGTGCTGTTCTGTCCGATTTCTTTCTTACTGTCCCAGGAAAAAGGCAACAATTGATCAGATATTCCAAAGGATGGCAGTCTCATGTGCTACTGCCCCTACAAGAGAAGAGAACTGTGCATTTCTGAGATGAGATTCTGCACAGTGCTCCTTCAGAAATGAGGAGCTGTACTCCCATTCTGACAGTTCCCTCATAGAGCAGAACGAGCAAGGAATGACAAAGTGTGCTGTCATTTCTCAGCAGTCAGCTGCTGCTTTCTGGATTGTAACAGTCCAGATTCACAGACAGTCACTCTGACAGCTGCTGTAAAAAAGGATGGGATGCAGAGTGGGTCAGGTGCAAGTTGAGAAGGGGTGTGTTGTAGAGTGCCAGGTAAGCCAGGTGACAAATGTGGTGGATTGGCAAGTCAGTAGGGGGTAGTGAGCTGGGAGTAGGCTACCAGGTAGGTAAAGGTGGTAAGGGGGCCATGTAAGTGACGCAGTGTTTAGGGAAGGTCAGGGTATGTTGTACATATTGGGTGTCAGTTCACATGGGGTCCACATCCAGAGCGAGGGAAGAGGAGAGCTGGGTCCCTGGGGTTGCAGAGGTAGATGGGGTTCAGAGCAGGAGTGCAGCAGGTTCAGAGCAGGGGACATGGGGATTCTGGGTCCAGAATGGGGGAAGGGGAGAGTAGATTCAGACTGGAGAAAGGGGGACTGGGTCCAGAGCAGGGGAAAGGTGTAGAGGGGAAGGGGGATTTTGGGTCTGGAGGTACTAGTGGTGTTGAGTGTTGGAGGGAGAGAGGATCATGCCTGGTCAAGGTTTGGGTGTTTTAAATGGTCCAGCGAGGGGGACGTTGATGGGTGGGGTGTGAGCTAAGAATGCAGTCAGTTGAAAAGTTACTCAGGGGTTAGACTATATATTTAATTGTTTACCCTTTCCTGACTTTTTACTTAATTTCACTCAAGCCCTTTTAATTCTCCAATTTAAATGTAACCTTTCGGAGATTCTCTAGGAGAATCTTCAAGTTCCTGAGCAATTCCTTCAGACTCTGTTACGGTGGGAATTCCTCAGGGTTCTTGATGCATGGCTCCTGTCTTCACTAGAATAATGACTGTCTAGCCGTTGGAAAATGTGCAACATTGTGTATGCAAGTCACAATGCTCCTGTAAACCTGATTTTGAAAAACACAATTTTTTTTTTACATGCTCTCCTTGGTTTAAATTGGTATCTTTTCCAAATAACTAAGACCACTGTCCAACAAGACCTCTGTCCAAATAAATAAAAATGTCTTTACACTACAAGTTCTTATATATAATAAGGATGTAAATCAAACTGTGGAACAGTATAAATCAATCATCACATTCCAGAGCCTCATAACTCCTACAATTTCCATTCTTTCCAAAGAATTTGCTGGCTGGTTGGAGGATGGATCACTGTGTATGTTGATAAAATGCTGTTAATTTTTCATCAACATTCAATCAAGGTAACTTCTCACCTCTCTGCAGGCTCTGTAACACATAAGTAGCAGATAACAGAAACAAATACATAGAGACTCCTATATGTTCGCTGTCATGAAAAGTGTCTGAATTTATATATATATAATTGTATTAACATAATTTTTAGAGTTTGGATTTTAAAATAGTGGCATATAAAGTTGGTTACTTTTGTGAAGCATTTTGTAAAAAATAAATTAAGTTCGATAAGCCTTCCAGAACAGTGGCCTAATTCAGTGTTAATCAGTGTGCAGGGACGCCCTGGAGTGTTAATGGAAAATTATTTGTACTGTTTTTTTCTCTATTCATTCATGGGATGAGGGCATCACTGGCTAAGTAGCATTTATCGCCCATCCCTAATTGCCCAGAGAGCAGTTAAGAGTCTGGGAGTCACATTTAGGCCAGACCAGGTAAGGATGGCAGTTTCCTTCCCTAAAGGACATTAGTGAACCAGATGGGTTTTTCCCCAACAATCGACAATGGATTCACAGTCATCGTTAGATTCTTAATTCCAGATATTTATTGAATTCAAATTCTACCATCTGCCATGGCAGGATTCAAACCCAGGTCCCCAGGACATTATCTCAGTGCCTGGGTGAACTGTCCAGCAATAATACCATTAGGCCATCATCTCCCCTACGTTGGTTTATAAAACAGAATAAAAACATTGAAGGCCATTATCTTATTTTTCATAGATGATCAGGAATGGATATTTTGTATTGGATTTCAGCTCAGAAAACTCAGAAATTGAAAGTTTTTACAGCAATTTAGAGGAGACCTGGCTGTGGTCAGAAGCAAGTATTGCTTTCCTCCTAAGAAAGATGAATAGAAATAGTTTAGGGAAGGCAGTTACTTCAGTGGAGAACTGGAATTTGCACAATGTCCAGACCAGGAATGTTTGTTAGAAGTGTGCAGGTTATTGAAATGCTGAGAAAGTCTAAGCTTTCAGTTCTAAGGGTATTCATATAAGAAGACTTCACAGTTCACAGGAAAGAACAGGAGAGATTCAGTTACATTAAACTTAAAGACTTGATATTGAAGGATAATCTCTGGACTGGAATTGTTACAAAATGATGGTGTTGGGGAACCGATTGAATTTTTGTTTTGGTGGGAGTTTTAAGATTTTTGTGAACAATGTTCTACACATAGGTAACTTTTCTTTTCATTGGCTTGATTTGATTTGATTTGATTACTGTCACATGTACGGATATACAGTGAAAAGTATTGTTTTCTGTGCTATCCAGACAAATCATATCATTCATAAGTACATCAGGGTAATAGAACAGAATGCAGAATTATAGTGTTACAGCTATAGAGAAGGTGCAGGGAAAGATTAACTCTAATATATGAGAGGTCCATTTATAAGTCTGATAATAGCGGTGCAGTGTTCTTAAATCTGTTGGTATGTGTTTTCAAACTTTTGTATCTTCTGCCTGATGGAAGAGGGTGGAAGAGAGTATGACCAGGGTCAGAGGGGTCTTTGATTATATTAGCTGCCTTCCTGAGGCAGCAGGAAGTATAGACAGGGTCAATGGATGGAAGGCTAGTTTGCATGATGGACTGGGCTGCATTTACAACTCTGCAATTTCTTGCAGTCTTGAGCAGAGCAGTTGCAATACCAAACTGTGATGCATCTGGATAGGATGCTTTCTATGGTGCATCTATAAAAGTTGGTAAGAGTCATTATGGACATGACAAAATTTCTTTAGCTTTCTGAGGAAGTAGAGACATTGGTGTGCTTTAGTAGCTGTAGTGTCGTCATGGATGGACCAGGACAGATTGTAATTAATTTTTATTCCTTCGGAACTTGATGCTCTCGACTATCTCCACTTCAACACCATTGATGTAGACAACGGGGTATGTGCTCCATTCCACTTCCTGAAGTCAATGACCAGCTCCTCTGTTTTTCTGACATTGATAGAGAAATTGTTGTCTTTACACCATGCCATTAACCTCTCCATCTCTTTCCTGTATTCTATCTCATCATTGTTTAAAATCTGACCCACTACGGTGGTGTCATCAACAAACTTATATATGGAGTTGGAGAGGAATTTGGCCACACAGTCATGAGAGTACAAGGAGTATTGTAAGGAGCTGAGTACACAGCCTTGTGGGCCACCAGTGGTGAGGATTATCGTGGAGGAAATGTTGTCACCTATTCTTACTGATTACAGTTTATGGGTCAGGAAGTTGATGATCCCATTGCAGAGATGGGAGCAGAGTCCTTGGTTTCGGAGTTTGGAAATGGGTTTGTTTGGAATTATGGTGTTGAAGGTGGAGCTGTAATCAATAAGTAGGAGTTTGACGTCAGTATCCTTGTTATTTAGATGTTCCACGGATGAGTGTAGGGCAGGGAGATGGCATCTGTCTTGAACTTATTGCGACAGTAGGTGAATTGTAGTGGATCAAGACAATCTGAGAGGCTGGAGTTGATATGTGCCAATAGTAACCTCTCAAAGCACTTTATAATGATAGATGTCAGAGCCACTGGGCGGTAGTCATTGAGGCACACTTCCTGATTTTTCTTTGGCACTGGGATGACAGTGGTCTTCTCTAAGCAGATGAGAACCTCAGATCAGAGTAAGGAGAGGTAAAAATTTCTTGGGAACTCCATCCGGGCCAGTCCCTTTCCATGGGTTCACTCTCAAGAAGGCCAATCTGACATTTGCGCAGTGACTATGGCTTTTGGCTTTTATGTAAAAAAGCATCTGTTCTGTTGGTAAGGAATCTTGGCTGCTTCGTGTGTCAATGTTTCAGAGGATGACCACTGTGTAACTAAAAAACTGTATCAGATTAGACTTTGTTCTGGGATCTGACTCATCTAATAATAATATCAGCAAGGAGCATAATAATATTGACTGTTGGAGGAAGACAACAGCAAGAATAATGTAACAGTCACTGATGGACTATCTTGAGCATTTAATTGGGGAAGAAACTGTCACAATACGAAAAGACTGAGCAAATTTCATTCATTGGAATCTTGTTACTTATGTCAGGAGGAACTCCAGAGTAAAATGCAACAAGACTGTCATATCACAACAGAAAGAACATGTCTAACTTCTTTTTATCATTTTGTTCAAATTCTATGTTGAACAAAATAAAATTGTCAGTGTCAGGGAATCAAATGTTTCCATTCAAGGCAATCAGCATCAGCATCAAGCATTCAGGGTTCAACATGGGCAGAGATATTGTGGATGTAGGTATGGCCCAGGGTTAGATACAGAGTAAAGCTTCCTGTACACCATACCCATCAAACACTACCAGGACAGGGGCAGCATGGGGTTAGATACACAGTAAAGCTTTCTCTACACCATCCCCATCAAACACTGCCAGGACAGGGGTGGCGCAGGGTTAGGTGCAGAGTAAAGCTTCCTCGACTCTGACCCCATCAAACACCCTCTCCCTGAAAACCAAATGAAGAATTCACAGAGCAAGATGATCTTTGACCCTGACTGGACGCCCCAATCTGGTACCCTGTACTGAAATGGTTGTACTACTGTGTGTAATCTCTGTTGTAAGATAGGTGTGGTTCTCTGATGATTACTGATAATCAAACTCGGTCTCACTTCTTGAGTAATGCCTTCTTGTTCCTCCTGGATGTCCCTTCTGGTGTTCTGAAAATGTAAGATCTCAGTTGATTAATTTTTTAAATTTTTTTTTCCTTTGTGTGGTCTTGGGACATTATGATTGGCCTGAAGTTGTTCTAAAACTAATATATCTGTTTTAAACCTCCTTGCCATGAACAATTTTGCTGGTTAGTACCTTTTATTTGATCTTATTGCTGTGGAACTGACTGGAGCTCATTTCTAAGCCAGAATTCTCTTCATCAGTGATTTCATTCTTGACTGCTCTTTCCACCTCTCCATTCAACGGAGGATGGAGTGGAGAATTTGTCACTTGGTTGATGCCTGCCTCAAAAGTGAACTTTCTGAACTCCTCGGACATCTCTTTTTTTAAATAAACTTGCACATGGTATATGGGTGCCACTAGCTAGGCCAGCATTTATTGCCTATCCCTAATTGCCCAGAGGGCAGTTAAGAATCAAACACATTGCTGTGGGTGTGGAGTCACACACAGGTCAGAGCAAGTAAGAATGATAGATTTCCTTCCTGGAAGGAGATTACTGAGTCAGTGATTTTACAAAAATTGATAGCTATCTTCTTATTTCAGATTTTAATTGAACTCAAATTTTACCATCTGCCACAGTGGAATTTGAACCCATGTCCTCAGAACATTATCCAGGGGCTCAGTATTGCTATTCTAGTGGCATTACTGTTATCCCCCCACAGTGTCTGATATTAATTCTTCTGGGATCCTGTGTATCACAAGATCCTTTACAATGTTCTGATCATTGAGCCTACTGCGGTTGACTGAAGTCTTGCTATTTCAATGTGTCGTAAATAAAAGTCAACAAGGACTAAATACATCTCCCCTCTAAAAATAAACATGTCACTAGCCTTTTCCATGGCCTTTCCAGAAATCTTGATGGAATTATTTGTTCTGCAGGCAAAGATGTTCACAATGCACATCTGGCAGGACAAAATGTTATCCCGTATGTCTTTTGAAATGCATGACCAACACACTGATTGTTATGTTTTTGCTCTGCACTTCCTGATACCTAGATATCCCACATAACATTTCTGTAGGATTTCTCTTTGGTAGAACCATTCAATGGTTATAAGTCGGCTTCTGTTGTCAAGTGATGTTTCTGTTCATGGTAGCTTTCCAGCAATTGGTCTGCTGGACTATTTTCGAACTCCCTTGCAGAAAGAGTTGTCTGACCTTTGTGCACTCCTTGTCAGACTTTTAGAGCTGAATGTGTTTGACAGAGTTTTCCTCAGTTGCCAGTAAAGTGTTGGTTATTGCTGTTGAATAAGATTCTCTTTTCTTTCTCAATCCAATGCTGATCTTAAGAATGTATCTGTCATTACTTGCACCTGCCTGGAACATAGACAATGCTGCAGTTATATCAATTATAGTTATTTTCAATCCAATCCTGAATCTTCGTGTGCATTGAAGACATTTTGAAATTCCTTTCAATTCCATTACCAAAGGTTTCTTCTCCATCTCTACCAGGAATTTCCATCCCCTGAGGTATTCTGTGGCCATTTCACTGTAACTGCTGATGCTTCCTCTTCCACAGTTGAATACAATTGTTCAGTTTCTGTCAAAGCTCTCAAAGTAAAATAGGCCAGTTTTCTTGTTCCTTTAGCCTGTATTTGGATAAGGGCTGCTCCTAGTCCTGAGGACAATACATCTGCAGCTATTGTAGTGAATAAACCCTGACTAATGTGCTAAAACATTAATAGAAAGTTGCTTCTCATCAATCTTTTCAAAAACTGTAGTCTGTTCCTGACTCCAATTTCTTTGGTCGCCCATAGGTTGGGTAAGATGGCAACATTGGGAATAAATGTTCCCACATGACTGACCATGCCTAAGGAAAGCTGTACATCATTTATGTAATTCACAGCTAGACATTCGTTGATAGCGCTTGTGTTTCTTGGATCCACTCTGATGCGTTGAACGTATCCTACATATCCCAATGTATTGTAATGTATCCTACAAATGTAATTTTCATTGTGGAGAATTGAAGAATTGTCATTTAGAATAACAACTGTGTGTTGTAGTGCCTTTAATACATCCCTCTTGCTCTGTTCCTTCCTCACTTTACCATTTCTTTTATCTGTTTATTCTTTATATGCCTTGCATCACTGGTAAGGCCAGTATTTATTGCCTTTGTCCAATCATCATTGAGCTGAGTTGTGAGCCCACAAGGTAGTTAAGAGTCAATCACATTTTGTAGATCTGGGATCATATGTTGGCCCAACTGGATCAGATGGCAGATTTTGTTCCCTGGAGGACTTTAGTGAACCAGATGGCAATTTGCAACAATCGATGATAATTTCAAGGTCATCATCACAGAGATTAGCTTTCAATTTTGGATTTATTTATTGAATTTAAATGCCACCTCCTGTTGTATTGGATTTGAACCCATGTCACAGAGGATCAGCTTGTGCCTCTGGATTACAGCAGTTCTGAAAAAGAGTCATACTAAACTCAAAATGTTCACTTTGTTTCTCTCTCCATGGATGCTGCCAGACCTGCTGAGTTTCCGCAGCTTTCTCTGTTTGTGTCCCTAGGGTCCGAGATCAGTAACCAATAGGCACATAGTAAACAGTTTCCCTTCCAGGGTTCTACATCTTGGCATGGGTTTTCTGACGGCCAGGTAACCACTTCAACTGTGCAGATGGGAACTGTACACAGAGACACTGTCAAATCTCCATTGTCGCACACTCCAAAAGAATTACCTGGGAAACTGAAGATTTCACTGACCAATTCCACAACACTTGGAATCCTCCAAAAGTCTCTATTTAAATCAGTTAAGAAAATAGTTTCTCAGGAAAAATCAGATTATTAAATATCCAGTCTGACAGTGGAATAACTGCAACTGAATTAATGACTTACCGCGCACATTTCCAACTACACTTCCTGAGAGTCCTTAGAAGCCCAGACTCCTTAGACCTCCACACCCTGAGTTGAACACCCCTTGTTCCCCGGGAATTTGCACCCCTCCCCACTCCCCGAGACCTGACTGCATTTCCACTGTGCCACACCTGACTCCCACCACCCAGCTGCTGCCTTCCCACAATCCAAATCTGACCCCCACCCTTTCCCTTGCCACTAGACTCAATCACCCCGACTGTAGGCCCAGGACCCTGTCCCATCAGTAGACCTAATCTCCCCACTCTGGACCCAAACTCCTGCTCTTCAACACACACAGCCCTCCTGGACTGAATTGATCCCATTGTTGTCAGACCCAAACTTCTCCACCCCTCCCCAGTGGGACCTGACATGCCTTCCTGCACCACTGGGATCTGAGACGAACACACCCCTCGTCTCCCACCCACCCCAACCTACACTCCATTACCTGCTCCCCTTGCCACATTGTACCCTGGCATTTCAGTTACCCACCACCCCAGCTCCTGGCACCCTATCTTCCCAGCAACCACATCTCACACTTACATTGCGTACTTGCCCTTTCCCAGCTGCTGTCAAAGTGGCGCTGTATGATGATGGACACAGTCAGAAATCACACAACACCAGGTTATAGTCCAACAGGTTTATTTGAATCATAAGTTTTTAGAGCACTGTCCCTTCATTAGGTGAAGAAAAGCACCCAGCCACAGAATTTATAGGCAGAGAGATCAATAGGCAGAGAGACCAAAAGATCATACAAATGGTGTGAGTGGAGTGTCGATAATCTGAATAATAAATCTCTGCAGGTGATCAAAAGTGTCAGACGGTATGAGTAAAGTGTCAAAAGCTGCATGGTAAGTTAAGGGGATGAGCTGTAATCCAATTAATCGAGGCAGAGAGATAATTATACAAAATTAAAAATAAGGTGGTGCTGGAGACAAACCAAATGAACTGGAATAACATGATAGGTATAACAGTCACATGCCAAGGGTTTAACTAAAATAATAGATAATCCAAAACTATACAAACTAATTAGACAGATTATAACAAGCGGCGCTTCGAAAGATTGTGTTTTGAAATAAACTTGTTGGACTATAACCTGGTGTCGCGTGACTTCTGACCTTGTCCAACCCAGCCCAACACCAGCACCATCCACATCATGATAAACACAGTACAGTAACTGACTGCTGTTAAAATGGGAGCATGGTTTACCTTCCCCTAACTGTTATACACTACAAGGGAGAAGCTAGAATAATGAGCAGAGGGTGAGATTTGTCATGAAGTAAATACCCCTTTGTTCTACTTTAGTACCATGGCATGGAAAATGATGGTGAATTGCCATTTACAATTGACTGAAAGTGTTTACTTTGCAAAGTGTTAATCAGGTAGTTTGATAGTCGAGGTGGCAATAGGGAACCTACAATTGCCCCAACATCCCTTTGTTAATCACCCAAACACAATCAGGCTTCTCCTAACCATCTAATAGCTCCCTTGGAGTAGGCACATTTCTTGGGATTTGGTTTGACTCAGCTCTGGTTCCATCTTCCTCCCACAGTCGAATAGCCCAGCTACACTTGCCGTCTTGTCTCACACGTGGAGAATGGCCGCATGGTGCCAATGGCCCATGAAATGCAGAGTCAGAAAGATTAATGTTTTTTTTATTGTTTAGTTACTTCACATATTCATCTAAAACAGTAGGTTACTGCAATACCAAAAACAATAGCTTTCACTTACATATCACATTTATTGTACTGAAGAGCATGTAAAGCTTTATGGGAGAAATATGAAACATTGAACTGTATTCGGAGATATTAGGAGAAAGTGATCAAAAACTTGGTCAAAGGTAGCTTTTAAGAAGCACCATAAAGATGACATGAGAAGTGGAGAGGTGATGAGTTTGTTCAGTTCCTAGCAGTGAGACAGAAAAACAGAAAATAAATTAAATCAGGACACAAAGTAAAAGAGTTTTAAATAATGTTTGGCTTTGAAGCATCCTGCTTATTAATATGAGCAGACTTTAGACATATACAAAGACCAAAAGTGAGGCCAAAGTACTAAATGGAATTTAAAAGAATGAGAGTAGACCTTCTTGAAACATACAAAATTTTCAGGGGCAATCAAAGACAGAAATTGCTGGAAAAGCTCAGCATTTCTGGCAGCATCTGTGGAGAGAAATCAGAATTAATGTTTTAGGTCCGGTGATCCTTCCTTAGGACTCATTAGCTCTGATTTCTCTCCACAGATGCTGCCCGACCTGCTGAGATTTTCCAGCAATTTCTGTTTTTGTTTCTGATTTCCAACATCCTCAGTTCTTTTGGTTTTTATAAAGTTTCTAGGGGGCTTAACAGGATAGATGGTGGAAGGTTGTTTCTCCTTGTGTGAGAGTCTAGAACCAGAGGGTATCATCCCAGAGTAAATGATCATTCACTTTATGCAAAGATAAGGTGGACATTTTTTCTCTCAGGGATTACTGAATATGTGGAATATATTACTGCCGCCTGGATTGTTAAGTATATTCAAGATTGAGACAGACAGATTTTTAATCAGTCAGGAAATCAAGAAAAAGCATGAAGGTGGAGTGGAGGGTTACCAGATCAACCATAATCTTATTGAATGGTATGGAGTCATAGAGTCATACATCACAGAAACAGACCCTTCAGTCCAACTTGTCTCTGCCAATCAAGTTTCTCAAACTAATTCTCATTTGCCTGCGTATCATTCTAAACCTTTTCTATGTATGTACCTGTCCAAATGTCTCTTAAATGTTGTAACTGTACCTGCATCTACCACTTCCTGTGGCAGTTCATTCCATACACAAACCACCCGCTATGTATAACAGACTTGATGGGCTGAATGGCTTATTTCTGCTCCTATATCAAATGTGAAATGAAGATGTTTGGAACTGAGACTAAACACATCATAGCCACAGCCATAGAACTGGCTGTAGGAGGAACTGATATAACTATATCCACTATATTGGACTGTGAAAGACAAACCACAGGGAATTACCCAACCACCCAGATATTTGTGTACCAGAGGCAGCATCTATAATAGGTACAGGTGGGTCATAATTTCCCACGACATGTAGAATCAGCAGAGGCCGTACTCGCAAACAATGATTCTATCTTTCCCACTCCATACATGGGATCTTACTCACTATACAAGCCCTGAGTGTGTAGGAAGAGCACTTGTCCACATCAAGGGTAATGAAGATCTGGGACTCACTCACATCCTCTGTCTCCATAAGGATGCAGATCCTGGGGCCAAGTGAAACTTTCAACACTGAGGTCAATTGATTTTTTTTGGGAAAGAGTGTGACAGTATATTGCCAGAAAGGAGGACTCAAATCTTTTCCCCAGCTGTTCTTCTCTTGTGTGATAGACAAAAGGCAGTGTGTCCACTCAGACTTTAATTAGATAAACACATCTTTATTTAACTCTTTAAGTGCTAATACTCAATATAAACACATATTCATTGCAACATTTACTCTTACTTCATCTAACTTAACTTCAACTGTAACTCACCATTTAAATTCACTTTACCTTACTTTAACTTAATTCACATTTAACCCCAACTCCAACTTTAACTCCATAAGTTTGGCTTGAAACAAATACTACCCTCATTCGAGTAAAGTGGCCAACTTTTGCTCTCGGTGTAGATCTTGCCTCGTGGTATTTTGTCTTCTCTGAAGATAACTTCAGGGCACATGCTTCTCAAATGTTAGTCTCAAAGGCTCACTCCTGCAAAATCCTTTTGCAGGGATATGGGCCAAATGCAGGTAAATGGGACTATAACTCACTCAGAGATAGTAAGAACTGCCGATGCTGGAGTCAGACATAACACAGTGTGGAGCTGGAGGAACACAGCAGGCCAGGCAGCATCAGAGGAGCAGGAAAGCTAACGTTTCGGGTCGGGACCCTTCTTCAGAAATGGACTGGTTTAGTTTGGGAAACTTGGTCGACATGGACTAAAGGGTCTGTTTCCGTGCTGTATGAAATTGTATTAATATGTATATATTTGATAGCATGTTCCAAACTGAGGTGGAAATACCAACACTTCCAAGTTACCTTCAAAGTTATGAGCATCAAGACTACAATTATGTCACTAAGGTTTTGGAGTAGATTTGTAGCTCGGGTTGTGGGTGTTGAGGTTGTTGAAGTTGGTTGGCTCGCCGAGCTGGTTTGTTGTTTCGCAGACCTTTCATTACCATGCTTGGTAACATCCTCAGTGCACCCTCCAATGAAGCGTCGGTGTGTTTTCCCGCCTGGTTTTTAAACTCTGGGGTCCGTTGAGATGGATTGCCTCACTTCCGGGTTTCCTTCATAGTGGAATGTATATGGGGTCGAGTTCAATGTGTTTATTAATAGCATGCTTTGTGGAGTGCCATGCTTGTATGGATTCTTGTGCCTGTCTCTGCCTAGCCTGTCCCAGGATCTTGGTGTTGTCCCAGTCAAAGTGGTGGTTCTCCTTGTCCATGTGGATTGAGACGAGTGAGTAACCAGAAGTGAGGCAATCCATCTCAACGGACCCCAGAGTTTAAAAACCAGGCAGGAAAACACACCGACGCTTCATCAGAGGCTGCACTGAGGATGTTGCCCAGCATGGTAATGAAACGTCTGCGAAACAACAAACCAGCTCGGCGAGCCAACCAACTTCAACAACCTCAACTATGTCACTGCTCCTTCGTTCTCACTGGATCAAAATCTTGGGTTTCTTGCGCTACAGCACAATAGGATTACCAGCATCAAATGAGACAGCAGTGGTTCCAAAAGACAGTTCACCATCACCTTCTCAAAGGTAATCAGAGAAGGGTAATAAATGTCGGCCTAGCCAGTGACACACATCCCGAGAATAAGCAAATCTTTCCTTCACCTTTAACAATATGAACAAAAGTTTCAAAGAATGCTCTAGGAGAATGTTATTTTGTTAGTGAGCACTGACTAAGTAATTGGAAAATTTCTTAATTGCCTGAAACTGTTACACAGCACAAGCTCAAAACCAGAGCGGGCAGCAATTAAAATCAGGCGGGATCTTCAGAATTAATGAATGTTAATTATCAAAGAAACTGTGAACTATATCAAACCTACTGCTTCCCCTGAAGGGCTCGGAGCTCTAGGCTCCAGAGAGTCTTCAATTGATTCAATCACGGACCCAGTTTTTGGTATTTGCAATTCTCAACCAATGCTCGATCCTAATCTGAAATTCTAATCTGTAAGGGTAGGGGAAACGCTTAAGAGGGAATGAACAAATATTTGGAAGTGGACAACTTGCAGGGACATGAGAAAGAGCAGAAATTAAATGAGAGTGATAGGATAGCTCTCTCAAAGACCCAGCACTGGCACAATGGGCAGAATTGCCTCCAGCTGCATTGTAAGATTCTGTGATTAAGTCCCTTGTAAAACACATTGGATAGGGTTGCAAACTCTTTGTATCTTTTTGTAGTATGACATGTTATTTCCAGCATGAATCATTAAGGTCATCATCTATGTCACTGTTTGTGTCCTCAAGGGACTCCCACTAATGTTCAGCTCACTCCTTCAATGTAATTTTCCATTCCTTTCTTCCTCGTGTGTTTATCTAGCTTTCCCTTAAATATAGTTATGCTATGCTATTGTCCTCGCTCCCTGTGGTAGTGAGGTCTGTATTGTCAGTACTCTCTGAGTAAAGAGATTTCTCTTGACTTCTCAATTTGCTTGTGAATAAACTCCATAATGTATTATTATCAATTTGTAATTTAAAGTTAATAAAACGGATTTTGGTTTCAGCTCTGTGGAGCTAATCCTTTTCTTTAAAGAGGTGAGAAAATAGTTTAGAACAGAGAGCTAGATACTGTGTTCATCCAGCCTTGCACCTTGTTGTCTTGAATTCATTTGGTGTCTAGCAGGATACCTGTGATGTTAATTGATTATGAGATAACAAGGTGCAGAGCTGGATGAACACAGCAGGCCAAACAGCATCATAGGAGCAGAAAGGCTGACGTTTCGGGCCTAGACCCTTCATCAGAAAAGGATTGATTAAATGAGTTTTATAACATACAAAGTAAATATACTAGGGGTGACTAGCTTAGATTAGTAAGAGGTTCAGAAGCATCAGGAGGTCAGTTCAGAAGAATAGTTTCCTCCTAATAGAGGGTTTTATTTGTGAAGTCTCCAAGCTATTAGAGTTGTATGGACATTCATTATAAAAGAGTCTTTAATTAAAAAATTAAGGAATTGAGTAAGGAGTGATAGTTCTTTGGGATTAAGTACCTATGAAGGATATTGTTGGGAGACAGGTTGAAAATTTGATTTGCTATTGATGTCAAGATAGTTCTAATCTGTAATATATGTATAGCTTTTTTATGTTTTTTTAAATTTTGTTTAAGCAACTTGAGTTCTTGTGTTAAAGAATGTTGACAGCTCATGTGAATATGTTCAATAACTAACCAACCATAAAAGCTAAAGTTACAATCTATCTGCCATGATTTATTTCGGGTATCTGATTGCCCAGTATTACCATCAGTTAGAATCATAACATAGATAATACCCTAAATTTTGCTTCCTGATGTTTTCATTTTGCTGAAGTGCTACAAATTTTGTGAAAGTTTTTTAACTTGCACTTGTCAGGACCATTTACAAGAAATACCAACGTGAAGAGAAAACAGCATTTATACTTAACAGAGGAGACTGCTGATTGGTTAGTAAATGGACTCTAATTGGTAGAGGTGATGCCATGGTAAATGCACCAGTTAACAATAACTGACAGTTAACTGCTAAGATTTGCTAAAATTTTAAACCAGGCAGGTTGACTTTGATTGGTTTAAACATTGCCTTGACAAACAAAGCAGAGAATGGCTGTCACCTATTCTATTAAGTTGTTTTTATATCAGCAATGTCAAGTTCTATGTAAGAAATTACTTTCCTGGTTTAGCATTACTTGTTTGGCACATCATCTGATGACATATCTCAAGGCACTTCACAGAAATGTTATAGCTTAAAATGTGACACAGAGCTATGTGAATTCATATTAAGATAGATGACTAAAAGCTAGGTTGTAGTTTTGAGGAGAAGGAGGAAAGAAAAGTATAGAAACAGAGAGGTTTAGAGAGGGAATTCCAGATCATCAGGTTGAGATAACAGAGTCTCAACTTGATGGTCACCACCCACAGAGACTGAAAATCAAGGATGCCCAAGAGGTCAGATTTGGAGGATCCCAGAGATGTCTGAAGTTTGTAAGGTTGAGGGCGATCACAGAGATAGGGAGGAGTGAAACTAGAGATTTGAAAACAAAGGTGAGATTTTTTAAAACTTGGCATTTCTTAACTGAGAGCTACTTTAAATCAATAAGCACAGAGCTGATGGATGAGATGTACATTTTACAGGTTAGGCTACAGGCAGCAGAATTTTGGATGAGTTCAAGTTTAGGATTCAATAAGTTTAGAAGAGGTTCCCCATGACCTCCAAAGTTTTTTTGACTCGGGTCACAGGGCTATCCTGAGGTGATTATTACTTTGACATATACTTGGTATCAAATGGCTTTGACTCATGAAGTGAGAATGACGTCAGTTCCCTCAGACAAGATTACACTTTAGCCTGTGAGGCAGTATCACAGGCTGCCATATAAGGGAATTAGACAGTGCATTCTCCCTTTAAACATTGCCAGTTATGTTTCCTTTCATGAACACAGTGCACAAGACTCACTCTGACACATCAAATGCTTTGGTCTTAGTTATTAGGAATGTCCAGATAGCTCTGCGGTCTTCAAAAAGCCTTTAATCCCTTCTCAGTTGAACTCAATGCGTTCATTTGTAAAGGCTCTGATACACGCCTTTACACTTCATGATCTGGAAAGAGACAGGAACCCTCCAAGCTCCTATGTTGCTATGCATCAGTGTCCAACATGCTCGAATAGTTTGCTCGCCCATCAGCTATAGCTAACAACACATTTCTTTCTTCATCACAGTTCAGTGGCCCTTGCTGAAAATGTGGTGGAGAGTGTCATGGGCGTGGACACACACTGGGTAAGGACAGAGTCAGGAGTGGACTGTGAAGCCGTTTGTGGTTGTAGAGCATAAGCAATGTCACACATGGACAAGTGGCACCTGTGTAATTGTAACAGAGGGTCACCAGGCTGCAACAGCACATGGTCTATGGGTAATGTAAATCCACCCATTAGCATTCTATTCAAGAAGTCTTTGTTTAGAAAACCACAATAATATTTTAACAAAGTGTTGCTATTTCCTAATAAATAGTTACCTAGTTTTGTTAGAAGCTGAGCAGATTTAATGTAAACATTAGATAAAAATAACAATTTGTCTGTATTTTCCACTTCCCAATTATTCAGCGAGTCAGTCTCAAAAAAATGAGAAGATAAACATAGACTTTGCAAAAAAACTGATTGGATTCTGAAAGGATGGCAGACTTAAACTGACAATTGGCAACAGATTACACTCTATGCTAGAATCGAACGGAAATCTCAATTTTTAGTTCAGACTGTTTTATGTAGAAAGGATGCGCTTGAATTTATATAGCACCCTATATATCTTGAGAATGTTGTATGTAGAAAGAATTCACTTGAATTTGCATAGCACTATATACTTCTTGAGAACTGGGAAAGCTTTTCACAATCAATAAAGTTTAGTCACTTCTGTGATGAATTAAGATGACAGGCACTTTGTGTACAACTTGCTCCTACATACAGCAATATAAGAAACATCAGCTCATCTTTTTTTGTGAGATTGGTGAGGGATGAATATTGATCATAGCATATTACTGAGCTCTACTGTTCTTCTGTAAGATAGTGCCACAGGATCTTTCATATCCCCTTGAAAGACAGCACTTCTGACTGTGCTGTATTCCCGCAGTGCTGCGCTGGAGCGTCATTCTGGAATACATGCTCACATTTCTAGAGTGGGTCTTGAACACTTGACCCTCTGACTCCAGAAAAGCACCTAAATATTAAACTACAAAGCAGTGGAGAGAAGGGTTGGGAAAGCAGCAACAGCAGGGGCTGGCGTTCAGTATGCACCCACTCCCCCAGACCCCTGCCCAATGCCAGGACCCACAATTAATCACTATATGCCTTTGAACGAGGGACACCCCCCACCATGTCTGGGGATCCCTGACAGGATTTGCTTTACGGGCTTCTTGCAATCCTCAGCTTGATGCTGGGTCTCTTTCTTGTATATTTGATTTTGCTGCTTAATCCCATCCTTTAATAATATGGAAAGTTTCTGGTTAATCATTCACTCAACGAACAGTGATATTTTTCAGCCACGTTCAGGACTAAGATAAATCTGCCCTAAATTACAAAGTGCTTGTTGGTAATTCAGTGGGAGTTTTGAAAGCTCTGAGCAATTGATGTTGTGCCTTTCCACAAGATGAGAAGTGCTGTTGACAGTCGCTCCAAGGGATGAGTAAATCCACCAGTATCTCTACTCAATATTCCTGTGTCACAGAGACAGAGAGAGAGAGAGAGAGAGAGAGAGAGAGAATCCAAGGCAATGCTTCATTAACTTGACAATCTGCAAACAAATTATCAGCTGTGTTTTACAAATGATGCTCACATATTAATGAAGCATGCCAACAAACAGGATCCTCTGTAGAGGTGTAGGATTCATGAATTTTTGACAGGCACATTATTGTGGCAAAAAACTTGACTGTTACAACCGATTCCTCTCTGATCTCAGTGAACAACAAGGGTTTTCATCTACATTTTAGTGTGTGCTCAGTGAGTTAGACCATTGTTAATCAGGTGGGACAGTGATAGTGAGGTCTCTGCTGCCCACCCACCCCTGCCTTCCCTAATGAAATCCACGGCAGGACAGTGCTGGGTGTCCTTCCCCACATCCCCTTTTCCCACCCTGCCAACAACCCTACGCAAGATCCCCTCCTACCCCCATTGCCAATTGAAGTCCTCAAGCAGGAAATTATTGTCCTACTTGGAGGAGGGTCTTATCCCATCACAGCTGGTATTTACCCAGCCACAAGAAGGGGACTTCCCATAAAATAAGTGTGAAAAGCAAAGTAGAATTACATTGCATTAATATCGCAGATACAGACCATCCAGTCCAGCTGGCTAATTGTAGTATTTGGGCTTTCGATGAGACTCCTCTGATTTGCTCAACCTCTCACTATACCATTCTACTCCTTTCTCCATCAGGTGTTTCCTGTTATATACCTGGATGGCATTCACCTCTATGACTCCCTCTGGGAGTGAGATCCACGTTCTCTCCCCTCTCTTTGGTTACAGAGGTTTCCTGAATTCACCAATGGATATATTGGTGATGGTGGTGTGTTACAGTCCACTCAAGAAGTCTGTGTTGCTGTGAGAATATGGATATGCCTCAAAAGCAATGGCAAGAAGTGTAGCAGCTTCAAATAATCTTTCTATTATGTGGCTGACCAGGAATCTCTGTTGTATTTGTCACTAACAAACATAGTTATGTCCCATAGTTTTTGTGTCCTTCACTAAAGAAAACATTTTCTCCAAGTCAACCTATCAAATCCTTTCATAGTGTTAAAAATTGCTATCCAGTCGCCCACCAGCTTCCTCTTCGCCAAAAAGACCCCCAGCTTCAATCTCTCCTGGTAGCTGAAGCCTCTCAATTCAGGGATGAGGCCTCTTCGTCATTTGAACTTTTCAATATCTCAACATGTCTTTTATGATGTGGAAACTACAACTATTCTGATTGTAGTCTAACTAAAGTTTGATATTGAGAATAACTTCTCTGTTTTCTAATTCTGTCTTTTTAAGAATGAGCTCATGTTTTTTTTTCTCACTACATTGTTAATTCTGCATTGCTACTATTAAAACTTTGGCAAATCTGAGAATAAAAACAAAATTGATTTTAATTCTACCAGGTGCCTTGGTAGGATTTGAACTTGTAGCCCAGACCTCTAGCTTGTACTGCTGAAATTACCAGACCAGCAACACGCTTACTATGTCACCAGCCTGCTCTCTAGCCACACTTGTTTGTGAGCCACCCTGCCCAGGATTTGTTTAACTGTGTGTACACGCTTGTTCAGTTGGTATCATCAGTGCCTCTCAGTTAGAAACAATTGGGTTTAAGGTCCAATCTAAAAATTGGGCACATGAATTCTGCTGATAGTTTTGCTCTTTTGGTAGCATTTGGAGATATCAGGCAGAGAATAACTAAGTGACCCATCAAGCTCACTGCAAAATCTTAATGACCACCATAGAACATTCTGGGTGAAAGAAATAAAACCTTGAGAAATTGTCAAAACCACAGAGGAAACAAAATCAGAAAAAATCTTCTCTGACCCCCTCAGACAGAGACCAAGTGTTAGTCAGAAAAACACTTACCATAAGTATTCATAGGATACATGTGTTGTTGTTTAGGCCAGCATTCAGAAACCATTACACCAACCAGCATTGCGTACGCCCTGAAGACCCTTCAAATTAAACGTGAAGCCAGGATTCTGCTGACATAATAAAAACATAAAACCAAATATGACAAGAAAGAACAAGGTGCTTTGTCTTTGTTCAGTTATCCTTTCACATAAACCACTGAGAACAGATTACATGTAACTCATCTGATTGTTGTTTGTGGGGTCTTACTGTGTATCTAAGAGCCACCAAATCTGACTGTAGAATAACAGATAATTGACTGTGGGATATATCTGAGTGACATAATAATATGATGTGCAAAATGTTTAGCTCCGTTCTTAGTCTTGTTGTCTTGAATCCCTTTCTTTAATAAGTGCAAAACAATGATCCCCCGCTACCTTTAATGAATTTGCAATACTACAACAATCGAACATGGCATCCTCTTTACGAACATGTTATTTATCAAAAGCTTCTCATATCTGGTAAATAATTGCATTTTCAACAGGGTTTCACTGACCCAGATTGATGCCCCTCTGTTCTTATCAAGCCAGGTGAGCACATTCAGTTTTTTTGATAACCTTATAGCAAGGGTTCAATACAGTCATAGCAACAAAAGGAAGACTGCTTTTAATCTTCGAAATGTGATAAGGACATGGGGTTAACACATGACATTTTGCAGCTTTGGCAATATGGCAATCAGGAAAACACAGCAGTAGTGCTCTCAATACAGAGGGTGATTAGTTTGCACCACAGTCATCAGAAGCTACACTCTAACAACATTAACCTTTTAAAAACTGAAAGATTTCTTACTCATTTTAACTAACAGAGAAGGGGACACAAGCATCCTTCCTTTGTAAAATTCTCATCATCTCCCAGGCAGTGTTAGATGACATATCACAAGATAACATGAATTCCCAAAGTTTCAGTAGTAGCCAACTTTGGAATTTCTGCTCAGAGGTCCATGCACTCTATGGAGACCAGTATTCCACATCCTTTTGCCCTCGCCTAGTATAATCTGCTTGTCTCCTCCACTTTCTGAGGACATTGTTTCTAAGGATGTTGCTTATCCCATCCATACTAACCAATATATTCTGTTTACTCTGGGGAAGAATACCCTGAGGAACTACTGTGATAATATCCTGAGTAAATTGGCCTCAAACAACCACAATCAACTTCTGAGTGTTGGTTTCACTCAGTGGAGAGTTTCCTCCATCCCCCAACCTTGCCTCACCCACCTGCCATTGATTCCAGGTTTGCTAAAGCTTCTTGATGCCACATTCGGTCAAATACAGCCTTGATGTCAGGAGAGTCACTCTCACTTCACCTCTGGAATTCAGCTCTTTTGTTCATGTTTGAACCAAGGCTGTAATGAGGCCAATGTTGAGAGGACCTGGTGGAACCCAGACTGAGTGTCAATTGATAGCACTGTCAATGACATCTTTGTATTGAACGTGAGACCGCATCTCTTGCATTTCCCGCAACTCTGCCCTCATATCCCCTCCCCCAATAAAATAAAGACAGAATCCCCCTTTTCCTCACATATCACCCCACCAACCTCCATATCCAACGTATCATTATCTGCCATTTCCGCCACCTACAATCCGACCCCACAACCAAAGATATATTTCACTCCCCACTCCTATCTGTCTTTCATAGGGACTGCTCTCTCCGCAACTCCCTCGTCCACTCCACACTCCCCACTAACCCCACCACCCCCAGCACCTTTTCCTGTAACCGCAGGAAGTGCTACACCTGCCCCTACACCTTCCACCTCACCTCCATTCAAGGCACCAAACAAATCTTCCACATCAGACAGGGGTTCACCTGTACATCAATCAATGTGGTCTATTGCATCTGCTGCTCCCAATGTGGCCTCCTCTATATCAGTGAGACCAAGCAGAGCTCAGAGACCATTTTGTAGAGCACTTGTGCTCTGTTCATGACAAACGACAATGCCTTCCGATCGCGAACCATTTCAAAGCCCCCTCTCACTCCCTGGACGAGATGTCCATTCTGGTCCTCCTCCAGTGTCACAATGACTCCACCCAGAAACTGGAGGAGCAGCACCTGATATTCCACCTTGGGAGCCTACAGCCCGATGGCCTAAATGTGGATTTTACCACTTTCAAAATCTCCCCACCCCCCGGCCTCATCCCATGGCCAACCCTCCCTCTCATCCCCGCCTCCTTGACCCGACACAACCTGTCCATCTTCTCTCCCACCTATCGGCCCCTCCCATCCCACTGACCAATCCCCACCACTCCTTACCTGCATTCACCTATCACCATCCCACCTACCTTCCCCAGCCCCACCCCTCCTCTCTCTATGCATTTCTGACTCCCTTCCCCCTTCCCCATCTCTGAAGAAGGGTCCCGGTCCAAAATATCAACTCTGCTGCTCCTCTAATCCTACCTGGCCTGCTGTGTTCCTCCAGCCTCACATTGTTATCTCTGACTCCAGCATCTGCAGTTCTTGCTATCTCTTTGTATAGAACATTGTCTTTTTATTTTTGTGATGTTAAAACTGTGGAATTACATGAGTAGGAGCTGTATTGAAACAAGGATGGCTAAATACTTTGAAAGTAAGGAATTTGATACCTTTTGTGAATCTTGTTTGTGGAACTGTGCAGATGAACTGGAGACGAGGGTTTGTTTCCAAGTGAAGCTGATTACTGTGGACTAGGAAACAATTATCAATGACTAAGGTCCTCTGCCTGCTAACAGTAAGGTGATTAGTTCTCAGTTGTGAGAGAAGCTGGGTCAGACCCGAAAGGAAACCAGCAGATCTGCGGCAGCCAAAAACTGTCTCACTCAGTTCTCTACAAAGGCCACTTTAAACCTGAGAGAAAAGCAGCTTCAGTTCTAAATTGGCACCTGGCTGTTGATCTAAATCATAGTTAGCACTCATACCTTGTCACAATTAGATCTCATCAAACTCTGTGCTCCCATACCGTGGAATGATTGCCTGCATGAAAGATGCTACATAAATTCAACTCATTGCTGGTCTTCCTCGGAACTGCAGTTACAGTGTGACTCTGGTCGCAGGATGTGGTGTTATGGTTGGAGGCTAGGGGGTGGAAGTGGGGGTGGGGTGGTGGGGGAGGGGGAGGAAGCGAGAGAGAGATAGAGAGATTAAATGGTACAGGTTCCCACAACAGCACAGTTGCAAGCCATTTTACAATCTAGACAATCAACTTGCTGGTGTTATTTTAGTACCAGAAAGTTGTCTGTACATTTGATGGGATCCTGAGTATTATAAATAGAAGCATAGAGTACAAAAGCCAGGAAGTTACACTGAACACCTATGAAACATTAACTCACACCCAGCTGGATTCTAACATCCAATTCTGGGCACAATATTTTGTGAAAGAAGTGAAGGTTTTGGAGATGGTAGAGAAGAGATTTACCTGAAAGGTTCTAGGGTTGAGTTATTACGATAATGTGAATAGACTGGAGAAGCTGGGATGGTTCCTCTTAGAACGGAGAAGGCTAGATGAAATTTGTTTTCAATGCTTAAGTGCTGATAATCAGAGGATACAGATGTAGAATGACTCACAAAAAACAGAGACAAAATTTAAATTAAAAAAACTTTTCATGCAGTGAATTTTGAATGCTTTGTCTGTTCTAAATTTAATATTGGCTTTCAAAAAAGGTCACGGATAAATGGTTTAAGGAGAAAAAATGCAGGGATGTGTGATAAAATCAGAGGTGTGTTACTAACTGGATTGCTCTTAAAAAGAGCAGCCCAGTTTCGTAGGGCCAATGGTTTCTTTCTGCAGCCCTGCTTCATGATTCTGTGATTATAGCCGAGCTCTAACAAGCACAGACTGCAAAGCCATTATGTTTCATATCTGGAACAATGGCTCCAGCTGTAGGATCATTGGAGACAGCACAAGAGCTGTCAGAAGCACTTGCACTGGCAACTCACCAGAACTGAGAGGAAACCAGGCTTCACAGGGCTAATTCACAAGGTGAATGAGACAGAAGCAGTGTTGTTCACTTTGCTGAACAGCATTCAGTGTCTAACAAGCAGACAGCACGCAAAGAGAATGTGGCAGAGAAAAACCTTCACAATTTTAGTGCAAAGGAAAGCAAAGAATGACTCTATGAACATCTGCCATTGGCAGGTTACGAACACAGGTCCCCAGAACATTGCCTGGGTCTCTGGATTAATAATCCAGAAATAATACCACAAGGGCTTTGCCTTCCCTAGTTGGAAATAGTTGAGTTGAGCAGATTTTGAAAGGCAGTGTTTACTGACTTCAACAACTGCGGACAATTACACATGCACCATCACTTGAGAATGCACGGCTCCCAGCAATGACATCAAAATGTAGACTTTACATGCACCAACATGGGACGGGGGAGCCCCAAGAGTGAGAAGGAAACAGCACCCAGAAACTGGATTCCAATCTCCTCCCTTTCCCTTCCTAGGTCCTTCGATTGTCTCTTACCCATCTCCCCAGCCGCCCCAAACCCGCCCAATGGCGGCTCACTGAAATCTGCTTACGTGTGATTTTAAAGCAATACCTAGCCCTCAAGCATTAGTGTCAGCTAACACAACCATTTTGAAAATGTGTCATTGTGAAAAGTGAAACTTGATCCTTCTTTAGCTTGTTGTATGCACTATGTCGCAAACTTCTCTAGTAAGACTGTAACCACTGTAAATGCAAGTAAATACGATGTTTATGAGCAATCAATTCAGCTGAAAAATGTGGGTGCAGTGGAATTATTTGTCTCATGGAATTGGGCTGTGTTACCGAAAAAGTCAGGAACCACTGCTTAATAGTTTTTGTCTAACTCTAAGAGTTGTCCGTTGTGCTTGTGAAAAGATACAAGAAACACCCATTTTATTCTTAGATGTCAGGAGTCCTATGATTGACAGTGTGAATTGGACTACAGGAAAACCCTCCAGTATTCCAGCACAAAGCAGAATGGATATATTGGAGAATTAAATGTCTCAAATAAATAATCACAATAATAAAACAGCAAAAACAATACTGCCGGGAAGATTTAATTTCCAAGGTGAGCCAGATAAAAAATGGAATTGGACATCATGAAAAAAACAACTGTTAAAGTACAGAATTGTACACCAAATCAGATTTCAGTAAATGTTTGTATTCAATCGGGACAATAGCTGATAAGATTATAGCATAGAAGTAAGCACAAATACATTTCATGAGCTTCTGTAAGTTTTTGACAATTACTCTAACTTCAGAACAACTAACATGCTGAAAGGGAAAGATTTGGCAGAAAAGTTTGGTATCCAGGGGAATCAATATATTGGGTTAGGATTATAATATGGCATTAATGAATTATCTCCATAGATTAGTGGTAAAATGTGGCTATGGGTCATTGAAGTCAGAATTTGAAGGGTGAGAATTTTTGTTCGAATTCCTGATGTGTCTTTGTCAGACTGATTACAGCCAAAAGAAGATTTGACTTTAGAGCCCATTCAGATGGAGAGTGAAACCCATAGCAGCACAGATCAATCCTTATCAGGTGGGATCAACCTTATCACACAAGATCATCAGAATCCATTCAGTTCATAAGAAAGAAAAACCTTTAAGATACTTATGGAATGAGTTACCAGAGGGAATATAGAGGCTAGTACAATTAAAGCTTTTAAAAAGCATCTGGCTGGTATATGAATGGAAAGGGTTTAGAGACATATGGTCCACATGCTGGCAAATGGGGCAAGGTCAGATTGGGATGAGTTGGATCAGTTGGGCCAAAGGGTCTGTTTCCATGCTGTATGTCTCTATGGCCCTAAGTCAACACAGAGAGTAACCAGACAAAGCCTACACAAAATCAGTGACAGTGCAGTGGTACAGGCATAAGCAGTGCCCAGGTTTAAAAAGGAATGATTCTTCTGTGAAACTACAAGTCACTTCCAGAAGATTTGGAGAGGTAGGACACAGCTACGGAACAATGATGTCAAATAATTCAATCCCTCAGACACTGAAGAAGTTCATGTCCAAATGCAGCAAGACCTGGATAACATCCAGGCATGTAGTAAATAGCAAGTAATAAGATATGTGCCACACAATGTCAAGCAATGATGATCTCCCAAAGAGATAATCTAACCACCACCCTTTTACCACTGAATCCCCTCTACTAACATTCTGGGGGTTACCATTGATCAGAAACTGAACTGGGCTAGCCATATAAGTATAGTGACAACAAGAACAGGTCAGTGGTTGGGAATCCTCTTGTGAATAACTCACCTCCTGCCTCCCCAAAGCCTGTCCATAAGGCACAAGTCAGGAGTGTGAAGGAATATTTCCCACTTGCATGGATGAGTGTGTCTCCAATAACATTCAAAAAACTTGACACCATTCAGGACAAAGTAGCCCATTTGATTGGCAACACATCCACAAGCATCCACTCCCTCCACCACCGATGCTGAGTAGCTGCAGTGTGTACTATTTACAAGATGCACTGCAGAAATTCATCAAAGATCCTTAAACATACTCACAAACTCACAATTACTTTCACTGAGAAGGACAGGCATAGCAAATTCATGGGAACACCACCCCCTTGCAAGTTCCCTTCCAAACCACTCACCATCCTGACTTGGAAATATATCACCATTTCTTCAGTGTCACTGGGTCAAAATCCTAGGACAATATTGTGAGTGTACCTACAACACATGGTCTGAAGTGGTTCAAGAAGGCAGCTCAGTGCCACCTTCTCAAGGGCAACTAGGTATGGGTAATAAATGCTGACTAGCTAATGATGTCAACAGCTCACGCAGTGATCTAAAAAAAGCTACTTATATGAGGTAGAACAGGCAACAATAGAATGAAAGACAAAGATATTCGTAAGTGAGATAACTGATCCAAGCTAAGCCTTTTGGCAAGAAGATATTTATATCATTGCAAATCACCAAATTTAAGTTCAATACAGAGGTGGAGGTCACCACATTTTCTGAAGACATACCATGGGTGAAAAAAACAGTATGCACAACCTTCAGCTGTGAAACCTCATAGACCAGGAGGCATAGCGTTCAGGATTAAAGGTTAAACAAGCATCTCTGCAGCACAGGGAATGGCAGTTAGAATCAGAGTCATACAGCATAGAAACAGGCCCGTCAGCCCATCATGTCTAAGCTGACTAACCAACACCAAAATACACTAATCTCATTTACCTGCACTTGGTTCATAGCCTCCAAAGCCCTGACACAGACCTGGCTCCACAGAACAGAATTCCATCATTTTCTTCATGACTACCTTGATAAAGGCAGCATTTTAAAATTTCCAAATTGTAGAAAAATAAGCCACATGCATTGTCTTTTGCTGTCATCCAGTTAGCAATGTCAAGCTTGGAAATTTATTTTGTAGCCTACCTTTATAGATTAGCGTGACTACCCTCTGAGCTGCACTGATTTGGCTGGTCCAAATTGTATGCTCAGTCCCTGGAATGGGACAGGAACTAATAATAGTCTGACTCGGAATCAGACAGTTTTCATAGATTCTTGCAGTGGTTAGAGAGTCCATAAATGTTGACATCAAATAAGGACCTGACTGGGCTTTGCTGTGGGGTCAGTAGTCAAACGTGTTGCCAGCATTCAAAGACCACTGCTCATTTAATGATATCCATAAGAATCATACTGCCAAGAGATATCACTTGGGCTAAAAATGAATGAACAGTTAATTTTTTCTTCTGGTTCAGTTTATACGCAGTGCAGTTTGGTTGGGTACACACACACCTCATTTAACCACAGAGTGGCAGGAGTTAAACATTAACCTACTCTCAAATAGGTTCTTTCTAGAGGAGCCACATCAGTATCACTCTATACATAATGATGAAAAATTAAGGTATAAATGGGCTAAGAAACATTTAAAAGATTTGCTATGTTAGATACAAGCATGATGTAAACAAAAGGGAAGTAAAAGGACTGTACCATTTAGATACAGCTAGCTGATATTGTTGGACAGCATTTCAAACAGATGTGCATTTTGCTCATAGCTGTATAAACAAAAATGTTCTAAACCCCTATTAAGCACATATTAATAAAGCAGGTTATTAAAAAGTATAAACTACTGTTTAGCAAGTTTCACAGTGTAATATCAGAAAGGACAATTTTCGATAATTAAATGCATATACATGCTTTTCTCTGTCACTTTTTCTCTCCCCCACCTCCCACTCACTTTGTAAAACTTTCTTTAACATTGGGATTATTCATCATAGGAAATTATGGTTCTGACTATTCCTTTCCCCACAAAAACGACCAAAAACAAACATGCAGAGAACACGTCTAGAAGAAAACAGATCTACACCTGTCCCACACCCACAGTTATTCACTCTGGTTACAAAAATGTTTTATCCACCCATGTGTACAATTACAACAGCTGATGTGGCCCACAAGTGCACTGAAAATGCCAAAGAGAAAAAAAATCCCATTTGAACTGTGCAAGGTAGCCCATGTGAAATGAAACTATTTTAGTGGTCAGTTTAAATATTGAACTATACGCGCATTATAAAAATCAGAATTAAGATGGCTGCATAAATGAGCTCAAACCATAATTGTGTTCCATTCTAGACTTAACTATTGCCCACTGCGTATTAATATTACAAGTAGCATGGCAATTGATCAAGGACAATAGATACTTCACCAAGTAGTATCTAGAAGTTCGGGATATCACGCTGTCACAAATAGCATACTTTTTCTCCATGACAGCAGCATAAGAAAAACTACATAAACACTGAAAGAACTGTGGTTGCTGTAAATCAGGGTCAAAAACAGAAGTTGCTGGAAAAACTCAGTGGGTCTGGCAGCTTCTGTGAAGAAAAATCAGTTAAAGCTTTGGGTCCAGTGACTCTTCCTCAGAACTGATGGTAGCCAGGAAACTGTTGGATTATTTGCAGAAGATAGGGTGGGGACAGGGGGTAAGGAGTAAATTATAGGTGGTGATAGAGCCCAAAGGGAGAGAAGAACAGTTCCAAGTGGAAAATGAGGTGGAAGAACAATACCTCATTTTCCACTTGGGGACCCTGCTGGCCTCCTGACTCAATATCAAGTTCAATAATTTCAGGGCCTTTTCTTTTCCTTTATTCATTAACAGGATGTGGGCATTGCTGGCTAGGCAATATTTATTGCCCACACCTAATTGCCCAGAGGGCTGTTCAGAGTCAACCATATTGCTATGGGTCTGGAGTCACATGTAGGCCAGACCAGGTGAGGATGGCAGTTTCCTTCCCTAAAGGGCATTAGTGAACCAGATGGGGTTTTCCAACACTTGACAATGGTTTCACAGTCATCATTAGATTCTTAATTCCAAATATTTTATTGAATTCAAATTTCACCATCTGCCATGGCAGGATTTGAACCCAGGTCCGCAGAACATTATCTGGGTCTCTGGATTAACAGTCAAGCGATAATACCACTAGGCCATCACCTCCCCTCAAACTCTCCCATGTCCTAATCCCCTACCCCTCACACCAGGCCTTGTTATCACATACACACACACAACAAAAACAAAGTTGCTGGTAAACTCAACAGGTCTGGCAGCATCTGTAAAGGAAAAAAACAGAGTTAACGTTTCGGGTCTGGTGACCCTTCCTCAGAACTCTAGGAAGGGTCACTGGACCCGAAACATTAACTGTTTTTTCTTTCACAGATGCTGCCAGACCTGCTGAGCTATTCCAGCAACTTTGTTTTTGTTCCTGAATTACAGCATCCGCAGTTCTTTCGGTTTTTACTTGTTATCACATAGCCTGCCATTACACACTATCTATTGTTAGCCACTAACTGTCTCCATTAACAGCTATTCACCCTCCTAGCCAGACCGTTATCCACTCCTTTGTCTATCCAACTACTCTTCTCTCTCTTTGGGCTCTATCCCCACCTATTGTTTAATCCTCACCCCCTCCCTCCACCCAATATTCTGCTTATAAACCGACATTTTCCTCGCTACCAACTGTTCTGAGGGAGGGTCACTGACCCCAAAATGTTAACTCTGATTTTTCTTCACAAATGCTGCTGGACCCATTGAGCTTTTCCAGCAACTTCTGTTAAGATAAACTGTATCCCACATTCTGCCTAGCTAAACTAATCACTCAATTTCTATATATGGCAGGCAATTCGGTACCAAGCGTCTCATTTCAAACTTTTTTTCATATGGTGCTGGCATACACTGAAGAATTCATTACTACTTGATGTAATAGAAGGATTGGAAAAAGAGAGATCAATAGAATACCATTTGCCCGTGCTGTTAGTGAATCAGCCATTATTCTCAGAAAGAGTGCAGAATTAGAGCAAAAGAAGAACATACTCACTAGAATATTTAAATGGCATTGTGCAAAAAGGAAATAGTTTTTTAAATTTACTCATGGGAAGTGGACATCATTGGCTGAGTCAGCATTTATTGTCCATCCCTTGTTACCCTTGAGAAGGTATTTATATGCAATGAAACATCATAGGCCATACAAAAATATTGTTTTATTGGCAATTTTATTAACTTTTGCAAACGATTTTGATCACCATGTTTAGGAACAAAAAGTATCAAAAAGATTTACAACCGATAAACGTATCTCCAAACCAAAAGAAATTGGAGACCCACTAATTTGTTCAGGAATGTAAAGTACATAAATCTGGATTGAGGGAAGAATTTCCATAAAAATCTGTACTGTCTAGCTTTAAGCTGTTGCTGCTAAATTAATGTTGAAAAACAGTAGACTTACATCTGGGATTAAGGTTGATACAGGTTGGGAATATGGAAACGTCTTCTGCTGAAATACACAGTCAGAAGTCAGACAACACCCAGTTTTAGTCCAACAGGTTTATTTGAAATCACAAGCTTTTGGAGTGCTGCTCGTTCCAGGTGAATTCACTTCACCTGATGAAGGAGCAGCGGTCTGAAAGCTTGTGGTTTCAAATAAACGGTGGCACAGTGGTTAACACTGCTGCCTCACAGCGCCAGGGTTTAATTCCACCCTCGGGTAACTGTCTGTGTGGAGTTTGCACGTTCTCTCCATGTTTCCTCCCACAGTCCAAAGATGTGCAGGTTAGGTGGATTGGCCATGTTAAATTGCCTGTAGTGTTCAGGGATGTGTAGATTAGGTGGGTTATAGGGGGAATGGGTTTGGGTGGGTGTTCTGAGGGTCAGTGTGATCTTGTTGGGCCGAAGAGCCTGTTTCACAGGGTAGGGATTCTATGATTCTATAACTAGGTGTCATGTGACCTCTGACTTTGACCACTCCAGTCCAACACTGACACTTCCGCATCATGGCTGAAATATACAACCTCAAGGAAAAAGCTACAATTTAAACAGAAACAAAATTCAGCACTATCATTTCTTGTGCCTATTCTAATTCATTTCTTTAAGAATTGACTCCAGAACTCCAATCTATTCACTGAAGTTATGCAGTAAACCAAGCCCACATGCTTCATTACTTCTAGAAAATACCTCAGAAGTGTTAAGTAAATTCCTACAATATTACTTTGAGAAACTCTGCAACAAAGGAATCATGCAAACTCATTCTCAATCCATGTACAGAACTGGACTTTCCTCCTTGGCGACACAACGCACCTTTACATAAGAATAAAAGAACACAAGAAACAGGAACAGGAATAGGCCATCTGGCCCCTCGAGCCTGCTCCACCATTCAATATGATCATTCTGATCTTTTTGTGGACTCAGGTCCACTTACCCACCTGCTCACCATGACCTTTAATTCCTTTCCTGTTCAAAAATCTATCTTTGCCTTAAAAACATTCAACAAGGTAGCCTCACCTACTTCACTGGGCAGGGAATTCCACAGAATTCATTACCCTTTGGGTGAAGAAGTTCCTCCTCAACTCAGTCTTAAATCTGCTCCCCGTTATTTTGAGTCTATGCCCCCTAGTTCTACTTTCACCCACCAGTGTAAACAGCCTGGCTACATTTGTCTTATCTATTCCCTTCATGATTTCATGTTTCTAAAAGATGCCCCGTCATTCTACTAAAATTCCAGTGAGTGTAGTCCCTTTCTACTAAAACTGTCCTCATATGCCAAACCTCTTAATACCTGATTTCAAATGAGTCTATCAGGGAACGAATGAGTAATGGATAGTGGGGAGGTAAAAGCAATTTTTTTTCAAATTGGGTTCTTCTCAAATAGCATAACAATAAATTAAAGATACAAAAGGTTGCAGAACTGCTATAATACTGATAAGGTGACAACCCATTCCAACAGATCACAGACATTCCAAAAAAAATTTAAAACCCACAGCCATGTACAAGTTTCACAGACTGAAAAAGAAATTGCAATTCTGGGTCCCTTCATCCCTTGCTACAAACCGCAGGAGATGAAGTTACTGAACCAACCTCACACCCCTCTTGGAGGATAAGCAGGAATCTCCAGTAATACTATCATAATCAGTATAACATTTTTAATTTTAAAAAATCTGATGAACAGTTTGCTGCCCTTTACATGAGAACTTAACAACTGTTTTAATAACGTTAAAAATCGTAGCTTCTCTGTATACAAATAGATTCATTTGTGCGAAACAGCGAGAATTTCTGGGAAAAATTATAATAAATGTTTTAAGCATAAATTACAACTGCTTATTATCTGCATGGCTTATTCAACAAAGGTAGGTGATCGATAGTGTTATGATTTTCAGAATTCAGGTATCACCGTGTTGGCTCGAAATCACAGTTAATTAAATGAAGTTCACGATTAGACAAAATATACTACAATCAACCATCCATCTTCAAATATTTTATTATAAGAGTGCTCATCATTCAAAACTGCTGTAACTGAACTTCAGAATTTCACTAAAGGGTTTGGCTGGGATTAAAGCCAAGCATGTTAAGCAGACTTGCACATACAAATATATAAATACTTTGCAATCAAGAATTCTCACTCTTGAGCATGAAGGCAGGTCTTGATCTCAACTTTCTTCAAATGACAGGAGGAATTAAACTAATTACAGTCAATAGACAACTAGCCAAAAAACATCAATCATGGAACGTCTGGTGAAGGTTTTGTCTGTCATGGAACCATTGATCAAGGAAATCACGGATAATAAATAATTGGACAAAAGACAACTATTGAAAGCCTCATTACAGAAAAGAAGACAGGCTTCATTGAGATTAACTGGGTTGGCAACAGAGAATTGTTTCCTCCTATCAATAAGACACAGTGGTCAGCAAGGCATAATCAGCTGCACCAAATACGAGAACAAAAGTGCGCAGAAGGATGTGTCACTGTTTGTCAGCATTGCTTGAAAGGATGGCCAGATCAAAGAGTTAGTGGGTTTTTAATGAATGCCAATAAACACATTTGCAGTGCTGACAGCATTTTATGATCATATATGATTTACTGGTATGTGATGAAAAACTGGTTATTCCAGTTTCTCTTTGGAGAGATATCTAGGAAAGGATACCCTTCAGGCCTGAAGAATTGTCATCTAGACTCAAAACATTAGCTTGCTTTCTCTCCCTGGATGCTGCCTGACCTGTTGTGATTCCCAACATTTTTTATTTTCAGTTGGGATTCCACCATCTGCAGTAATTTGCTCTTAAACTGATGTCACTTGGGAATTGCAAGGTCCACAAACATTGAAGATCTCAGAACCTATTCTGAAACCTATGACTACACAGGATCGGCAGAAATGTTTTCCACTCCTATCAACACTGAAGAGAGTTCTGACAGCAAAAGTCATCAAGGTTTGTGAGGAGATGTGAACGAAGAGAAAGAAAATGAGCAGCATCTCCCTTATGATGGCAAATCATCCAGAGAGCTCATGCAACATGACAAACTGTGGTGAAGATTCATTGTACAATTCTTTGAGGCACATTTCTGGGGTCAATTTCTGCTTGATAAACGGGTATTATGAGACCAACTGCAGACCAGTGAGCCTGACATCAGTGGTGGGTAAGTTTTTGGAGGGGATTCTGAGGGACAGGATTTACATGTATTTGGAAAGGTAAGGGCTGATTAGGGATAGTCAATGTGGCTTTGTGCATGGGAAATCATGTCTCATGAACTTGATTGAGTTCTCTGAAGAATTGACAAAGATGATTGATGAAGGCAGAGTGGTGGACCTTGTCTATATGGACTTCAGCAAGGTGTTTGACAAGGTTTTCCATGGTAGACTGGTTAGCAAGGTTAGACCATATGAAATCCAGGAAAGGGTAGCCAATTGGATACAAAATTGTCTTGAAGGTAGGAGACAGAGGGTGATAGTTGAGGGTTGCTTTTGGACTGGAGGCCTGTGACCAGCGATGTGCCATAGGGATCGGTGCTGGGTCCACTGCTTTTTGTCATTTATATAAATGATTTGGATGCAAATATAGGAGACATGGTTAATATGTTTGCAGATGACACCAAAATTGGTCGTGTAGTGGACAGTGAAGAAGGTTTCCTCAAGTACAACATGGGCTGATGGACTGAGGAGTAGCAGATGGAGTTTAATTTAAATAAATATGAGGTGCTACATTTTGGTAAGGCAAATCAGGGAAGGACGTTCACAGTTAAGGTGGGGTCCTGGGGAGTGTTGCCAAACAAAGACACCTTGGGGTTAAGGTTCATTGTTCCTTGAAAGTATATTGGCAGGTAGACAGGGTAGTGAAGAAGGCATTTGGTACGCTTGCCTTTATTGGTCAGTGCATTGAGTATAGGAGCCGGAACGTCACATTGTGGCTGTATAAAACATTGGTTAGGCTACTTTGTGATACTGTGTCCAGTTCTGGTCTCCCTGCTATAGGAAAGATGTTGTGAAATTTGAAAGGTTCAGAAAAGATTTACAAGGGTGTTGCCAGGGTTGGAGGGTTTGAGGTATAGGGAGAGGTTGAATAGGCTGGGGCTATTTTCCCTGGAGCGTCAGAGGCTGAGGAGTGACTTTATAGAAGTTTGTAAAACCGTGAGCAGCATGGATAGGATGAACAGCCAAGTCTTTTTCCTAGGGTAGGACAGTCCAAAACTAGAGGGGCATAGATTTAAGGCAAGGGGGAAGTTTTAAAAGGGACCTAAAAGGTGACTCGTTCACACAGACTGTGGTCTGCATATGGAATGAGCTGCCAGAGGAAGTGGTGGAGGCTGGTACAATTACAACATTTAAAAGGCATCTGGATGGGTATATGAATAGGAAGGGTTTAGAGGGATATAGGCCAATGCTGGCAAATAAAAGTAAATTAATTTAGGATATCTGGTCAGCATGGACGAGTTGGACTGAAGGGTCTGTTTTCATGCTGTACAATTCTATGACTCTGTGACTTTATGACTCTGTGTGCCTGGATGTTAGTGTAATGTTAGCAGAAATTTTTCAGCTTTTTTCATTCTCCAAATTACAGATTTGAAACATCACTGAGGCCACCCATTTTCATCTCCATAACATTACTCAACTTCACCCGGTCTCAGCTCATCTGCTGCTAATCTCATTCATGTCTTTTGTTACATCTGGACCTGACCATTCTAATCCATTACTGGCTAGTCACCTAACCTCACACTTTCTAAATGTGAGATCATTCAAAGCTCTACTGACAGTGCCTTATCTTGAATGGGTCCCGTTCCCCGATCACCCTGTCCTCACTGACCTACATTCACTCCTTGTCAAGCCACATCTTGATTTTAAAACTCTCATCTGAGTTTTAAAATTTCTACATGCCTTTCTCCTTTCCTGTTCCTGTCACCTCTCTAGCCTCACAAACCTCCAGATACCTGCCCACCAAGAATCCTGACCTCCAGTGTATCCAGACTTTAGTCATTCCACCAATGGTGATACTGACCTTCAGTTGCCTCAGCCCAAGCACTGGGATACACTCCCTGTTCCTCTCCAACACTCTAGCTCACCATCCTCCTTTAAAACACTCCTTAAAAAAGCTCTGTCCCAAGCTTTTGATCATCTGTTTATGTGACTTGATGTCTTATTGAAACTGAAATTGTCTATTGTATTTAACAGTTTATCCAAAGGTGCTTTACTTTAGCCCCATGTATGAAGATAAGTGACTATGTAACGTCCTCCTACATTCACATGTCATCAAGGTCCTACTGTGTAGCTTTTGGAGACTGTTCATATAAACTAAGAAAGTCTTATCCATATTGATTCAACTCTATATTGACTCATTTCTGATGTTAGCCAGGTCAGTGTGTCCTATGCAGTGGCGTCACATCACAATACAAACCTCCTGCCATTGACTGGTGAAACAGCAAATCCTGAAACCTCAGCTAGAGACTGCGCATCCCCCACCAACTACACACCGCCCCACCTGCCCCCCACCCTCCCCACACAGCCAGCAGTCACTAGCCTGATCAAAAACAAAGTTGCTGGAAAAGCTCAGCAGGTCTGGTAGCATCTGTGAAGGAAAAAGCAGAGTTAACATTTCTGGTCCGGTGACCCTTCCTCAGAAGGGTCCACAGTTCTTTTGCTTTTATTTTAGTCACTAACCTGATACCTGGCAGGGCAACTGGCTGCATTTCCCCCTTTGCACGGGTCCGAGTGGCATCACAGTAATCAAAGGATTACAGGCACCAATTCACCCTGCAACCCCACCACCCCAATAAAACTGGACAGTACCGCAACTGCTTCCAGGCAGTCTCACCTCAGAGACGTCATTTATGCTTGGTAATAGCATAAAAGAGATGATGGCAAATCTGCAGTTGGTTCCACTGGATGTGCTGATTCATTCTTCTTCCATTTTGTGGCATTAGCAAGCACCAGTTTCACCCCTTTTCCCTCCAGACTTCTTTATGTTCAATTAATTTCCTTCTGACAAGTCTGCCAAGACATATCTCCGAGCTAGTCCTATTCTAACATTCAGGGCAGGCAAAAGCATTTATAAAACACAGACTAATTAAATGAATTAAAAGAAAAGTTGATGACAAAAGGACTGATTGTAATTATCTTGATATTTAGCTGATGAGAGCTCCTTCCAAAAGGATGTCACATTTTCCTAATTCAGAAGAGAAATGAAGTGATTGATAATGAGCTGCCAGCCTCCCAGAGGAGACAAAAGCAGTTGCAAACAGCTGCCCACTCCTCACCAGAATAATACTTGTGTTGGGTGGAAAACCACCTGCCAGTGGTGCCACAGATCATCAGAAACAATCAATAGTGCCCAGAAATGCACTGTGATGTGCAGCATGTGGCATCCTGATTAATTATCAGGTCCTCAGAGACATTAACATGTCAGAGGTTGTTCTGACTCCCAGATGTTTGTGTGTGTATGTGTGTGTCTCTGTGTACTTAGGTGTTGAATGGTGTAGTGAGTGTTTGTATTGCAGTTGTGTGTGTTGTGCTGTGTGTGAGAGTGTGAGTATATTTGTACAGTATGTAGGTGAGTTGTACTATATCAATATCCATACTGTATGTGTGTGAGTATCTGTGTGTGTGTGTGTGTGTGTGTGTCAGTATGTGTTTGTGTGTCAGTATGTGTTTGTGTGTGTGTGTGTGTGTTTGTGTGTGTGTGTGTTTGCATGTGTCTGGATTCTGTGTCTGTTGCAATGAAACTTTATAGCATATTATTGTTTGGGAACCTGGTTCTAGGGTAGAGGTAGTTTTTTTTAAAAAATAGTTCTGTAAAGTTGCATTGTTTTGTAGGAATCAAAAAATCATTTGGCTTTAGCACTGAGTCAGAATAACACTTTCAACAAATCATGTGACTTAAGATAAACGCCTATAGAAGCTACCCAGTGAGATAATTGCAGAAGTATTCGCAAAGTTGAGCTTTTTAATGACCCATAGAGATGACTGATGGCAAAAGCTCTCCAGCAGGTTGAGTTCAGAAGATGAGTTTCACCACAGCAACAGGCAGTTGAATTTTCACAGTCTTCAGAGCTGCAAAAAAAGAGTTAAGCTACTTCGGCAGCCCAAATGTTTATTGCTTTGGATTCAGTGAGGACAAGTCAGTGAGTGAGCTTGGCTGTATGTCTCTGAGTGAGATGGAGAGAATCACTTTTGGCAAATGTGCAGAAAGTCATCAAAAGGAAATGCTTGTAACCTCATCAGTGGAATCAGAAATTTTAAGGTCAAAAATCACATGACGCCAGGTTATAGTCCAACAGGTTTACCTGAAATCACAAGCTTTTGGAGCGCAGCCCCTTGGTCAGGTGAAGTGAAGAAAAGCACGCAGACACAGAATTTATAGGCAGAGAGATCAATGGGCAGAGAGATCAAAAAATCATACAAATGGTGTGAGTGGAGTGTCGATAGTCTGAATAATAAATCTCTGCAGGTGATCAAAAGTGTCAGACGGTGTGAGTAAAGTGTCAAAAGCTGCATAGTAAGTGAAGGGGATGACCTATAATCCGATTAAATGAGGCAGAGAGATAATTACAAAAAAATAAAAATAAGGTGGTGCTGGAGACAAACAAAATGTCTGGAATAACATGATAGGTATAACAGTTGCATGCCAAGGGTCTAACCAATATAACAAGTACTCCAAAACTGTACAAACTAATTAAGGTAGAGCGATCATAACAATTTATCAAGATAATGGTGTCAAAACAGGGCAGTAAGGACGATTTTGCAGATACAGAACAGTGTGGTGGGGTTACATGTAGCACAACATGTCACGGTTGAGGCTGTCTTCATGGTTACAGAACTTGGCTATCAGCTACTGCTCGGTTATTCTGTGTTGTTGTGTATCACGAAGGCTGCTTTGGAGGACACTTACCCAAACATCGGAGACTGAATGTCCTTAACCGCTGAAGCGTTCTCTGACTGGGAGGGAACATTCCTATCTGGCAATTGTTGCACAGTGAATCTCTGCTCAGCGATTTCTCTGCCTGTAAGTTTTGTGCCTGTATGCTTTTCTTCACTTCACCTTACGAAGGAGAAGCTCTCCAAAAGCTTGCGATTTCAAATAAACCTGTTAGACTATAACCTGGTGTTATCCACCCCAGTCCAACACCTGCACCTCCACATGAAGAAATTTTAAAGTGTAGGTGGGAGTGATGCTTCACTTGGATTGAGTATCTGTAAAGGATATTGCTGGGCAAAGAGGTAAATTTTTCATTTTGCTGTTAATAACAAGATTTTTCATGATGGTCATTTATAATGTTTTTCTTTTTGTTTACTAAATTTATGTTCTTTTTTTGAAAGTACATTGACAGTCTCATGTGAAAATGTTCTGTGACTAATCACCATGGTAACCAACCTGCAAAAATAAAAATTGTGGTCTATCACACCAGATTTCAACCGGGAATCTAACTTATCCAGTATTGCCATTGGCTGTGATTATAACTGTTCATGTGAGCATGAGAGTCTGCACGTAACTGCATATGTTTATGAATGTAAATGTGTATGTGTGTATGAGAGACTGTGGAAACAGCAGGAATGATTCAATGGCCCTCAGCCATTGTCACATTGCAGTAAGTTGTTGGAGACAGATAAGCTGTGACCTTCACTGTGTGGAAGAAAAGGGGCTCCAAACAGACCTTGTTCCTGTGTGATCGATGTGTCAGTTCAACAAAGCAGGAAGAAGGATGGTGTAAACAGCTCACTGAGCTTTTAATGCTCTGGGAGTTGTGTCTCCACAGAAAAGCTAATTAAAAGTCAGATGGATAATGTTTCTTTGATACAAAATAAATTTAGATTTGAGAGACATCAAGGTGACATTCTGTTCAAGGAAATGCTCAAAATTCAAAGAAAAACAACATTCAAGACTCCTTCAAAGTATAGCAATTGGTGTTAAATCATAGTTAGACCACACTTACAGCCCAGTACATGGTTCTGTTCTCTGTAGTACAAATATTAAAACACTTGGTGACTATCTCATGTTGATGGCTTCTAGTTTTCCTCTTCCCCACAAGTGAAAATAATCTGTCTGTTTCTGAACCAATGCCAAGCACTCTCGATTCCACAGTGCTGTTAAACCTCTGGAATGTAAATCAAGTGTTCAGGCCTCACATGACAGAAGAATTGTGATGAAACTCATCCTTCTGGAAGGATCTCTCATTTGTCCCCAGTTTGGAGTTGTCAGGCACTAACTCTAGATTAAATTGGGAGTGAAAGTGTCTCCAACTACTGTGTTGGAATCAGAAAAAAAAAAATCACATTTCCCGCTGGGGCCACAGTAGCAGCTTGAATGGGCCTTGGGCCATCACCTTAAAGTTATAATGAATAATACGGGAGTGGGGGCTGGGGAGGAGTGGATAGGCGATGGCTAGTGGTATTATTGCTAGACTATTAATCCAGAAACCCAGGGAATGTTCTGGGGACCTGGGTTCAAATAATTTGGAATTAAAAGTCTAATGATAGCTGATTGTCAGGAAAAACATATCTGACTCACTAATGTCTTTTAGGGAAGGAAACTGCCATCCTTACATGTGACTCCAGACTCACAGCAATGTGGTTGATTCTCAACTGCCCAGCCAGCGATGCCCATGTCCCATGAATGAATGAAAATAAACCGCAACAACAATAACTTGCATTTTTATCGTGCCTCTAGTATAGTCACAAGGCACTCCACATGAGCATTATCAAACAAAAAGCTGTCAAATAAAACTGAACCATCAAGTCAGGGGCAGATGGTGATTATAGTGTTAACATAGAAACATAGAAGATAGAAGCAGTGGTAGACCATTTGGTTCTTTGAGCCTGCTCTGCCATTCAACATGACCATGGTTGATCATCAAGTTCAATATTCTAATCCCAGCCTCCACCCCACCCCCATATCCCTTCATCCCTTTAACTACAGGAGCTATATCTACCTCCTTCTTGAAAACACATAAAGTTTTAGCCTCAATCACTTTCTGTGGTAGAGAATTCCACAGTCTCACCACTCTCTGGGTGAAGAAATTTATCCTCATCTGAGTCCAAAAAGGTTTATCCCTTATCCTTAAACTATGACTCCTGATTTGGGATTCCCCCTGCATCAGGAATATCCTACCTGCATCTATCCTGTAGAGCCATTTTATAATTTTATAGGTTTTTATGAAATCACCCTCATTCTTCTAAACTCCAGTAAGTATAATCCTGATCAACCCAATCTCTCCTCATACATCAGTCCTGCCATCTGTCTGGTAAACCTTTGGTGCACTCCTTCTACAGAAAGAACATCCTTCCTCAGGTAAGGGACCAAAACTGCACACAGTGCTCCAGATATGGCCTCACTAATGCCCTGTATAATTGCAGCATGTTAATGTCAGTAGATGAATGCTCCGAGAGGGGAGGTGGGGGAGAGGGGTGGTGGGGTGGGCAGGGTCAAATCCCACTAAGGAAGCTGCTGCAATGTAAACTCAGTGCCTAAATATGACCTTACAAATCAGTCTTAGTAATGGTGACCACAACGACCATCAATCATTGTTTTACATTGATTGATCTTCTTTACTAATTCGCCTTAGGGAAGGAAATCTGCCATCTTTCTCCAGTCTGGCCTATATGTACTCCATAGTAATGTTGATTCTTACTTGCTTCAAGGATATTTAGGGATGGGCAATAAATGCTGATTTTAACAGGGACATCCATATTCCATGAAAGGGAAAAACAATCCCACCATCTGATGGATTAGTCTGGCACTATCTATTGCCCACTATATTAAACTGCATCTGTTCATACGATATCCAAGACTCACTCAGACCATTTCATTTCCAACCTACCTCGATGTGAAGACCATTATTCTAATGAATCAGTAATCTCTTCACTTCTCACTTCAAGATTTCAACCAACCCCACAATCACTTCACTGGGTGGGTATGTCCAGAGACTGATGAGGATGGAACTTTCTACCTCAGGGAATGGCTGAGGTGAGAGAAAGCTGGATAAACACATAATGGAGAAAACAGATTTTGAGTGTCAGGATTTACATGAATTTGTAAAGGCAGGAACTGATTAGAAATAGTCAACATGGCTTTGTGCATGGGAAATGATGTCTCACTAACTTGATTGGGTTTTTTGAACAGGTGACAAAGAAGATTGATGAGGGAAAAGCAGTAGACATTGTCTATATGGGCTTCAGCAAAGTGTTCGACAAGGTTCATCATGGTAGATTGGTTAGTAAGGTCAGATCACATGGGATCTAGAAGGAACTAGCCAATTGAATACAAAATTGGCTTGAAGGTAGGAGACAGAGGGTTGTGGTAGGGGGTTGCTTTTCAGACTGGAGGCCAATGTGTCACAAGGATCAGCGCTGGGTCCACTGCTCTTTGTCGTTTATATAAATGATTTGAATATGAATATAGGAGGCATCTAAGTTTGCAGATGACACCAAAATAGGTCATGTGACAGACAGTGAAGAAGATTTTCTCACAGTACAACAGGACCTTGATCAGATGGGCCAATGGGCTGAGGAGTGGCAGATGGAGTTTAATTCAGATAAATTTGAGGTGTTGCATTTTCATAAGGCAAACTAGCATAGGATTTATACAGTTCATGGTAGGGCCCTGGTGAGAGTTGTCAAACGAAGAGACCTAGGGGGTGTAGGTTCATAGTTCCTTGAACATGGAGTTACAGGCAGACAGGGTGGTGAAGAAGGTGTTTGGTATGCTTATCTTTATTGGCCAGAACATAGGAATGATGAGCCAATTACTTATACAGTGCTGTAAATGCTAAACACTGTGTTTACCACATATTCCTCTTTCTGTCTCATTTCACTATAACACTCCAGTTCATGTTTACTGTGGAGAATTCCATTAATCCCACCCCTTCACTTCTGCTGAAGAGAATTCCAAAGTTACCAAACTTTCCCTTTGACTTCCATTAAATAAAATTTAAGTAAGTCCACCTCTTTGCAATTAACTGCAACTATTTACAACTGCTGTGGGCCTGTCCACATTTTTATTTATTCATGGGAACCGGGCATCGCTGCTTGGCCAGCAAATATTGTCCATCCCTAATTGTTCTGGAAGATGTAGTACAAAGCAGTCTTCCTGAAATGCTACAGTCCATGTGGTGTCACAATGACGATATGGACTGAGTTCCAGGATTTTGACCCAGCAACAATGTAGGAATAGCGATATATTTCCAAGTCAGGATGCTGAGTGCCCTGGAGGGGTACTTTCAGGTTGTGGTGTTCCCATGTATCTGCTGCCCTTATCCTTCTAGACGGTAGAGGTTGTGGGTTTAGAAGGTACTATTAAAGAAGACTTGGTGAGTTATTGCAATGCATCTTGTAGATGGCACACATTGCTGCTACTGAGCGTTGATGTTGGAGAGAGTGAATATTGAAGATGGTGGATGTAGTGCCAATCAAGTGGGCTACCTTGACCCTTGTTGCCTTCCAGTTATTTAATGAAATTTCAATAGCATAATCCAGCTCCCACACAGTGCGCTACATTGAAATATCAAGCAAATTTTCTGATTCAGTTGTAAATTGTTGCCCTGTTTATAATTGTCTTGGCTCTGTGTCCTCATCAAGCAGCTGGTAAATTATACCTGAAGACAGTAACAGATTTTGAAATCTCTGTGTGGACAGTTGCTGTTTTGTGTTTTCTGTTGCCCTCGTTTAAAGTGAATCACTGATTGAACAGGCTGTCGTATACAGATTCACAAAAAGCCTATTTTTATCCACAAATTATGTAAATATCGAGTCAAACACACAATACCTGACAAGCTACGTCCGTGTTTATGGAGATTCAAGTGCGTGTGATGTGATCAGTAGGGACGGTGGAAAATAAACAGGAGAGATGTGAATTGCAGTGATGTCCTTAATCTCAGCAAGGGTCACACGGGTTAAAATGCGTATTTAAAATTGTATCATCACTCCAACTCTAGTTGCTCTTGAGCTGAAATGCTAGCAGTAGGGTGATTTCAGCAAAGAGAGACAAATTAATTGTAGCAGAGAGACTTTTGGGAAGACACTAAACAGAATACAAAACCAGTTGTTGCTTACAGTCACCAGGGTCACCAACAATAAATATTCTGATCCTGTGTTAAGCTGTTGGAGGGTGGGGGTTCAGGGGGATGGGGCCAGTGGCATTCCTCTCTGGGGTTTTGGTGATGGTGAAATGGGAGTCATTCACGGTGAGCATGCACCAAACAGATAGGCTGAAATCTGTCCGAAAACTGGACCTCTGGCTCCCATTTGCTCATTAAGGTGGTCGACTCCAGGCAACTCACAAAGATGAAGTTTGGGATGCTTGCTGGTCAGTTGGGTAAACAGCTGAGGGAGAAAGGAACAGAGACCTGTGTTTGATGAAGAGCTGTGCAGAGGGATGTTCATGTGGAGCATAAACACCAGCACAGACCAGTTGGTTCAAATGATTTGTTTACGTTCTGTAGAATCAATACCTCAGACTTCTTTTGTCTTTTGACACAAAGCATTAAGCTGTCAACAGGCAAGTAAGACCAGTGAACGATGGCTGATCGATGCTGTAATTTTAAGGATAAATTAATCAGGTGCTGACTGCATTTATCTCACAATACAGTCCATATGCTGCTTCAAAACATGAAATATAACATGTTTGACTTCAAGCTTCTGTTAATGTTGGCAGTGTCCCTGACAATGTCTGCTTAAGATTTATACATTAGGCCAAGGTATTGCTACCCCTGGTGTCGTAGATAATAAGAACTTGCAGAGAATCTTATTACAAGAGTTCTTCATTTTAATTGAACATTAACTTCATACACAGTACCTAAACACTAATGGGCTACTATTTCTGATGTAAGAACAGTCTGTTCCCAATGGCAACATTCTGTGCAATTCTGGTCACAGAATTGCAAAAGAGAGATCACAACTTGGAAAGATGGCAACAAAGACAGGTCCACGTTTGAGTTTCCAGTTTTCCATAATCACCCTGGAGTCTCCAAGAATCAGAAATTAATTACAATGTCACAATCAACTCAAGAAATCATCAAGACATTATAACATTTCTGAGATAGTAGCGACTGCCAATGCTGGAGAATCTGAGATAACAAGGTGTAGAGCTGGATGAACACAGCAGGCCAAGCAGCATCAGAAGAACAGGAGCAGGACCTTTCTGAAGAAGGGTCTAGACCCGAAACATCAGCTTTCCTGCTCCTCTGATGCTGCTTGGCCTGCTGTGTTCATCC
>NC_063356.1:2580760-2609030 GCF_021869965.1 Rhincodon typus | reverse complement strand
TTCCTGCTCCTCTGATGCTGCTTGGCCTGCTGTGTTCATCCAGCTCTCCACCTCGTTATCTCTTATAACATTTCTGTTTCTCTTAAATTTTCTCAACACTTCAGTTTATTCATCATAATAATATTGAAGATTGTTTGACTGACAGTCAGATACCATCAGGAATTGAAATGTACAAACGTAGAGACAAGGAGCAGGAGTAGGCCATTTGGCCCTTTGAGCCTGCTCTGCCATTTAATATAATCATGGCTGATCCTCTACCTCAATGCCATATTCCCACTTTCTCTCCATACCCGTTGATGCCTTTAAAATCCAAAAATCTATCTATCTCGATAGGAACATACAACTGAAACATGCTCCATTTGGCTGTGGTCAGGGCAGGAATGTACAAGTATTGGATTTTTCTGACGACCAATTGTTGGAATATGGGTCAGGACATTGGAGAAAGAAGTCACATGATGAAACCTGATGTTTCAGCGTGATGGAATATTTCCCCACTGATCTGGATATGTGTAACTCCAAAAATATACAACTCTATTCAGAATTCTTGACTGGCATTCCATCCACCATTTTCAACATCTGCTCCCTCCACCACTGATGCTTGGTAACAGCAGCGTATACCACCTACAAGATGCACTGCAGAAAGGATTCTTCGACAGCATAGAACATAGAACAGAACAGTACAGCACAATACAGGCCCTTCGGCCCACGATGTTGTGCTGACCTATTATCCTACTCTAAGATCAAACTACCCTGCATACCCTACATTACATTATCCTCCATGAGCCTATCCAAGAGTCTCTAAAGTATCTGACTCCACTACCACTGCCGGCAGCGCATTCCACACGCCCACCACTCTCTGTGTGAAGAACCTACCTCTGACATCTCCCCTATACCTTCCTCCAATAACCTTAAAATTATGCCCCCTCGTAATTGTCATTTCCGCCCTGGAAAAAAGTCTCTGACGATCCACTCTATCTATGCCTCTCATCATCTTGTAAACCTCTATCAAGTCACCTCTCATCCTTCTTCGCTCCAATGAAAAAAGCCCTAGCTCCCTCAACCTTTCCTCATAGGACCTTCCCTTCATTCCAGGCAGCATCGTAGTAAATATCCTCTGCACTGTTTCTAAAGCTTCCACATCCTTCCTATAATGAGGCGACCAATTCTTCCAAACTTGCAAACTCTACTATCTAGAAGGACAAGGGCAGCAGATGCATAGCAACACCACAACCTGAAATTTCCCCTGTAAGCACCATACCCTCCTGACTTGAAACTATCGGGCTGGATTTTAGCAGGGTTAGGTGAATCGCTCACCAGATGCTAGAACAGCTGAGCCTGGAGATGGATCCAAGAGTAGAGGGATGTGGGGCTGGGAAGGAGCTGTGTTTTGGATGGCAGGCAATGAAGAAGGACAGCGGTAGGGTGACATCTTTGGGCAGGTGCCCCGATACAGACAGGGCTCTCTCTGAATGATGTACCTCACTTACTTCTCATCATTTCAATATTTTGCTTAAAAAGAATGAACTGCCCACTCATGCCAATATATTATGTTGTGGACAGCACATTATTGTGGCTGATTGGTCTAGCACCCAGCTCAATTGACCCTTATTTACTTATTGAAATAAACCAGGCAGTTTGTCAATGTTTTCACCCGCACACCTGCTATGTTATGGGGGATAGCTGAGGGATGGAAAATGGGGTTAGAATAGTTTGGTGGTTGCTATTGACCAGTGCAGACTGAATGAGCCAAAGTGCTGTTTTCTTTGCTGTAGATCCCTGTGATTTGATCAGTCTAATGAGCAAATAGTTTCTCTCTTATTCTAAAATTCTGTGAAAGGTAGTTTAGGTTGGGTTCAATGAAACAGAGTTGGTCTAGTTGGACCGAACAGTATTTGTCTCTTGCTCAGATATTAGTTATTGGTCTTTAAGAGTTAGAATGCAGGACATGTTTCCACAGCGATGGGCCTCTCTTGTGTTGAAAGATATACTTAAGCAATCACACTGTTTGAGATCAAACAATAACCTGTTGATTGTAAAGGTCACGAAGATGTTGCCTCAGTCCCAAGCGTAACCCAGTCAATATCTGTCAGAATAAATTGAATGCAAGTCTACCCATCACCTTTTGAAATTTAACCATTAGTTGGTAGAAGGAAATAGGAATCCCTGGAGTTTTTCACTAGCAACCTTCAATCTCTTCAGCAATAACAAATTCAAGTTCTATAATGCTCTCACTGGGGCCAAAATCAGTCTGGATTGGTTAATCTCAAAGACATGAAAAAGAATAATTGATCCCTGGGAGTGAATGATACTGAAATCTAATTGAGAGTTTGTATGGATTACAGAGAAATAAGAGGTGCCAGAAGAGGACTGCAGGCTGTGATCTAATTGAGGGGTTCTACAGGTAACCGGCACTATCTAATCTATGTGCAACTAGATTACTAGATATTAATTCTCAATACAAAAGATAATTTGAAATGATTTTGGACAAATAATATATTTAGGAATCAAACCTCCTGTGGGTATGTTTATTAGGGACAGTGTAGAGGAGGCTTTACTCTGTATCTTAATCTGTGCTAAACCTGCCCTGGGAGTATTTTCTGGGGACGGTGTAGAGGTAGCTTTACTCTGTACCTAACCCTATGCTGTACCTGTCCTGAAGTGTCAGACAGAGCAATATCAAGGGTACTTTACTTTCCATTTAAAAGAATAGACAGAGCTTTACTCTGTATCTAACCCCGTGTTGTACCTGTCCTGGAAGTGATTGATGGGGTCAGTGGGCATTGAGGTGTATCATATGGATAGGATCAAATTTAAACAAAAATAAAATTTGAATTAGCAAAGAAGGCTGGAGTGCATAGACACACAGACGCATGCTCACAAGCAATTGCTCTTTTGCTTTCCTGCGTTAATTGACAGGTTTCCCTTAACAATATGAACTTTGATTTAGCCAGCCAACAAGAGCTTGGAGTGAGTCAGCCTTGTTACAGCAAGGAAAGCATTCAGCTATTTTATTGAGTGCTGCAGTCTGCCTTGCAATAGTTTAGAGCTAAATCCAGATTGATTCTTCAAATGGTGCATCACCAATTGGAATGTTTTCCGATATTTGATATGTGGGTAACTGACAAGGCACTGGGAACTAACTCCAGGAGCTGGCATCAGTCCCAAAGTCATATTTCATTTAAAATAGCTCTTCATCTCTCAATAAGATGATGAACAAAGTGTGACATTTTTGTTTTGAATGACCTTTGTCAGCTGTGGGGCACTTAATTTGATTTTTTTAAAAGATAATTCATGGAATGTGGGCATCGCTGACTGATACCACATTTATTAGTCATCCAGTGGCAGGTTGGGGTCAATCACATTGCTGTGGGTCTGGAGTCACATGTGCGCCAGGTAAAGACGGCAGATTTGCTTTCCTCAAAGGCATTAAGGAATCATATGAGTCTTTACAAGAATTGATAATGGTTATGTGGTTGAGATTAAGCTAGATTTTAATTCCAGATTTTCAAAATAAAAATCCATATTTAATCATCTGCCATGTCAGAATTTAAACACACATCCCCAGAACAATAGCCTGGGGCTCTGGATTATTTGAGCACTACACCACCACCTTACCTTCAAAAGAAAAGTGACTTTATTATGCTCATTAGCAGCTGATCCATTAAGTTTGGATGAGTCCAGTCCCTTTCTCTTCCAGATTGTGAGCAAGGTGCAGAGGTAGTGAAATACTTGTACTCATGCCAAGGTGGGGATGCTGGTGAGCAGATGGTGTAGCCACAGTTTGCTCAGTTGACAGCCCTTGAGGACTCATTATGAGCACAGTAGGGTTGTAAGCTGATTGCCAAGAAAGACTGCAGTTTCCTTGGAAGTCGTGGCAGACTCCAAACTAAAATAGCCAATTTGTAGATTTTTGTTTTGTACTGTTTGTTAGTCATTCATTCATTGTGTGACTCATTGGAACCGCAAACAACAGAAAATATTCAACCAAAACACTAATTTTTACAACAGAAAGCAATTAGATTTCCAAAATATGTTAATGATTGGAGATGAAATGTGACAATGGATTAATTGCACTTCTGCCTTCAACATTAACCTCAAAACTAGTCACTTTATACCCGGAAATGAAAACAGAAATTGCTGGACAAACTCAGCAGATCTGACAGCATCTGTGGAGAGAGAAACAGAGTTAATGTTTTGAGTCTGATATGAGTTTTGACTCTAACTGTCCATAGATGCAGCTGAATTTCCCCAGAACTTTCTGTTTACAGTTCAGATTTCCAGCATCCACAGTGTTTCGCTTTCATTTTACATTTAGATCTAGAGATTTGCAATTTTTTTCTCTCCAGATAATTATCCAATTCTTAAAGACTTTGGTTGAATCAGCCTCCACCACACTCTCAGGCAGTGTTTTTCAGTTTACAGCGTAAAATAGAGTGGCCCTGTGTCAGTTGTAATTTTTTTGCCAAAAGCCTTAATTCAGTATTCCCTGGAATAGAATGCATCCGCGATAATTTCCTTGAACAATATGTAATGGAACCTATGAGGGAGCAAGCTATGCTAGATCTAGTCCTGTGTAATGAGACAGGAATAATTAATGATCTCACAGTTAGGGATCCTCTCGGAAGGAGCGATCACAGTATGGTCGAATTTAAAATACAGATGGAGCGTGAGAAGGTTAAATCCAGTACCTATGTCCTGTGCTTAAACAAAGGAGACTATGAAGGAATGAGGGAGGAGTTAGCTAAGGTAGAATGGGAGCAAAAACTTTATGGTAGGTCAGTTGAGGAACAGTGGAGGACTTTCAAAATGATTTTTCACAGTGCTCAGCAGAAGTATATTCCAGTGATAAGGAAGAACTGTAGGAAAAGAGCCAGCCATGGATTTCTAAGGAAATAAAGGAAAGTATCAGATTGAAAAAAAACACATACAAAAATACAAAGAGTAGTGGGAAACTAGTAGACTGGGAAATCTTTAAAGGCCAACAGAAAGCCACAAAAAAAGTTATAAAGAAAAGTAAGATAGATTATGAAAGTAAACTAGCTCAGAATATAAAAACAGGCCGCAAAAGTTTCTATAAATATGTAAATTGTAAAAGAGTGGCGAAGGTAAACATTGGTCCTTTAGCGATGAGAAGATCAATTTAATAACTGGGAATGAGGAAATAGCCGAGATATTAAACAGTTATTTCGTGTCGGTCTTTACAGTGGAAGACACAAATAACATGCCGAAAACTAATGGCAAGAAGGTTGTAGCAGGTGAGGACCTAGAAACTATCATTATCACTAAGGAGGCAGTGCTGGGCAAGCTAATGGGGCTAAAGATAGACAAGTCTCCTGACCCTGATGAAATGCATCCCAGGGTACTAAAAGAGGTGATGGGGGAAATAGCAAATGCACCAGTAATTATCTACCAAAATTCACTGGACTCTGGGGTGGTTCCCGCAGATTGGAAAACAGCCAGTGTGACGCCACTGTTTAAAAAAGGAAGTAGACAAAAAGCAGGTAACTATAGGCCAGTTAGCTTAACTTCGGTAGTGGGGGAAATGCTTGAATCTATCATTAAGGAAGAAATAGCAAGACATCTGGATATAAATTGTCCCATTGGAAACACCCAGCATGGGTTCATGAAGGGTAGGCCATGTTTAACTATTTTGGTGGAATTCATTTTGGACATTACTTGCATGGTGGACAATGGGGAACCTGTGGATGTGGTGTATCTGGATTTCCAGAAGGCATTTGACAAGGTGCCACACCAAAGGCTGCTACATAAGATAAAGTTGCACGGTATTACAGGTAATGTATTGGCAGAGATAGAGGATTGGTTGACCAGTAGAAAGCAAAGTGTAGGGGTAAATGGGTGTTTTTCTGGTTGGCGGTCAGTGGCTAGTGGTGTGCCTCAGGGATCAGTGTTGGGACCGCAATTGTTTACAATTTACATAGATGATTTGGAGTTGGGGACTAAGTGTGGTGTGTCAAAATTTGCAGATGACACTAAGGTGAGTGGTAGAGCAAAGTGTGCAGAAGACATGAAAGTCTGCAGAGGGATATAGATAGTCTAAGTGAGTGGGCAAAGGTCTGGCAGATGGAGTACAATGTTGATAAGTGTGAGGTCATCCATTTTGGTAGGAATAACAGCAAAATGGACCATGTTTTAAATGATAAAAAATTGCAGCACACTGCTGTGCAGAGGGACTTGGGTGTCCTTGTGCATGAATCGCTAAAAGTAGGATTGCAGGTGCAGCAGGTGATTAAAAAGGCAAATGGAATTTTGTCTGCCATTGCTCGAGGAATGGAGTTTAAAAACAGGGAGGCTATGCTGCAGCTGTATAGGGTCCTGGTGAGGCCACACCTGGAGTACTGTGTGCAGTTTTGGTCTCCTTACTTGAGAAGAGATATACTAGCACTGGAGGGCGTGCAGAGTTGAGAGGGTTGGATTATGAGAAGAGACTGAGTAGTCTGGGACTATATTCATTGGAATTCAGAAGAATGAGGGGAGATCTTATAGAAACATAAAAGATTATGAAGGGAATAGATAAGGTGGAAGCAGGGAGGTTGTTTCCGCTAGCAGGTGAAACTAGGACTAGAGGGCATCACCTCAAAATAAAGGGAAGCAGATGTAGGACTGAGGTCAGGAGGAACTTCTTCACCCAAAGGGTTGTGAATCTGTGGAATTCCCTGCCCAGTGAAGCGGTTGAAGCTACCTCACTGAATGTTTTTAAGGCAAGGCTAGATAAATTTTTGAACAGTAAAGGAATTAAGCGTTATGGTGAGTGGGCGGGTAAGTGGAGCTGAGTCTCAAAAAGATCAGCCATGATCTTATTAAATGGCGGGGCAGGCTCGAGGGGCCGGATGGCCTACTCCTGCTCCTAGTTCTTATGTTCTTATGTTGTTATGGTCCACAATCCCTCTGCTAATGGGATCAGTTTTTCCCAATCTAGTCTGTCCAGACCCCTCACAATTTTGAACCCTGTATTGAATTTCCTCTTAACTTTCTTAACTCCCAGGAGCACAGCCCCACTCTATCCAAGAAATTGAATATCCTTCTCCCTCGAATCATTCTCACAAAATCTTTTCTGCATTATCTCAAATAATTTCAAATCCTTCCTAAAGTACCTAGAACAGGACTCAATAACTCAGTTGAAGCTGAACCAATATTCAATACAAGTTCATTATAATCTTAAGTAAAAATCGGAAAAACTGTTTTGTTGTAAATCAGAAACAAAAACAGAAATCGCTGGAAAAGCTCAGCAGGTCTGGCAGCATCTTTGGAGGGAAATCAGAGTTGATGTTTCGGGTCGAGTGACCTCTGAGGAAGGGTCACTGGATCCAAAATATTAACTTTAATTTTTATCCACAGATGCTCCCAGACCTGCTGAGCTTTTCCAGCGATTTCTGTTTTTGTTTATTATAATTTTGTTGTTTTTGTACTCAATTCCCTTATTTATAAAGCCGTGTATTTTACTCACCATTTTCTGAACTTTCCCTGGCACCTTGTGCATATTTACAATCTGGTCTGTCTACCCACTCCCTTCTCTGCATTAAATTTCATCTACCATGTATCTGCCTATTTCACCAACCTTTGAGTCCTCTTAAAGTTTAACACTATCTTCACAATTGAGTCCCAAGTTCTGTGTAATCCTAAAATTATGAAATTGAAAGCAGATTACTAACAGCAACAGCTGAGGAACTGTCCTTTTTATTTATTAATTGGATGTGGACATTGCTAGCTAGGGTAGCATCTATTGCCCATCCCCAATTGTCCATTGGGCAGTTAAGAGTCAACCATGTTGCTGAGCGTCTGGAATCACATGTAGGCCAGATGAGGTAAGGACGACAGTTTTCTTCCCTAAAAGACATTCTTGAACCAAATGGATTTTTCCAACAATTGACAACGGTCTCATTATCAACATTAGACTCTTAATTCCAGATTTTTATTATATTCAAAGTTCACAATCTGCCATGGTGACATTCAAACCCAGGTCCCTAGAACATTAACTGGCTTTTTGGGTTAATGAACTGGTAATCATACCACAAGCCCATCATCTTTCCCTTACTCCATTGATGCATCTTAATATATCTCTGCTGGTTCTTCCTGATTATTCCATGTTTGTCCAGGTAGTTGTTAATTTAGTCCCAAACTCGTGGTTCTAAAAATGTTCCTACTACCAATCTTAAACTGACTAGCCTGTATCCTTACATATTTTTAAAGCATGGTGTAACATTTGCAATTATCCAGTCCTTTGGCACCACCCCGTTATGTAAAGGAGATTAGAAAATTATGGTCAGTGTCTCAACAATTGCCATTTTTGCTTCCCTGAGAATAGTTTGATTAAGTTTTCCAGGCCTGGTGACTTATCAACTTTAAATACACCCTGTCTATTTAATACTTTCATTTTATCCATAATAATCCATTCAGTGTCTCTTTTCTAACTTAAGCAGCATCTCCTTTCATGGCAAAGAAAGAGACAACAAATCAATTTAGTACCTCAGGCATGTCATCTGCCTCCATGCACAAATCTTCTTTTGATTCATTATCGGGCCCATTCCTCCTTTTACCAACACTTACACAGTTTATATGTCTACAGGATGTTATATATGATCAGTTAGTATTTGAAAGGGTGGAGTGAATTCATCAGCCAAGTCCCGCCATCACGATATAAAGGACATAGAGGAACTGACCATTGTTTTGATAGCTGTCCTTAGTGTTAACAGCTAAAGTAACAATGTGAACTTGCTCTTAAGTTGAGCCTAATGTATCCCAAGAGACCATTACATATCTTAAATATAATGTAAGTCATTATTAAGTAATATGTAATAAACACATTCTGTTTAACTAAGACCAAGCCTATCTCCTGCCTAGAACATGTGAGCATCATTCTGCATATGGCATCAGCAGCCTAGACTAACACCAATAAGGATAGATAATGGCAGGACCCTGAACAGCATTGAAGTGCAGAGGGATCTTGGGGCTCAAGTCCATAGCTCTTTGAGAGTGGCCACAAAAGTAGATAGGGTGGTAAAGAAGGAGTATGGCAAGCTTGTCTTTATTTGTCGGGGAATCAATTACAAGAGTCAGGTTGTCATGTTGCAGCTTTATAAGACTTTGGTTACGCCGTACTTAGAGTATTGTGTTCACTTCTGGTTGCCACACTACAGGAAGGATGTGGAAGCTTTGGAGAGGGTACAGAAGAGATCTACCAGTGTGCTGCCTGGATTACAGGGTATGAGCTATAAGGAGAGGCTAGAAAAACTTGGAGTGGTGAGGCTAAGGGGAGTCCTGATAGAAGTCTATAAAATTATGAGATGCATACAGAGGGTTAACAGTCAGAATCTTTTTCCCAGTTTTGAAATGTCTAGTACTAAGGGGTGTACATTTAAGGTGAGGGGGGGGAGTTCAAAGGAGATGTGAGGGACAGGTTTTTTGGCACAGACAGTTGTAGGAGTGTGGAACGTGCTGCCAGGGGTGGTGGTGGAGGCAGATACAATAGGAGCGCTTAAGGGACTTTTAGATAAGCACATGAATATGCGAGAAATGGAAGGATATGGACCAAAGGCAGGTAGAAGGAAATAGTTTTATTTGGCATCATGCTGGCACAACATTGTGGGCTGATAGGACCATTCCTCTGCTGTACAGTTCAATGTTTTATGTTCTAAGAAGGATTTGTGGCAGCAAATCTACCCAATGCATCCATGATGGTTCAGATGGATGACCATGACAATATACTGTAGGAAACTTCTGGATTCTCCTTTATTTTAGATGCCAGTCTCTGCTCATACTCTCTCTTTGCTTCTTTTATTACTATTTTTCATTTTTTCCCCATACCTTCGATATTCATCCTGTTTATTATCCACCTGACATTTGTCATATGCAACATTTCTCAGCTCTATTTTATTCTTTATCTTGTTAGTTATTCATAGAGCTTCAATTTGTTTGTCCTACTTTTCCTCCTTTTAGTAATGTACTTCAGTGTATTTAGGTGGCACAGTGGCACACTGCTGCCTCACAGCGCCAGGGACTTGGGTTTGATTCCAGCCTCAGGTGACTGTCTGTGTGGTGTTTGCACATTCTCCCTGTTTCTGCTGGGTGCTCCAGTTTCCTCCCACTGTCCAAAGATGTGCAGGGTAGGTGGATTGGCTATGGGAAATGTGGGGATAGGGTGGGATATACTTTGGAACATCTTTCTGCACTGTAGGGTTTCTTTGACTCAACTGTGCCTGTTAAGCTCTTTGAAAGCAATCCAATATTCCATTACAGTTTTGTCTGTCAATCTTTGATTGCAATTTACCTGGACCAGATCTTTTGTCAACCCAATGAAATTGACCCACCCCAGTTATTATATACACCACATTTGCTCTTGTCTTTTTCCATTGTCAGTCCAAAACATATGATATAATGATCGCTATTCCCTAAATGTTCTAGAATTGACACTTGGCCAACTTCATTTCCCACAACCAAATCCAAAAATGTGTCTTCCTTGTTGGGCAGGAAAACTAAAGATCTAGAAAATTAAAGCCGACCAAACTTCAGAAAATCTTCTCTCAATGTCTTTTACATAATTACTATGTCAATCTGTATTAGGATACTCAAAAGTCTTCATTATAATGAGTTGATATTTCTTTTACCTTTCTGCAATTTCCTTGCAAACTTGATCTTTTCTTTTTTCCCACTAGTTGGCATATAGAAAATACTTAGTAGTTTAATGGTGTCTCAATTGTTTCTTTGTAGTAATCAAATGGAATAAGTCATTGAGCCCTCTAGAGTTTCCTCTCTCTCCAGAACAGACCAGGTTTCTCTCAGTCAAGATTGTAATTGTACTGTGCCTTTAAGAGTGCTCACCTTGAAATGTTCTGCTTGCTAGTTCATCTGCCTTGTATTTCCAAGTTGCACATCTGAAAACTATTGTTTTGCTGTCATACCTGCTTTGCCGTTTGTAAAATGTTTTGCTGTTTTAAATAAACTAACCCATAGAGTTTATCAATCCCTAATGAGTGATTGATTATCATTAATGTAACATGGTGAACATCTGTGGAAAAAAATCTTGCTGATGCGCCCGATCATCTTCAAAAGTCAATGTTAATCATCCAACAAAACAAACGGTTGGCCGTCGTAAATCATTCTACAGTGCATGAGGCAACCCTCGACGTCTTTGTTTGCTACAGCATTGGAGAGTGTTGAAAACACAACTTGCTGGTAAGCAGGAAAATCCCCAACAAGAGGCCAGTTTAACCCACTGATAATAGGCAAGTGATCAGGAAGTGTATTGTACTGATAGAGAGCAAGGGAAAGCCAAAGGCATATTGTCAAAATGTCTACAAAATTAAAGTGAGACACAACAGCCTGCTTAACAGAACTGAAAATGTTTAAACAGCAGTCAGAGATATTGCTTTTGGATTTGGGTATGTATGATGCAGAAAAGCAAGCCATTAAGATTTGCTTATTAATTAGGACTCAAGCTCCACACATAATTTACATGTCAGAACTAAAAGCCAAAGTGCTAAATAAAATCCACCAAAAGACATGGGCCACAATAGAGACCGTTTCAAAGTCAGATTAAACTTCCATATTAATTGTTGAACATTCACGTCATTAAGACAGAAACTGACAGAATCTATAGACCACTTCATTAACAGATGCAGAGAAAAGGCCTCATTTGTGATTTTTCTCAGAGCCAGATAGATCTACATCACAGAAAAAATCCCTTTGACCCATCAAGTCTGCATTGGTCAAAAACAAACCCCAATTTTGGAATATCTGAGCAAATTTGAGGCCTACATCTAAGGAAAGCCTTGGAGGGGATTTAGAGGAGGTTCACAAGAATGATCCCAGGGATGAAGGGCTAGTCATATGAGAAGTGGTTTGAGACTCTGCGTCTGTACTTGATGGAGTTTAGAAGAATGAGGGGGATTTCATTAAAACTTACAAAATACTGAGAGCCTGGATAGAGTGGAGATGGAGAAGATGTTTCCACTAGTAGGAGAGACTTACACCTGAGAACACAATCTCTGAGTGAAGTGATGACCCTTTAGAACTGAGATGAGGAGGATTTTTTTCGGCCGGAGGGTGGTGACTCTGTGGAACTCCGGAACTGTGCAAGCCAAGTCATTGGGTGTCTTTAAGGCAGAGATAGATAGCTTCTTGATTAGTAAAGGGATCAAGGCTTATGGGGAGAAGGCAGGAGAATGAGATTGAGAAATACATCAGGCATGGTCTGAATGGCGGAGCAGACTTGATGGGCTAAATGGCCTCATTCTATATATCTTATGGTCTTATGGTTTTAGCTTCAATAATCCCATTTTCCAGCACCGTCACTCTCTACTTCCTGCCACTCTTCCTGTGAGGAGCTGACAAGCAGAATTATTGAGTTGGTCATTATACCCACCTCTACAAAAGCTTTCCAGAAAGCTTTTTAATTCAGGTCAAAAACTTTGAGCATCATAGAGGTGCTGAAGGATAGATAGTAGTATGAAGTGATCCTCACTGATTCATGAAGCTTGTAGTCCTAAGTGCAAACCTCAATAATTACCACAATCATTAGAACACCCAAACATAGCAATATGTGTGTACAGTGTAACCTTCTGCATGTGCCAAGGAAATGTGCGAATTTTAATCAATTTTTCAAAGCATTTAGCAGAGTAGGTCACTGGCAGAGGCAGGGCACTAGAGCAAAGGTTAATGCAGCTTCAAGGAGCTGTGCACCGACCCAAACAGACCATGCACCAGGAGTATTTTCCAGCTGCAATAAAAACCAGCTGGTATCCTGCCAGAGACATATACATGAAGTGATGGACAAACTGGAATGACAAGACAAGGAGAGGTGAACACATTTCGAAACTGTCAATCCTGCAGAAAACATTGATGTTATCAGACTGCCTGAAGTGTTTACAAAAATTCAAATTTTCTGTTTTCGGAAATCCTGTGACTGTTGTTGACTAAGATTGACAGTGGGGAAACTGTCAATATACTACACTTGCAAACTCTACAAAATGTGACCCCACAGACTTGGAAACCATGGCAAAACCTACAAATTTAAAACTTTCATTGTATAGCATTTCATCAATACCCTGTGTAGAATCAATACTGATGACTTGCACTTTCTTCTGAATTAGTGGAGCTAAAATCTCAGCTCTCTGCTTTGGGAGGAACATGAATGTTCAGGAAAATCAGGATCAATCCACAATTGAGAATACCATCTCTGAGATGATGAACTCTTCGTGGATATCTCTGCTCAGCTCATAAAGATGAAGTCAGAAGTCTGACTTCACCTGATGAAGGAGCATCAGTCCAAATCTCGTGATTTTAAATAAACCTGGCATCGCGTGACTTCTGACTTTGTCCACCCCAGTTGAACACAAACATCTCCACATCACAAAGATGAATAAATAGCTGAAAGAAAAAGAGACAAAGAAAGATGAACTAAAAGCTCTGTATCATCAATTGAATTAAAATATTGCTGGTTTAGTGGAAGATCTGGAGTAAATCACATGTTGCTGATAAAGTGATCAGGCTCATACATGCAGCTATAGAAACATCAGTTTGAACTCGAACATAGAACACAGAACAGCACAGCACATGCACAAACGCTTTGGCCCGACATGTCTGTGCTGACCAGGATGCCATTCTAAACCAATTCCATCTGTCTGCACATGCTTCGTATCTCTCTATTCCCTGCCTGTTCATGTGTTTATCTAAATGTCTCTTAAACATTGCTATCGTATCTTATTCTACCACCTCTCTTGGCAATGCATTCCAGGCACCTACCACCCCCTGTGTAAAAGACTTCCTTCACACATCTCCTTCAAACGTCTGCTTCTTATCTTAAACCTATACCCCCAGTATTTGACATTTCCACCCTGGGAAAAAGACTCAGACTATCCACTCTATCCATGCTTCTCATAATTTTATACACACTATCAGGTCACTCCTCAGCTTTTGACACTCTTGCAAAAGCAATCCAAGTTTGTCCAACCTGTCCTTGTAGCTAATATACTCCAATCCAGGCAACGTCATGGTAAATCTCTTCTGCACCTTCCCCAAAGCCTCCACATCCTTCCTAGAGTGCGGTGACCAGAACTATACACAATACTCCAAATGTGGCCTAACTAAAGTCTTATAGAGCTGTTATATAACTTGCCAATTTTTATACTCAACACTCCAACCGATGAAGGCAAGCATGCCATACACCTTCTGTACTATGGTATCCACTTGTGTTTCCACTTTTAGAAAGTAGTATTCTTGCATTCCAAGATCCTTCTGTATATCGTTGCTTCCACGGGTCTTGCCATTTATTGTATTCTTTCCTCTTGCTTTTGAGCTCCCAAGATGCGTCACCTTACACTTGTCCACCTGCCATTTTGTTGAAAGTACAGCTTCCTCCGCACTGTCCCAATCAAACACCAAGGACAAGTACAGCGCAAGTTTAGACAAAGAGTAAAGTTTTCTCTACGGTATTGCACTGAATGCAAAGCTTTCTCTGCTCTTTAAACTGAAAGTAAAGTGCCTGCTACACTAGCCCGATCAAACAACCCCAGGTCAGGGACAGCAGAGTGTTAGATATGGAGTAAAGCTTCCTTTGCTTTTCCAAACTGTAAGTAAAGCTCTCTCCATTCTTTTAAATTGAGGCTTCAGTGATTGGGTATTTACAAATGGCAGGGGCATTTACAGCTGATGAGGCTGGGCAGGGGGAGGTATTTACAGCCAACAGGATGGGGGGGTATTTACAGCTGGAGTAAGGAGGTAATTATAGGCATTCAGTTCGATCATGTGCTAACACCAGGTTGGTTCAAACCTGTCCAATGAACTTTTGGCCTCCTGCAACAGGATCAATCAGACTTTTGATTGGCTGCTCTCCAATTGCAGTTGCCACTCCCACAGTGTGGAAATATGTTTGGGTGATGAAGGAATGTGGAGAGGGCTCACACCCTGCTGCTGGGCACCCAGGCCAGTCACCGAGCAGTCACTCTTATTGGTCTGATCTCATCAAACCAATGCAGGACACTACAACAAACGTGATTAAACAGGTGGACACAGTAAGGAGCTGCAAATCACGGATATGACAGTCCTTTCGGAAATAAATGCCAGCAATTATGCTCCAGGGAAAGAACTCAAACAGGGCACAGAGAATCTGGAGTATAAAACCAGAAGCTTCAAAATGAACTGGAAGCTCTTAAGGTATAAAACAGTAAACGCCAAGTGACTTTGAACCACTCAAAGCAGCTGGAGGATCAAATCAGTCTATGATCAATCTGGAAAAAAACTTGGCTGTAACATTTCACGATAAGCAACTTTCAGAACAGCACCTGCATTCCACAGAAGACAAACTCGACAATACAAACATGTGCTTTGTGTATACAATGTTAAGACTCTGCATAGACAAACAAAAACAGAAGTTACTGGAAACTGTGGAGCTGGAGAAACACTGCAGATTTCTGAAGATTGGTCCCGACCCAAAATGTCAACTTTCCTGCTCCTCTGAAGCTGCCTGGCCTGCTGTGTTCCTCCAGCTCCACTCTGTGTTATCTCTGACTCCAGTATCTGTAATGTCTGCTTTGTAATTTATAATGTGGTTTACAGTTTTAAAGAAATTAACCCATGGAGTTAATATATCTAGTCATCTTCCTTTCTTCCTTTTGCCATCTTTCCTTAACAGGAAATATCTAAGAATATTTAGTGTACAGACTCAAAACATTACCAACACAAAATAATGTTGAGACTTTACTGAAAACAACATTTCAGTCTCTGCCTTTTTTAGTTGTCTATTTCTGTTAAATAAATTTGAGACTAGTTTAACAACGAGACAGGGTAGCCCTTTGAAAGTGAACATGGAACTGAAAAGAAGTTACTAACAACTCACATTGAGTTAGTCTGACCTTTCCCGGAAGCAATAATCAAACAGCATAAATAATCAACTAAGACCACTTCAAATACCTGCATATTCTGGCACAGAACTGCATGCATCACAGAGGTTTGAAAGATGAAGAAAATAATTCTTTGGATTAGATCAGGAGTTCGATTTTTGAATCAGAATAATAATGCAGCACTTTCGATTCAAGATTTTGTTGCGTGTACACAGTGGATGACAGCTTTGAAATTTAAACAAAGCCTAAGCCAAACAGCAGAGTTTCCATTTATGCACTGTCAGGATTTAGTTACAATAGGATTTGTACTTAATCTTAAATAGATTACAGAAGCAAATTCATCATCTCTGATTAACTTTCACTGTAATCATCCTAGCAACATTCTCCATTAGTCTCCACATATAAGGAATAAATTCAAACTGTGATGAATACTTTTATATCTTAAGTGTTTTGTAATCAGATTTTATTTATTTTATGGCATTAAAATTTACCAAACTGGTTGTTAATTTTTGTCCTTTTGTAGAACATAAATAGCTTTGAATTGAACATCAGGGAATGTCACTGCAGAACAGAACAGAGATGTTACATTAGTTGACACTATTCAGTTTTGGGAGTTCAGAACAGCTGATAATTCATGAGAGAACATTGATAAATTGAGAATGGTATAAAGACCAATTCATTTTGTTGAAGAACAAGACATGTAACAGATGTTGGAAGAAAGAGGGAGGGCCCTGTACACTTTCCTTCCCACTCACATCTCATGCCAATGCAAAACTCCAGGATAAGAGAGATATAAATTAATACAAGCGGAGAGATGTACCCCTTTATGACAACCACACATGTATGGACTCCTCAAAGTGGTTACTGAGCTAAGAACGTATGCGTATGCATGCACCTGTGAGTATGAATGTGTGTTTGTGCGAGAGTGTGTGAAAGAGTGTTGATGTGAACTTGTGTGTGTGACCATGTCCATTTGTGCGAGCATGGGTGCGTGTGCAAACAAGAGTGTGTGTGTCTGTGTGAGAAAGAGGATATGAGAGTATGTGTGTAGGTGTGTGTGCGCGCGTCTGTGTGAGAGAGAGTGTGTGACAGTATATGTGTAAGTGTGTGAGGCCATGTGAGTAAGTGTGTATCTGTGAATACAAAAGATACTATGTGTGAGCATATATGTGAGACCGTGTGTATGTGTGCATGACAGAGTGTGTGCACATCAATAGTGTAGACCTAATTCTGCATTCCAGTGGATGCCTTGGCCTCTTTTATAATTCTAGTAAATTCACTGTATCTTTTCCATGGATACAATAACCTTTTAATGAGTTGTAATGAACTATATACCTGTGTGAGAATGAGTCTTTGTGTGCATGTGAGCATGTGTATGTATGTGTTTGCGTGTGTGTGTGTGTGTGTGTGTGTGTGTGTGTGAGTTTGTGTGCGTGTGTGAGAGTTTGTGTGTGTGTATGTGTGAGACAGCGAGAGAGAGAGAGAACGTGTTAGTATGTGTGAGTGTGAGTTTGTGTGTTTGAGTGTGTGTGTGTGTTTGAGTGTGCATGTGTGTGCACTGGAAACCAAGCCCCTCTATTCCTGCAGTATTCACAAAAGTTAAAGGTTTTATCAAGGATTGAAAAATTCCCCCAATTTCCCTGTCTTTTAGACTTAGATTGACAGAAAGTATGGACCAGTTTTCCAAACTTAACAAGAATTATTATTTATTATAAATGAATAGGCTCTAGCTACAAGAAAATAACTATAAACTGTTGATATATAACTATGAATTAAAACTCTAAACTTCTGTTAGACCAAACCCCATATGTACACATGTACACAAAATTAAATGGGTGTCATGGGTGGAGGGAAAGACTGGGACAGGATTTCAATAGTCCTTGTCCACAGGGTTCACTGAGACGATCCTTTTGGTTCATCAGGACATGCTGCTTCTTATCTTCCTTCTTCAGATACTTTTACTTGCTGCAGGAGGCACAGGGCGACTGGTTCACAACTTATAAAGTCTCTGACTTATTTGTTCAAATTAACGACTTATAGCAACTAGCAAGTGAAAATAAGTTGGCTCTAGGCATTTTTTTTTACTGCGGAGACAAAGACAAAACCTTCCTTTCCAGGGATGTGATGGCTTCAGACCCTAACTTTCACACCCACAAGCTTTTCAGATACCTAGAAGGCAATCACATCGTTTTTGTCATTCCCCAGACCAATCAGCAACTTGTTACCAACCAAATCTCCTTTCATTCACATCCCTGGCTCCAGCCTGTCTATAGTAAATTTCTCCCCAATACCACTGAACCTGCCCACCAACAACACCCACCCCCAGCCATTCCCTCATTGCTTGAATAAAGAACAGCACTCACAATGAGTTTCAGTAATTTGTTTATTAAAAATGCAGCAATCCCTTCCACAATCATTGTTTTTTTTTTGACAAACCTTTTCCAGTTTCAGTCCATAATCAAAAGTACAGAATTTTGCTTCAGCCAAATGTTGTTGAAATAAGGGATGTTGACAGGACAAGGCAACAGCACTTTAATGTGAAAAAAATCCTCTTCCTTTCAAGTGTTGATAGTGTCATGTTAAATGGAATAATGTTATATTGATACACGTCTTTTCTACCTATTTAAAAGGAGTCTCTCTGGTTGCTTCAGTTGATAAAACTCCATGCCCTCTCTTCAGATAACTAATAGTTTATATGGACAACACTCAATTCCAAACATATCCCCCGATTCATCAGAAACCAGGCTGACTGTGACTTTCATTTGGATTTATTGGAAGAAAATTACTGTTCTGCGAAACTCTCTCCAATTGTAGAAAGTAATGGCCTTCAACTAATCCAGCTTGCAAATCCCTTCCCTGATATATTACACACTAAGCTCACTGTAGCTGCTCCAGAGAGATGAAGATCTAATCAAATACTAAAGGATGAGAGATTTAATGCAGAGACACAGCATGTTCATTAGAATTCGCATAAATAATTACAGTCTGTGCTAATCTGCAGAGTACGATTCTCAGGAATACAGTCAAGGACAAAATTGTGAATTACACAAAGTCACTGGGATTTGTCAGACCAACAATCATTCTTCTTCTTTCTGATCTTTGAAGACCATTTTCCTCTAGCCCAGATAAACCAAAAAGATGATTTTAATGACACCAGTGGCTATCTCAAGGTCCTGTTTCTAAAGCCCAGCTGTGCATCAGGTCAAGTGCTGCCAGCCAGAAGGTGACCTTCACAGTGCAAATAGTGCACACTTTTAAAGTGAAAGGAGATAGACATCGGGGAGACGTCAGAAGTAGGTTCTTTACTCAGAGAGCGGTAGGGCTGTGGAATGCATTGCCGGAGAGGGTAGTGGAGTTGGCCTCATTAGGGGCATTTAAGCGGCTATTAGATAGGCATATGAATGATAGTATAAGGTAGCGGTGGAGATTAGATACACCTTAGGTTTAGGGTAAAAGTTCGGCGCAACATTGTGGGCCGAAGGGCTTGTACTGTGCTGTACTGTTCTATGTTCTATATTCTATAATAAGAGGGAGACAGTCCTGAGGGCACATAGGGTGGCGCAGGTACCACTTTGTCACAAGTTCACATCCATAAATGGATTGCTATCTTAGATCATCACCTTCCTGACTGACAGTCATTATAACACAGCTATATGAATCAGGCTACACAGGTTACCTGCCCTTAACCTCATCCCATATTAGAACCCTGTCTCAGTGAGTGCTACTGTTCCCTCAATGCCAATGTAGGCCAACATTCTCCCATTGTTCAACATGGGACTGTCCCCACTGGAACACTTCCAAATGGTTGGCAACATTAATTTTTACTCAGAACCAGCAAAAGCAATGTAAAAAACAAAGAAAAGCTGCATTTACTCCTGGGACATGTTCATTCTGGGCCACCTGAAATCTCCTCTACAACCTGAGGTGACCTTCAGCTGAGACCTCTCCCTGTGGAGGTTGTTCGGCAGCTGAACATCAGTTCATCTTCCATTTCTCTGCATCTTTGCTGCATCACAGCTACAGTAACAATGGTCCCTGCTGTAGCTGGATCCATCAGTCACACTCACAGTGACTCTGGGTGGGGAATATCAGAAACAAAACAGAACTGGCAGCATTCAGATCACTTACCAATACATTGTTCTTTACAGAGCGGAAAATGGGGTTTCACAACAAGTTGGGTCATAGAATGTTTCTATATGGAACTTTGACATAGAAAGCCTATTAAATGAATGCAGCACAAATTATGACCCACAAATACAGTAGGCAATCATAATTGCTTTATAATTACTGATACCTTGCCCCCAACCCCATCGTCTTCCTTCACAAAATAAAAGTATTGCCTTTAAGAGCATGATAGTGAACACTTATAGCTCAAGGAACCAATAGATGTGCTGTATTTGGACTTCCAGGAAATGTTTGACAAGGTTCCTCACGAAAAGGTAAGTTATTAGAGCCCACTGTGTTGGAATTAGTAAATTGGCATGGACAGAGATTTGGCTCATGGGCAGGAAACAGCGACTGGATAAAGGGTTCTTTTACAGGTTGGCGACACATGACCAGTGGATTCCAAAGGGATCAATGCTGGGACCACAACAGTTTAAAATATATATTAATGATTTGGAGGAAGGAAGTGAACGTACTATAACCAAATTTGCAGAAGACACAAAATTAGGCAGAAAGGCAGGCTGCAAGAAACTTACAGTTTACAGAGAGATATTGATAAGTTTTAAGTAAGTGGGCAAAAGGTTGGCAAATGTAATATAATGTGGGAAAATGTAAAATTGTTCATTTTGGAAGTGAGAGCAAAAGAATAGAATATTGTTTCCATGGGCAAAAACTGCAGAAAGCTGTAACACAAGGGGACTTGGGGAGATTTGCGCACAAAGCGTAGAAAGCTAACATACAGGTGCAGCAGGTAATCAGGAAGGTGAATGGAATGTTGGCTCTTATTTCAAAGGGGTTGGAGTATAAGATAGGAAAAACTTACTGCAACTGTACAAGGTACTAGTGAGAATGAAATAGCTCCACAGAGGCCAGTATCTCATCACCAAGTCACCCTTTATTTACACATGGAGAGTCCTTAAAACTGATCCAGCTCCCTCAGAGCCAGCTCTCAGAGTGAGCAGAACCCCTGAACACTCCTGGTTACATGTCAGACAGGGTTCCCTGATTGGACCAGATTAATAGCCCCAATCGGGGAACTCATATTCCATGAAATGCACCTGACTGACCTTGTTACAATCACTACAGAGATCACATCTGGAATAATGTGAGCGGTTTTGGTCCCCTTCTTTAAGGAAAAACATCATTTCATTCAACACAGTTCAGAGAATGTTCACTGGGATAATCACTAGTATGGTGGGATTGTCTTATGGGCAAAGGTTAAACAGGTTGGGACTTTACTCACTGGATCTCAGAAGAATGAAAGGTGACCACATTGAAACATTTAAGATTCTTAAGAGATTTGACAGGGTAAATGCTGAAAGCATGTTTCCCCTCGACGGAGAGTCTAGGACCAGAGGGCATAATCTCAAAATAAAGGGACACCTTAAAAGGGGAGTTGAAGCAGAATTTCTTTTCTCAGAGGAATTGAGAGTCTTTAGAACTCCTTGTCACAGAGAGTTGTGGAGGCAGAGGCCTTGTGTATATTTAATACTAAGATAGATGGATTCTTAATCTTTCAGGAGCCAGGAATTATGGGGTAAATGCAGGAAAGTGGACTTGAAGCATTTTGGATCAGCCATGATCCTACTGGATAGCAGAGCAGGATAGAAGGGCTGAATGGCTGACTTCTGTTCCTATTTCTAATGGTCTTAAGGTGAGAGGAAACCAGTTCCTGCCTCTGTTCAGCCTATGGGATTCTTGCATTATCTTTAACATTGTGACTCCCAGGTACCAGTTTTAAGGTCACATATAATTACTTCTGCTTCATAGAGTTGATTATGACCAATTTGTAATGATCAATGAAATTATCAGTATTTCTTGTGACCAGGATTTATATCCTTCACAGGACATTGGACATGTTTCACTCTCTCTCTCTCTCTCTCGTGCGTGCATACGCGCTTTCTGTCTAAAATTTGTTTATAGTTTGATTGAGGCTGACATTCCAGAACCTCCGAAGTCTGTCAATGTGGACTTTTACTGGACAACACTACTGCTCAATAAAAGGCCAATTTCTCTCTATAAGAATTATTAATTCACTTAAGCCAATCATTTTCCAAAAGATTGCACCACAATATACTTTTTCAAAAAGGTTTAGAGAAAAAAGCAACTCTCCCTGAAACTCTTCCTCCTTTTTATAGACATTTGCTAAAATCAACCTTTGACCGAGATTTTGTTCATTCATCCTAACATCACCTTATGTGGTTAGTGGTCAAATATAGTTTGATAATGCTCTTGTGATGTACCTTTGGGATATTTTACTTTCTTAGCAGCATTATTTAAAGAGCAGTGGTAGACCTCAACTGGAATATTGTGTCCAGTTCAGGTGCTGTACATTGGGACAGGTATAGGGGTTATGGAGGGTGTGCACTGGGACATTTATGAGAGTTGATCCAGTAATGAAAGACTTCAGTTATAGATCAAAGAAACTGAGGGTGTTCTCATTATACAAGGGAAGATTGAGGGGAGATTTCATGGACAAGTTCAAGATCATGAGGTGGCTGGACAAAATAGATAGAGATAAGCTATTCCCAATGGGGGGACGGATCGAGAAGCAGAGGATGCTGATTTAAAGTGATAGGTAAAAGCTGAAATGAAGGAAAATGTTGTTCAGTTGTGAGTGGTTAGGATCTGGAAACCAGCCTAAGTACCAAATCACAATTTCAAACCTTCCAATCCTGCTCTCCTTTCACTCCAAACTCCTTCTCTGCAACAAACCCACCCCCACCTCCAGCAGCCTGAAGCTAGTTACTGAAGACAGAAAGGACTGCAGATGCTGGAAGCTATAGTCAATAACTGTGGAGCTGGAAAAGCGCAGACACATCCAAGGAACAAGAGAGTCAACGTTTCGGGCCGAAACCCTTTGTCAGGATCGGGGAGGAGGAGGGCATCCCAGAAATAAAAAGAGGGATGGAGGTGGGGCTGGGGGATGGTAGGTGGGATGGAGATACGTGGATGCAGGTAGGGGGTTATTGTAGTTGGTCAATAGGAAGGGTGTAGCGGATAAGTGAGTCAGAAGATGGACAGGTTAAAGTGGATGGCAACCAGAAAGTCTCTAAAGTAGGAGAATATCTGGGAGGTCATAGAGTAGAACGCCTCATCCTGGGAGCAGATGTGGCAGAGGTGGAGGAATTGTGAGTATGGGATAGAATTTTTGCAGGAGGGTGGGTGAGAGGAAGTATAGTGGAGATAGCTGTGGGAGTAAGTGGGTTTGAAATGGATGTCAGTGATGAATTGGTTTCCGGAGATGGAGATAGAGAGGTCCAGGAAGGAGAGGGAGGTGTCAGAAATGGTCCAGGTGAATTTGAGGGCACGGTGGAAGGTATTGGCGAAGTTGATGAACCGTTCGAACTCCTCGCCGGAGCACAAGGCAGCACCGATACAATCATCAATATAGAAGAGAAAGAGGTGGGGGATGGTGCCGTTGTAGTTGTTGAAGAGGGACTGTTCCACAAATCCGACAAAGAGGCAGACATAGCTCAGGCCCATGCGGGTACCCATGGCCACCCCTTTGGTTTGTAGGAAGTGGGAGGAATCAAAGGAAAAATTGTTGAGGGTCAGGACCAGTTCCACCAAGTGAATGAGAGTGTCAGTGGAGAGGAACTGTTTGGGCCTATGGGAAAGGAAGAAATGGAAAGCTTTTTGGCCATCCTCGTGGGGGATGCAGGTGTACAGGGACTGAGGTCTGTGGTGAAGATAAGGTGTTGGGGTTGGGGAATTGAAAGTTTTGGGAAGGTGGAGGGTGTGGGTTGTGTCCCAAATGTAGGTAGGGATTCCTGGACCAAATGGGAAAGAATGGAGTTTAGAGACCATACTTTCCCCTCCTCTGTTATTATGGATGCCCTCAACTGCATCTCCCCTGTTTCCCACTCTTCTGCCCTCAAACCCTCTCCCTCCAACAACAATAAGGATAGAATCCCCTTAGTCCTCACATACCACCCCACCTACCTCTGAATCCGTGCATCATTCTCCAACATTTCCGCCACCTACAATCAGACCCCACCACCAAAAAGATAATTCCCTCCCCACCCCTGTCTGCCTTCCGCAGGGACCGTTCACTCCACGACTCCCTTGTCAGCTCCCCACTCCCCACCAACCCCTCCATCACACCTGGTACCTTGCTCTGCAACCACAGGAGGTGCTACACCTGCTCTCTTACCTCTGTCCGAGGCCCCAAACAATCCTTCCAAATCCGACAGAGGTTCACCTGCACTTCATCTAACCTCATTGACTATATCCGTTGCTCCTGATGTCGTCTCCTCTATATCGGGGAGACCAAACGTAGACTCGGGGACCGGTTTGCGGAACATCTGCGCTCTGCTCGCACTAACCAACCTGACCTTCCGGTTGCCATCCACTTTAACACCCCCTCCCCCTCCCCTGGTGACATGACCATCCTTGGCCTCCTCCACTGACAGAGTGAGACCAAACATAAACTGGAGGAACAACACCTGATATTTCCCCTTTGGAGCTTACAGCCCAATGGCCTGAATATTGACTTTACCAGCTTCAAAATCTCTCCACCCCCAATCTGTCCACATTCCGACTCACCTATCCGCTCCACCCTTCTCACTGACCAACCCCCTGCCTGTATCCATCTATCTCCATCCCACCTACCATTCCCCAACCCTGCACCTCTCCCACTATTTATTTCTGGGGGCTCCCCTCCCCCTCCCCAGTCCTGACGAAGGGTTTCAGCCCGAAACAATGACTTTCCTACTCCTTGGATGCTGCCTGAGCGGCTGTGCTTTTCCAGCTAACGTTATAACTGTTTGTGCAATCTGAACTCTCAGTAATCAGGTCCAATGACATGTCACTATAGAAACGCAATACAGAGTGAAAGCTACCACCACTGTTAATGCTGTTTAAAAGTCTTTGTATTTTCCTGAAGATAAGCATCAGTATGGCAGTCTAAACACTGCTGTGTAAACATTCAGCACCATGAGGAGTCCAGATTCCCCTCTTTTCAAAACATCGCTTCACAAATCCCTAGCAACGGGGCCTATTCCATATGCGAAAGCATATAAAGGTTGTCACCAGTTTAAAGTCTGCAGGCAGACACTGCACTTAGGGATTCCAGTCTGAAGCCAGCGTGACTGCAAGTCATACATCTCTGGGGAAGCTTAGGTCTGAGTGATTTTGCTGCTTTGCAGACTCTGAGATCAGGGTGGAAAAAAAGGGCCTGAGAATCTGCACCTGCTGGTGGAGGGCTGCCTGAGTGATTTACCTGTGGTTTTCCTCCTATTTAGTCACTTGTCGGATTGTATGTCCACTTAAGACTCCTGTTATTGCCAGCCCCACACCCCACCTCACCCTGAAAACTGTCCAAAACCACTGACTAGGGATTGGCAGTGGATTGTCGGTAAAAACCAACAGCTATCAAAACACTTATTGAATCACACACTGCAGATGGAGGCTATTCAGCCCGTTGTGTCAATTCTTGTTCTTTGAAAGAACTAGCCAATGAATCTCCTCGTGCTCTTTCCCTACAATCCCAGAAATGTTTTCTTTCGCCCATTTCTCTACTTTCCTTTGAAAGGAAATATTGAATCTGCTTGCATTGTCCCTTCAAGCAGTACCTTCCTGACTGTGCCTGAACTTGCTGTATTCAAAAATTATCCTGTCTTCCACGCTTTCTCTTGCCTTAAACCTGTCACCTTGGTTACTGATCCTCCTTTCACTGGACATCATTTGTCCCTTTGAAGACCATTCATGAGATTTAATGCTTCTATTAAATATCCTCTTTCTACAAATCAATCATTCAGACAGAGAGGTAAATTTGATGGCAGCATGCAGTGTGAAGCTGCTTTGAGCTGTCAGCATCACATACTGTAAACAGAGTAAATCAACCTGCTGAGCTAAACCTGCTCACTGCTACAGTTCAATACATATTTGCCATTGGCTTTGATGCACTGTATTGCAACATAAAGTTTGTATCATGAATAAATGGCTCGGGCCCTCTTTACGAGATTTCCAATAAGGCCAAACCTTTTAATGTGTAGAAATTGTAGAAATTCCAACCCGTATACTGATGAAGGTAAGATTGCAGTAGCATTCTACCCAGGGCCATTTCTATATGACTATAAATAAGATGTAGGAGCAGAAGTGGGCCATTCAGCCCATCAAGTTCACACTGCCATACAATGATATCATGGTTGATCTGACTCTCAACTTCACTCTCTTGCCTTTTCCCCTTGATTCCCTTACTGATTAACCATCTGTCTCTCTCAGCCTTGAATAAACTTAATGACCCAACCTCGACAATCCTTTATGGTAAAGAACTCCACAGATTGACTATCCTCTGACAGAAAAATTTCCTCCTCACTTCTGTCATAAATATGTGACCCCTTATTCTGTGATGCTGTCCTGTGGTCTTAGACTCTCCCACAAGGGGAAACATTCTCTCCACATCTACCCTGATGCTTGTATGTTTCAATAAGGACACCTCTATTCTTCCAAACTCCAATGAGGAGGCAAGACACAGCAAGGAAGGGATGCAATGAGCATCCAGGTAAGCTCAAAGTGAGTGAGCACTAAGACAGAAAACAAACTGTCCAGAGATGTGGCCTGGTCCAGTCTATGAGCTGAGTGCCTGTAGCCGACTGCACAGTGTCTTTGCTGCAGTGTTACAATGAGAGTTGCCTGAGATGCAGCATTAAAATACAAAATTGTCCTGTAAGTGGATCAGAGATGTGCCACGAGTTTTCTTAGAGACTGGCACATGTCAGAATGCCAATGTCAGCAGATGTAGGGTGCATGTGGCTGGTGCCCAAGGATGTGCCCTGTAATATTTGTGTCCGGTGTCCAACATGGAAGTCCTCTGAGGCAGGCAGTGAGCTGGCATTACAAGGTCCCAGTTGCTGTGACTTCTATGTCTCAGAATTTCCGATGTTTATTGGCTTATGGTGGATGATGGGATAGGATGCTGCTTATCCAGGAGGCTGGAGTGTAGTTAATAACATCATTAATAATCCCCTTTAATCAGCAACTCATTACTGCCCAGCAAGGACCTCACCTCGATGCCTGGAATTCAGTTCAAAGATGAAGCAATTTGTTTCTGATGTTGAGATAGGCCTTGCTGGACTTCTCATGTGATTCTGCCACATTTCTCGCCATCACCCACATTGTACGGGCCCCAGAAGATTCTGCCCAATGAGAAAATATACATACCTCTGGTTGCTTTCAAATAAAAACTTTTTTGACAAATAGAAATATCAGATAGAATTTCAACAGTTATCTCCAAGATTAAGGAGACCTTAATAAAGAGAGTTAATCTCTGTCTTGCCACAGCATGTGCAGAATTGCAGAGAAATTCTTGTCTTTTACAGAATTTGTGTGTGTTGACTGGCAATAGCTTTGAATGGTAGCCAGTGAACTGGAACAGTCTTAAATCAGCTATGGGCTAGAACTCAATTTAATCTTTGAGATCGAACATATTGCCTTTTACGGTAAGTAACAAAGGCAAACAAGAAAATGTAAAAACCAAAAGAACTGCAGATCCTGCAAATTAGGAACAAAAACAGAACTTGCTGGAAAAGCTCAGCAGGTCTGGCAGCACCTGTGAAGAAAAAATCAGAGTTAATTTATCGGGTCCGGTGACCCTTCCTCACCGGATCCAAAATGTTAACCCTGACTTTTTTTCCTTCACAGATGCTGCCAGACCTGCTGAGCTTTTCCAGCAAGTTCTGTTTTTTGTTTAAACAAGAAAATGTGGTAGGGTGATTTTCTGGAGAACTGTCTCATTGGCCATTCCACACCATTATAAGGCTCGCAGCTCAATCACACCAAGGGCTGTGGGGATAGCATTGGAAAGTGATATTGAGGTAGTTGATCAGACATGATCTAAGTGAATAATGGTGCAGACTTGAGGGGCTGAATGGCCTATTCCTACTCCCATGTTCCTATCTCCTGTGTCAAGAATTAGCCTATTCAGCCTTACAGAGAGCCTTGACAGAAATTGATGACCCTGAGCAGAAGTCATTCTTGAATCAAGCAACATCCACAAAGAATGAAGATGGTTCAATGGAGAATGGACTGTTACAACCTGATGTTTATCAGACAAATATTTGGAGCAGATTGTGGATTGGAAAACTGGGATTATACTTTCATTTTTATTGCGGATATCTTGCCTGATTGCCAACCTACTTGATATGTTGTAACAAGGTGTAGAGCTGGATGAACACAGCAGGCCAAGCAGCATCAGAGGAGCAGGAAGGCTGACGTTTCGGGCCTAGACCCTTCTTCTGAAGGGTCTG
>NC_063356.1:2570713-2580360 GCF_021869965.1 Rhincodon typus | reverse complement strand
CAGACCCTTCAGAAGAAGGGTCTAGGCCCGAAACGTCAGCCTTCCTGCTCCTCTGATGCTGCTTGGCCTGCTGTGTTCATCCAGCTCTACACCTTATTATCTCAGATTCTCCAGCATCTGCAGTTCCTACTATCTCTGCTTGATACGTTGACTGTCTGCCAGGAGAGAAACCTGCACTAGAAGCAAGAAGCAAGGAGCAGAGGGGTCTGTCTGTCGGGATGGGTAGAGATTGCAGAATGTTTTGCGAGAAGGGCCGATCAAATGAGGCTAATGATGAGCTGGATGTTAGAGTGGAGCAGATTGCAAAAGAGTTGGGGTAAAGACAGCACCTATTTCACAAATGCTGCAGAGATCTGGATTGACACAGTAAGGGGTCAAAGCAGGTTGCTTCCATTTATTGTGTTAATGTGTCGGTTCAGGGGCAATAGCTGGAATTTTGAGAGGATTGTAACACGGAGCAAGCAGCAGAATTGGTAATGACTGTTCATGAAGGAAGAACTGGAGAAATCCCTAGATTTGGGGATTGAATTGAAGTCAGTTCAGGTCAGACTTCACTGACACTTTAAATCAAAGACCATAAGACCATTTGCTGCCTTCTTAATGGTCTCACATTGGTAACCTCATTCTTTGCCATGCCAATCAGTTCAGTGCTCATCACATTAGTCAGCCTGATCTCAGCTGGGGAAGGTTCAACTGAAGCTGGAATCTTTGTTATGTCGTCCTCACACACCCACACCCACACTCCCTCCACTGCCCCACACAAGATAAAAACTGGGTTTGAAATGTTCAATGCGGGGAAAATTCTTTCCATTTGTGGGCAAGAGCCACAAATATAAAATCATCTCCTGTTAATCTAGTAGGGAATTCAGCAAAAAACTCTTTACTCAGAGAGTGGTGAAAATATGGAACTCACTATGACAGAGAATGCATGTAAATTTCAGGGGAAGCCAGATGGGGGAAAGGAAAAGAAGGTGAGAGGGTGAGTTTGGAGAGGTTCATGTATAGGAGCAACAATCCCAGCATAGAATAGTGAAGCTGAGTGGCCTATTTCTGTAGCTCCAAACTGGTGGCAGCATATAAGTCTACCCAGTGTTAAAGACAACCCCATTTACTCAGCCCTAAAAATCATCTTGGAATACTCGGCATAAACGTCAACCCACCTCTTTCAGCTAGAAGGCATAAAACTTGCAATTGTAGCCCGCCTTAATTCTTGTGTGTTAAATACATGTTTTACTTACTGCTCCCTTATGATCGGGTGGGAGGGATTAAGCAGATGATGCGGAATGTGTCGTGAAGATTCAAGGAGTTTTAAGACACGTTGACAAAGAGAAGATCCCTACGAAGTGAAAGATCAAGAGAAATAAATCTTCCAACATACAGAGGCTGTCTACAACTGTTTGTAACATTTGCTAACTTGTCAAATAACTGAGCTGCAGTGAGGCAATTGGGTGTTAGTGAAAAATTGGTGTGAGGATGGGAGAAGGGTCCCATCCTGAAAAAGACATTCAAGACTAAATACACCATGACAATGGGGACCAGCTGTTGGCCTGATCTTGAGAAGTCTGTGTCAGAAATTTACCAGAATGGTTACATCACCACCAGAAATGGAATGCATATCTTATAGTCATACAGTACAGAAGAGACTCTTCAGCCCAACAAGTCTGTACCTACAAAAAACTGTTCTAAATCTACACCTGCTTTGAATATTAAAACATTTCAAGTGGACTTGTAGCACTTAACAGGGCCAGATAAAACTCTGAGTCCAGCAGGTTTCAGAACACCAGCTCGTTGATGTAGCCATTCTTTTGGAACTAAAATTTCTAGTGTTATGGCAGAAGGTTGGGGAGGGAAAAAGTTCAACTTCAAATTCATATTTCCTCATCTATCGCACCTTCCCTGCTTGACTCAGCCACGATCCACCACAGTTTCTCTGTAACAAAACCTTCCTTCAAATGCATCATACTGAGCAGCTCAGTCATTGTTGATATCTCTATCAGGAAGCTGAGCACCACAGACATGCTTTCAGTCAGACCACAAAAAAAAGAAAATTAAAGGCTAGAAAAGATTGTTGGCAATAATAGGCGATCAATGTTTCCGTGGCTCAATGGATCTCACTCATATCTATGAGTCAGAAAGTTATGGGTGTGAACATTGTAGTTGGTTGGCTCATTTTTTCGTAGACGTTTCCTTACCCTGCCGGGTAACATCATCAGAGCAGCCTCCAATGAAGCACCGTTGTGTTTTCCCACCTGGTTTTTAAACTCTGGAGTCCATTGAGCTGGATTACCTCACTTCCGGTTTTCCTTCGTAGTGGAGTGTATATGTCTGCGGAACAACGAACCAGCTCGGCGAGGCAACCAACAACAACCCAAGCTACAAATCTACTCCAAAACCTTATGAGTGTGAATCTCTCACTCCAGGGATTTGGACACAAGGCTGAAAATGCAAATGCAGTACTGAGGGAGTGCCCCACTAATAGAGGTGTTAGCATTCATTAGAAGGGGATTTGAGTACCATAAAACCATAAGGCATAGGAGTAGAATTAAACCATTCTGCCCATCAAATCTGCTCCAGCATGGCCGATATATTTCTCAACCCCTTTCTCCTGTTTCCTCCCTGTAACCCTTGATCTCCTTCCTAATCAAGACCTCATCCATCTCTGACTTAAAAAGACACTCAATGACCTGGTCTCCACAGCATGCTGCAGCAAGGAGTTCCACAGATTCACCACCCTCTGGCTAAAGAAATTCCTCTTCACCTCAGTTCTAAAGGGTCATCCTTCACTCTGAGGCTGTGCCCTCAGGTATGAGCCTGTCTGACTAGTGGAAATATCTTCTCCACATCCACATTATCCAGGCCTCTCAGTATTCTGCAAGTTTCAATGAGATCTTCCTCTTCCTCCGAAACTCCATCAAGTACCGACCCAGTGTTGTCAACCACTCCTCATATGACAAGCCCTTCATCTTGTGAACATCCTCTGGATCCCTTCCAAGGGCAGAACATCCCTCCTTAGATTCGGGCCCCAAAACTTTTCATAATATTCCAACTGCGTTCTGACCAGAGCTTATACAATCTCAGCAGTACATCCCTGCCCTTGTATTCTAGTGCTCTTGAAATGAATGCTAACATTGCATTTGCCTTCCTAACTGCCAACTGAACCTGCATGTTAACAGTTAGGACAGTTAGTACATTAGTAAAGTTGCATTGTTGCAGTTGTGTTGTAGAACTTTGGTGAGACTTTACCCAGAGTACTGTTACAGTTTTTGTCTCCTTATCTAAGGAAGAATGCACTTGACATGGACAGAGGTTCATCAGATTAATCCCGAGGATGGAATGATTGTTGTATGAGGAGAGATTGAGGAGACTGGGTCTGTATTCTCTGAAGTTTAGTTTATTTAGGGATGACCTTATTAAAATTTAGAAAATCCTAAAAGGGCAGGACAGGGTGCCTGTAGATAGAATGGTAACCCTGGCTGATGAATATAGAACCAGGGGACATCCTGTCAGGATAAGGGGTAAGCCATGCAGGAATGAGACCTAGAAGGTGGTGAATATTTGGAACTCTCTACCCAAGAGAGCTGTGGAAGGTTAATGCAAGGGAGGCAATAGCCAAGTGGGATTATTGCTAGACTATTAATGCAGAGACCTAGAAAATGTCATAAAGTCATAGAGTTTTTCAGCATGGTAACAGGCCCTTTGGTCCAACTCTTCCATGCTGACCAGATATCCTAAATTAATCTAGTCCCATTTGCCAGTATTTGGTCTACATCCCTCTAAACCCTTCGTATTCATATACCCATCTAGATGCCTTTTAAATGCTATAATTGTACCAGCCTCCAACACCTCCTCTGGCAGCTCATTCCATTCACGCACCACCCTCTGTGTGAAAAAGTTGCCCCTTAGCTCCATTTTAAATCTTTCCTCTCTCTCGTTAAACCTATGCTGTCAAGGTTTGAACGCCCCTACCCTAGGGTTCAAATCCCACCATGGCAGATGGTGGAGTTTGAGTTCAATAAAAATCTGGGCTGTTGGGTGATTCACTAATGTCTTTTAGGGAAAGTAGCCTGCTGTTCGTACCCTGCATGTGACTTCAGACCCATAGCAAAGTCATTGAATCTCATTTAGGGATGGGCAATAAATCCTGAGCCAATCGCTGACACCCACATCCCATGAATGAATAAAAAAAACTGAATAAGTCCAAGAGAAAAATAGATGGACACTAATGATATAATGGGGTAAGCATAGGAATTTGGCAATGCCGTTAATGATCAGCCATAATTTAATTGAGCAATAAAGCAGATTTGACAGCCTTCTCTCCTATGTATCTTTCACATGAGATGTTAATTCACGTCCTTTCAGAAGATGTGCAAATGATTCCAGGCTGGTTTTTTGAAGAGGAGGAGGACTTTTCCTGGTTATCCTGGCCAGCATTTTTCAATTGAACAACGGATGATCAGGGCATTCACGTTACTGCTGTTTGTGTGGGAGCTTCACATGCACAAATTCGTTGTCCCGTTTCCTACAACACTGGCTACACTTCAAAAATAATTCATTGGTTTTAAAGTGCTTTAGAATGTGCCACGGCAAGGAAAGATGCTATAAAAATGCAAGTTTTTTTAATGGTCGGTTTATGGCAAATGTATGAGAATTCATGCTCAACTTTTTAACGATCCTTAACAGCAAGGTTGGATTTAATAGTTTGACACGCATAATTGTGCCAAATACTTCAGATAAACTTTAAAAACCTGTGACCAAGATTTACATGCAATTGGACAATTTCAAACTGTAAAATAAAATTTAGTTCACTCATAGTTAAAACCTCATATGAAAGCAGCAATAAGGATTTTCTCAAGTGCCACAACACTTCTGTATAATTACAGACTGAAAACCAGTCTCTGGATTATTCTTGCTTCCAGCTCATGTTGAACACGATTATCCTACAATTAAGAAATGTAATAGCTATTATTGATGAAACTAAATGGTTCAATGTCAAAAGTACAGCTGTGGCTATTTTCACTTTAGATTGATCGTGTCTGTGGAACGGCTGTGTTGGCTTCAATCAGAGTTCCTAATGCCAGGTTACAACCATTCACCACATTTCCATACACCCCCAGGACCACTGCCAAGCACTACATTATGAAGACTAAAACTCTGAAGACCTTAAGAGGATGACGCCATTCTGCCCCTTGATCCTATTCCACCATTTACTTAAAGCCACATGAGGAGATACTACAGTAGGTGACCCCAAGGCTTGCTCAATGAGTGGTTTTTAAAGAGAATCTTAAAGAAGGAGGAATTGTTTGAGAGAACAAAAGGTCTATTACATAAGAACTAAGAGGAAATTTCACTGATTTGGGTCCAAGTGGGTGATTGCATTTTTCTTCATTTGCTTATGGGATGTCGGTGCCACTAGCTAGGCCAACATTTATTGCCCAGAAGGCAGTTAAGAGTTAAGTATATTGCTATGGATCTGGAGTCACATGTAGGTCAAACAGGTATGGACAGTAGATTTCTTTCCCTAAAGGACCTTAGAGAACCAGATGGGCTTTTATGACAATTGCCAACGGTTACATGGTTGCTATTAAACTAGTTTTCTTTTAATTCCAGGGTTTTAATTAAATTTAAATACTATCAGGTGCCATGATGGGATTTGAACCCTTATCTCCAAACACTAGGCAGGGACCTGGGATTACTAGTCTGGTGACATTACCACCACAACATCATCATCTCCCCACAATGGCATTAATGGCGGGAGGAAGTAAATCAAGGATACACAAGAGACCAGAATAGGACAGGAACAAGAATACATCACTAGCTAAATTCCATAGGAAAGTCAGCACCAGGAAGACAATCCATTGCAGAGAATTCTCTTGCTGGGTCAGGAGTGATAGGAGTGGAACCAGGCAAGGACAGGCACACTCAGTTCGATGATCGTGGAGAGTCACAGGACAAGGATGATATTGTCAACACATCAAAATATTCTGAGAGGCTTGAACGGTTTGACCCACTTACTAGCCATAAGCCACCATCTCTGTCCCTCCTTCATAGCTTTCAATCCCCATTTCCTTCCATACCACTGTAATGGCCCACGTTAGACCAGATTTTTGGTGTTAGAGTGATTCGGTTCATTGTTATGTCACCATAGGAAAGCAGTCTATCTAAAGAAGTGCAATGCCAAAGCTGAAAAAATAAGGTGAGATAAGTAAGTCAAGGAGAAATTGTTTTGGTCACTTCCAAGTTTAAGCTCTAGCTCTCTGTCCATTTTAAGGCAATTGCCTGAAGAAACACTTGCACAAGATAGAGTCATGGAGTCGTAGAGATGTACAGCATGGTTACAGACCCTTTGGTCCAACTCGTCTATGGCCACCACATATCCTAAATTAATCTAGTCCCATTTGCCAGCATTTTGCCCACATCCCTCTAAACCCTTCCTATTCATGTACCCATCCAGATGCCTTTTAAATGTTGTGATTGTACCAGCCTCTGCCACTTCCTCTGGCAGTTTACTCCATATACGCACCACACTCTGCGTGAAAAATTTGCTCCTTAAGTTCCTCTTAAATCTTTCCGCTCTCACCTTAAACCTATGCCATCTAGTTTTGGACTCCACTGCCCTGAGAAAATACATTGGCTATTTACCCAATCTATGCCCCTCATGACTTTATAAACCTCTGTAAGGTCACCCCTCAGCCTCCGATGCTCCAGGGAAAATAGCCCTAGCCTGTTCAGCCTCTCCCTATAGCTCAAACCTTCCAACCCCAGCAACATCCTTGTAAATCTTTTTTGTACCCTTTCAAGTTTCACACCATCCTTCCGATAGCAGGGAGGGCAGAATCAAACACAGTATTCCAAAAGTGGCCTAACCAATGTTCTATATAGCCACAACATGACCTCCCAAATCCTACATTCAATGCACTGACCAATAAAGGTAAGCGTACCAAATGCCTTCTTCACTATCCAATCTACCTGTGACTCCACTTTCAGGGAACTATGAACCTGCATTCCAAGGTCTCTTTGTTTAGCAACACTCCCCAAAACCTTACCATTAAGTCTATAAGTCCTGCCTTGATTTGCCTTTCCAAAATGCACCACCTCACATTTATCTAAATTAAACTCCATCTGCCACTCCTTGGCCCCTTTGTACTATGATGTAACCTTCTCCATTCTCCACTACACCACCAATTTTGGTGTCATCTGCAAACTTACTTAAGAAATTATTTCCTCAGTAAGTTGTTGTGGTCCAGATTCATTGCCCGTGAGGTGCTGGGTACAAATTCAATAGAAACTTTCAAAAGGAAATTGGATAAATGCTTTAAGGGAAGAAAAGGGAATAATTATGCAAGAAAATAAAGACTTGTATTTATATGGGACAGGGGAATGAAACAAATTGAGTAGATCTTTCAAAGAACTACACAGGTACGATGGGCTGAATAATCTCCTGCTCTGCCACATCACTTTCTAATTTGAAGGGAAAGTGAAAGCTAGGGAGAGAACTGGAGAATTACAAACATTCAAGTAAAGGTATAGGAATAAACCCAACAATTGGTGAGGAACTGCTAAAAGCAACTATTCAGGAGAAAATTAATAGTCATATAGACAAATGTAGGTCAATTATGAAAAGCCAGCATGGATGTTTTTTTTTTAAGTGAAAGCTGTGTTCAACTAATCTGCAGGAATATTTTGAAGAGGTAACAAAGAAGGTTGATCAGGAATTGCTGCTGATGTGATGTATATGGACCTCCAAAGGTGTTTGATGCAGTGACAAACAACAGGCTTGTGTTCAGAGTTATGGCTCATGGAATAAAGGGGACAGCAGCAATAAGGATATGAAAATGCTCATAAAAATGTTGAGTGTCAGGAAACAGTGAGTAGTGGTTAATGGATGTTTCATAGGCTAGGAAAGTTCTGTAGTGTGTCTAAGGAGTCAATTGCAGGACCTTGGCTCTTTTTTTCCTGTATATTAATCAGATTTGGACCTTGATGTGCAAGGCACAATTTCAAATTTTGCAGATGATATGGAATTTGGAAGGATTGTAAACTGTAAGAGGATCATATAGAACTTCAAAAGGAGATAGACCTTTTGGTGAAATGAATGGACAGGGGCAGATAAAGTTTACTGTCAAGAAATATGAAGAAATTCATTTCTGAATTATTTAAGACCAAGATGAGGAGGAATTTCTTCTCTCAGAGGAACCCCTTGCCACAGAGAGCTGTGGGAGCAGAGCCCTTGTGTATATTTCAGGCTGAGATAGATAGATACTTGATCAGTCAAGGAATCAAGGCTTACAGGGAAAGGGCAAGTGAGGAATATCTGCTGAGCCATGATCTGACTGAATGGTGAAGCAGGCTCATACGCCCAATGGCATACGCCTGTTCCTATTTCTTATGGTCTTATGTACAAAATAACATGGAGAGACAACACAAAATAAAGGATATGACTCTAAGGGGGGTGATGGAACAGACAGACCTAGGTGTATATGTGTATAAATCATTAAAAGCGGTAGGTCAGTGTAAGAGAGCAGTTAATCAAGCATAGAATATCCTTAGATTTATTAATAGATATATTCAGCACAAGATCAAAGAGGTTATGCTGAACTTGTATCAGACACCATTTCAGCTTCAACTGGATGATTATGCCCAGTTCTGGGTGTAACACCTTAGGAAGGATGTGAAGGTTTTGGAGACAGTGCAGTAAAGACTCATGAGCTTGGCCCCATGGTTGAGGGACTTCAGTTATGACGGTAGATTGGGGAAGTTAGAGATTGATGTGCTTGAAGAACAGAAGGCCGAGAGGAGAACTGATTGGATGTGGAGTTTGGACAGAGTAAATAGGGAGAAACAGCTTCCACTTGTGAAAGGTTTTAAAGTATTGGCAAAGTGAAATGAGAAAAAAAAAATTACTCAGCAGGTGGTTAGGGTCTGAAATGCAATTCCTGAGAGTGTGGAGATGGCAGATTCAATCAAACAATCAGTCAGTTCAAAGGATTTAGATTGTCATCTGAAATGTTCCAGGGTTATGGGGAGAAGACAAGGGAATGGCACTGAATGAGATACTAATTTTGAAAGGTGGTCTTGATGGGCTGAATGGATTCCTTGTGGCTTTAACCATTCTCTGATCTTGTGAGATAAAGAACAACATAGGCTCAGATATTTCAATGGGCAGATAGTCACTGCAGAGTGTAGATTGGGGAGGGAGCACAATGGGACTATATGGAATCCACCACACTGCTGTCTCCGTGAGAATTGTCTGGAGAATTGAACTGTCTGATGGGAAATTCCCCTGCATCTGGGAAGCTCCGATAAAGCCCTTCAGTCAGAGAATTCAGCGGCTCCAGTTCACTTAAGATCAATAGTTCCCCAGGAAAAGTTAGAGAATTAAGTCTAACTCCTGGATAACTAGCAAACCGAATCCTTGATTCACCACTGACCCCAGAAACACCCCCCATGACCCCACCAGCACCCTCATGACCCCAATAGCATCCCTGTGATCCCAGCAGCACCCCCATGACCCCAACAAGCACCTCCATGACTGAACCAACATCCCCATGACCCCAACAGCACCCACATGACCCCATAACACCCCATGACCCCAGCATCAACCCCATGACCCCAACAACACTCCCATAACCCCAGCAGCACCCCCATGA
>NC_063356.1:2561214-2570703 GCF_021869965.1 Rhincodon typus | reverse complement strand
CCCAACAGCACTCCCATAACCCCAGCAGCACCCCCATGACCCCAACAACACTCCCATAACCCCAGCAGCATCCCCAGACCATACAAACCTCCACCTGCTGCCCCTGAACACCCCAGCACTGATGGAATCTACTCCCCTGTCTCTTTTTCCTGATCTGACACCTTCCAAACCCAATCTAATACCCACGTTGACCCAACACATCCCCAGTCCCAACTTAACGCCTCCTCCCCACTGCCCCAAACAGAGACCCCTCCCCCAACTCTCTCACCTGTCCTAAGCACTCATCCGCTTACCTGGAACTCTGACACCCTACTCATGTGACACCCCCATCATCCTTCATCTACCTGCCACTCTAACCCCCCCCTATTAACTTTACATACCAACTCTTTCATAGTGGTTGTCAAAGTGTCTGGTGGACATTGAAAACCACAGAATATGGCACATCTACTGCATCTACTGGATATGGTTTCTCTGAAGATGCTCTTTGCTGCTGGATTTGAAGATTCCTGACAGGTTCATATCAGGAGTGCAAGTCCTTAACCTCCGCATAAGTGGATACTTTACAATTCAATCAGGGTCAGAATATCTGGGCCTTTTTCATCTGGGCATAGTTTCATAGATTCGTAGATTCATAGATTCCCTACAGTGTGGAAATTAACCCTTCGGCCCAATGAGTCCACACCAAACTTCGGACATTCCTTCCAGACCCATCCCCCTATAATCCACCTAACTTACACATCCCTGGACTGAGAGAGGAAACCGGAGCGCCCAGAGGAAACCCACGCAGACACGGGGACAACGTACAAACTCTGCACAGTCGCCCAAGGGTGGAATCGAACCTGTGTCCCTGATGCTGTGAGGCAGCAGTGCTAACCACTGAGCCACCGTGCTGCCCAAATTATTATTTGTAGTAATTCAGCTTAGATGTTTCCAGGAGCTTTAGAGGCTTTGAAGATGAGGATGCTGTGATTAAGCTGAGGCTGAAATTGTCTGAAGGATGAATCTGCCACATGTTCCACATGGTAGGCTACTCTGGAAGGTTAGATCTCATGGAATCCAGGGAGAGCTGGAAAATTGGATACAAAATTGGCTTGATGGTAGGAAGCAGAGAGTAATAGTGGACGCTGTGACTAGTGGTGTGCCTCAAACGTCAGTGCTGGGTCCGTTGCTGTTTGTTATCTATATCAATCATTTGGATGAGAATGTACAAGGCATTATTAGCAAGTTTGCAGCTGACACTAAAATAGGCAGTATTGTGGTCAGTGAGGAAGGTTATCAGAAATTGCAGCAGGATCTTAATCAACTGGGGAAGAGGGCCGAGGACTGGCAAATGGAGTTTAATATAGATAAGTGTCAGATGTTGCATTTTGGAAAGTCAAATCAAAGTAGGAGTTTCATGATGAATGGTAGGGCCTTAAGGAGTGTCGTGGAACTGAGGGACCTTGGAGTTCAGGTGCACAGTTCTCTGAAAGTGGAGTCACAGGTAGGCAGGGTAGTGAAGAAGGCTTTTGGCACGCTGGCCTTCATCAGTCAGGGCATTGAGTATAGAAGTTGGGAAGTTATTTTGCAGTTGTACAGGATGTTGGTGAGGCCACACTTGGAATGTTGTGTTCAGTTTTGGTCACCTTGCCATAGGAAGGATATTATTAAACTGGAAAGAGTACAGAAGAAATTTACCAGGATGTTGTCAGGACTCAAGGGACTGAGTTATAGGGAGAGGTTGAACAAGCTAGGACTTTTTTCTTTAGAGCGTAGGAGACTGAGGGGGGATCTTATAGAAGTGTACAAGATCATGAGAGGCATGGATAGGGTGAATGTACTCAGTCTTTTTCCTAGAGTTGGGGAATGAAGGACTAGAGGGCATCAGTTTAAAGTAAGAGGGGAAAGAATACATGGGAACCTGAGGGGCAACTTTTTTATACAGAAGGTGGTACGCATATGGAATGAGCTGCCAGTGGAATTGGTTGAGGCAGGTACATTAACAACATTTAAAAGGCATTTGGATGAATACATGGATAGGAAAGGTTTAGAAGGATATGAGCCAGGTGCAGTGAAATAGGGTTAGCATGGATGGATATTTTGGACGGCATGGACCAATTTGGGCCAAAGGCCCTGTTTCCGTGCTGTAGGATCCTATGACTTTTAGACTCTACAATTCTATGTTGTTCTCTTGATACAGGCAGCAATAACTGTCTTTTGTCTCAGACCTTGAGGGTCTCTTGGGCAAGTTCCAGAATGACAATAAATAACTTAGTGAAATAAAGTAAGGACAGGGGAAAGGTGTTGATGGTTTATGAGACTCCCCTCACAGTGATACACAATAAAACAATGAATGATGTTTTTAATCAATCAATAGACGAAATATATCAGGCACTGAATGTATGAGTTTCACTTTCAGCATTTTTTCAGAAGGATCAAGTTTATATGAAATTTTAATTATCTTTTGACATCCTCCTGTCTATTTGCTGAATTACTTTGAATACTTTTGGTCTGAGGGAGTCATGAGGGACAGCTATTGGGACCTACTTATATCCATTAGGAGTCACGTAAATAGTGCAAGGGTCTGATGCAGAGGCCACTGGCTGGTAACAGGCCATTAACACTTAATTCTCCAAAGCAAATCCTTCCTGAGTGAGCGCTGCATCGCGGGAGCTGATGTCTTTCGATGAGAAGCTAATCTAAGACCCAGTCTACCCTCTCCAGTCAGTGTATAAGATCCCAATGCACTACTCAAGACAGAGCCAGAGGGTTCACCCCAGTCTCCTGACCAAAACCTATCCGTCAATAAACAACATTAAATCAGATTATCCAAATTATCTATTGCTCTTTGTAGGGTCTTCCTGTGCTCAGACTGACTGCAGCATTTCCTCCATTACAACAGCTCAAAAACACTTTGTTGGCTGTGAAGCAGTTTGGGATGTACTGAGATTTTCATAGGCACTATAGAAAAGCAATTCTTTGCAATACCCTACAATTCCACAACTTTCTGAGGTCTCTGCACTCCTCCAAATGGGATTTCAGGAGCATCTTTAATTAGAATCACTCTACAACCAACAGATGAAATATATCAGGCACTGCATGTGAGTTTCACTTTCAGCAAGCTCTGGAATTCCCTTTTCTTCCAAACCTCTCTGCCTTTCTCTTTCTCCTCTTTTAAGATAGTCCTTGAAACCCATCTCTGGCCAAGCTATTGGTCAGCTCTCCACTTTTGTCCTTCTGTGACTCAATGACGAATTGTATGTAATAACACAGCCACAAAGTGCCTTGGGATTCTAAAGTCATCATTTAAATGCAAATTGTTGCTGCTTCCTCTCTGAAAATGTATCAAACCAGCAAGTCCTCAAGGGGCAACAAAGGAAGTCAGGAATTCTAATTGACTCGTTGCTCCCAAATTAACTAGGTTCTCTCTTTTCTCATGTAGCGTTCAGTTTCCCATTTCCAATGTATGCAGTCTATTATTCTAAGAGCGCTGCAGTGGGAGTCATTGACGAGATCCAGGAATAAAGACTGCATCTGTCACAAATGAAAGGGCAACAGCTCTTCACACTAATCCCACTGATCCCTGTCATTTCCTAACCAAACCACAGATACATTTTCACTCTCAGAATTATCTGTGTATTAAAGGGCAGTCTCCACACAATGCAGAGTCCAATCTGATTTTACTGCTCATCCCAGGGATTTAGGCAAGGCCACCATTTACTTTCCCTGCCAATTGCCCTTAAGTAGGAGTTATAAGACCATAATAAGAAATAGGAACAGAATCAGGCCATTTGACCCATTGGGCCTGCTCCACCATTAAATAGGATCACAATTGATCCAACATTCCTCACGTCCACTTTCCTACCCTTTCCCCGCAAACATCGATTCCCTGGCTACTCAAGAATCTATCTATCTCAGCCTTAAATATGCACAAGGACTCTGCCCACTCTGTGACAAGGAGTTCCAAAGACTCACAGCTCTCTGAAAGAAGAATTGCCTCCTCATCTCAGCCTTAAATTGGTATCCCTTAATTCTGAGACTATGCGACGGTGGGTCTCTCATACAAAAACCCTAAACTTGTAAGCCTATAATTTCTATAAGAAGAGTCATACTGGAATCAAGTGTTAACCCTGTTTCTCTCTCCACAGATGCTGCTACAGCTTTTGAGTTTCTCCAGCATTCTCTGTGCGTCTAAGCCTGAAATTTATATTAGACATTGCAGCATAATACAACATGAACTACACTTTGAAAATACTCCGAGACAACCTAAGGTTGTAAAAATGTTATATACAGGCAAGTTTTTCTTACCTTTTATGAATAATACATGACATTTACTGCATTTCTACATTCTTCCATTTGCTATTTCAAGGCAGATACTTATTTTAAATGGATTGATGTCCCTCTGGTCAAAGAGTGTTGTACAATTGTGTTTGCTTTGTCTGATGGAGGCACATACTCTAGAAACAACTGTGGAGTTTCAATGTGTGGATCAGGTATAAAAAAGAACTTAACATTAAAACAAAAGTGCTGGTGTGAATGCGTTTGTTTAAATAAAGACACATATAGTGGAGTGAAATTGATCTTAGGCAAGAGACCAATCAGTTGTAGTAAATCTGCAGGCCCTTTAACAATGGATCAAATTTCCATTGAAATCAACAGAAAATAATATTATGTGGCTTTGCCCGTCTCTACCCTTGTTCCAACATTCAGCCCTACAACTCTCTGTGCTTGAGCTCCATCTTGACCATCTTTGATTTTAATGGCTCCATCATTCAGCTACCTGAAAAAAAGAAGATTCCATTGATATAGCACCTCCACCACCAGATGTCCCAAAGTGCTTTACAACCAATGCAGTACTTTTGAAGTGCACTCACAGTTGTGGATTTTGGGATAAGTATTGATCTAAAATACACTCCTTAAATCTTTGTTCCTCTCTACCCTGCTTTCCTCTTTTTTTAAATTCATTCACGGGATGAAGGCATCACTGGTTAGGTCACATTTATTGCCAATTCCCAATTGCCCAGATAGTTTTTTTTGTTTATTCACTCACTAATGAGGGTATCATTGGATCAGCCAGCATTTATTGCCCATCCCAGAGGGCAGTTAAGAGTCAACCACATCACCATGGGTAATGAGTCACATGTAGACCAGACCAAGTAAGAATGGCAGATTTCCTTCCCTAATGAGCATTAGTGAACCAGATAGGTTTTTCTGAATATGCTGATAACCACACTTGACCGTTTCATAAGCTGAGTAAAATTCCCATGAGAATATCACAATGACCAATTTACAAGATAAGGACAAAAGAATTCACACCATGTTTTATCATTAACAGAAAATAAGTATTTTGTTAAAGCACATTTAACCTTAACAAATGGCCAGAAACTAAAAGAATTAGAAATTTACTACTCTGCAACTTAAACCTATAAAAGCCTGTAAAAACCCCAAATACACATTCACTCATTCATGGGTAAGACAAATAAAAGACAGACAGTTTGACACAAATATTATGAATGGAAATATATGTAGGTAGGGAAAAAAATAAAGATCAAAAGTTCACATTAAATTGTTTGTCAAAGATGTTTTTGATGTTAGTAGTGATGACACGCTGTTGGTTGGCTCTTCATGTCTATATCTGATTTGCTGGACCTAGGTCTTTTCTTCAAAGAGGATTCTTTCATTTCAGTTTCTTGGTTTCTCTGTCTTTTTATTCACACCAAGATAAAAGAGACAGAAAGGTGTTTTTAGTTTACAGGCTCTGGAGATCTCTAGTTGTGATGCACTTACAGATTATTATTTACTCACTCGTGGCATCTGGGCATAGCTGGTTGGGCCAGCATTTATTACCCATCCCTAGTTGCCCCTTGAGAATGTGGTGGTGAGCCACCTCTTGAACTGCTGCAATCCACAAGCTATAGGTAGATCCACAATACTGTTAGGGAGGGAGAACCTAGCTATGATGAAGGAATGGTGATATATTTCCAAGTCACGCTAGTGTGTGTCTTGGAGGGGAACTTGCATTAGGTGGTATTCTTTGTCAAAGACCTGTAACAAACTGTATTTGGACCAATCTAACGGCTTTCATCAGGGAGGTTTTCCCAAGTCAAAGACCCATCGTGCCATTCTGCCTCAAAATATCTTCCTCTCTGCTTTGAAGAGCAACATTGTTTTGCACAACTAACAATATGAACCATTTGAAATTTCCTAGCTGCAAAACTCTTCAGTATTTCAGTTCTATATAGCAGTGTCCGACTTATATTTCAGTTTATGGAAAAAATATGTGATCCCTTACAACAGTGGTGTCAAACAGCACTTACTCAGCAATAACATGCTCATAGGTTGTTTCCACCAGGGCCACCCAGCTTCTCACCTCATTATAGCCTGGGTTCAAACATGGACAAAAGAGCTGAAGTCCCTGAGGTGAGGTGAGGTGAGAGTGACAGGCCTTGATATCAAGGCTGCACTTGACTGAGTGTGGCATCAAGGAGTCCTAGCAAAACTAGAATCAATGGGAATCAGAGAGAAATCTCCACTGATTGGAGTTGGACCTAGCACAAAGAAAAATAGTTGTGGTTTTTGGAGGTCTATCATTTCAGTCCTGGAGTTTCTCTACAGGAGTTCCTCAGGGTAGTGCTCTAGTCCCAACCATCTTCAGCTGCTTAAATGCTGACCTTTCCTCCACCATGAGGTCAGAAGTGGGGATGGGGGCTGATTGCACAATGTTCAGTACAATCTGCAATTTTTTCACATTTTAAAACAGTCCATTTCCACATGCAGCATGACTTGGACAATAATTAAGCTTGTTATGTTAATGCCAAGGAAATGGCAGGCAACAACCATCTCCAACAAGAGAGATACTGACCAGTTCCCCATTACATTCAATGTCATTACTATCACTGAATCTCCCAGCTTCCCCTTCAAGTCCTAATTTGGAACTATATTGCCATCCTGTTATAATCAGTGGGTCAAAATCCTAGAACTTTCTGCGAACAGCATCTTGGGTCTACCTTCACCACTGCAGTGTTAAGTCTACCTTTTCTTGTGGTTAAATAGGGACGAGCAACCAAAGTTGATTTTGCCAGTGATGCTTACATTCCATGAATGATTGGGAAAAAACAACTTATGAATAGTTTTGACCAGTTTCTCAATCCTTTAATCAAACTTTCTGGGCTTCCTTTGCTGTTCCCATTTTGGTTGCTGTGATTATTTTTCATAAAATGTTTGTTCATGAAAGAATATCATCACTACATATCCATAACATCTGGTTATTTAATGACTTTTACAATTTGCATTCGAGTTTCTCTAAATATTATAGGAAAAATCTTTCACATGTCTCAGTAAACCATATTCTTCAGTGAAAATCTCTACCCTGAAGCAGAGAGTTAAAATGGGGATGTTAGGAGTAAGAGTAGAAAGTTAGGGGGAACTTTTGCATCCTGAAGAAATACAACAGAAATAAAGTGAAACTTGCTAATCCTCTCTTTTATTGTACAAAGAAAGGAGCTACTTTACTGAGTGATGAGGAGTTGGTGGATGGGACATTGAAAGGAAGGTCTGATGGATTGACGAGATTAAAGAGGGCAGGCCGTGTATTGAGAGTTATCCCCCAGTGATTGGTGATCAGGTATCGAGCGTGTGGACATCTGGATGGAAAAGGGTTTTATAGAATGCTCATTTGCACCCACAGAGTCAGCTGCAGCTCAGACTGTAGGGCAGGGGTAAATTAAACTTTAGGTTTTGATTCTGACAAGAGGTTGAGGAATGACTGTGTAGGCTAGGGAATGGGAATGATCTTGTTTATGCTTCAGTCATGACTGTGCTTCAGTTGGTGGAAAACTAGCAAAAGGCAGTGAACTCCCTTCCGAGTCCTGACTGACTACAACGGTTCCACAAGGCAGCTCACTGCCATTTCCTCAAGGGTAACTGGGGATGGGCAATAAATGCTGGTCTAGCTAGCAATGCCCACATCCAATGAATGAATTAAGAAAAAGCAGGATAGTTCCCTCTGGTACCTTGGCTAAAATTTGACATCAATTAAAATCACAGAAAGCAGATTAACTGGTGACTATCATGGTGCTGCTTTTGGGATCTTGCCATACACAAATTTGCTGCCACAATTGCTATATTGTCATAATGGCCACACTTCAAGAAGTACTTTGGGTCATCCTGAAAGGCACTGTGTAGTACCACATGTTTGCAAAAGTGTGAGGGCTGTACATAAGGTTTAACATATGCTGCACTCACTGAGGGTATTGGTCATTATCCAGCAACAGCCTCTGTGCAGATGCTCAGTCACACAAACTGCTCAATCCCTCCTTTAGCTGGGGGTAAGGTTTCCAACTCTAGTGCATGTATTCCTGGAAGTTTCCAACCACACCGCTCCTACTTTCTACTGTTGCTTGCGCTCTACATCAATCTTGACACTATATCTGCTCACATCCAAAGAGAGTGAAAACTCTCTTCACTACCCAATTGCAAGATAATTGGCTGTGAAATTTTGCTTGAACGTTCTCTTGTGAAAAATCTTGGGATATTTTAATTATGTCAAAAGTGCTTTATAAATGCATCTCATTTTTGTTATTCTCAGCCTTTTTCTCACCAATTATTTTAATTAATAGACAAAAGCAGTCAAATACAATGAACAGAAAAATTTGCTTTGTGACTACATTGATTTTTTTTTTCTGGGTTTTGCTGACACAGTGTCTTAGAGATTGACCTTCAATTCCAGGAAACTCCAGGGCTATCTGGAGGAGTTGGCAAGCCAACCTTGCCCTGGGGAGTTGGTGACATCTGTATCCATGACACAGAAATAGAATCTGGCAGGAACCTCATTAACCTGTTACCTTTCCTTTCAATGATTAATTACTGTGCAGTTCCCTGTGCATTTCCACAGATCAGGCCCCGATTGGGATTCACAAACCAAATCAAGTCTTTCTTTTTGCATCCTTTGGTTTTTTTAAATGTCATAGAATTTTTTTTAATGTTGAGCTTGAAGCCAGGAGGGTGGGAGCTGAACTGCTTTTAGGTAACCACAGGTCCCTTTGTTCCTCCGATTGTTCCTTACTTACTGATATAGACCAGACTGATCCATCCTGTATTTTGCTGAGTTAGCTGGACTGAGTCGACACTGTAACTAATTTCTCCCCTCCACTCCCTCCCACAATTTCTTCAGGTTAAGAACAGATCACCTCTGTTCATTTTTCAAATGTGACCCTGAGCTTCTGGACACTTGTCATTTATCTCTTCGACTTGTTCCCACACTGACCTTTCTGTCCTGATCCTGGTATAATATCCCAGTGAAGCTCAACGTAAGCCAGCATCTTGTTCAAATGGGCACTTTACAGTGTTCTGCAGTCACACTGATGAAACGTTTTGAGAAGATTTGTAGCTCGGGTTGTGGATGACGTTGCAGACTTGCTCGTCGAGCAATGCTGACCTTAGCAATAAAACCCGAAAGAACTGCAGATGCTGTCAATCAGGTTCAATGACATAGTATCTGGAAAAACTCAG
>NC_063356.1:2523775-2560814 GCF_021869965.1 Rhincodon typus | reverse complement strand
GAAAAGCTCAGCAGATCTGGCAGCATCTGTGAAGGAAAAAACAGAGCCAATGTTTCGGGTCCGGTGACCCTTCCTCCGTTCTGAGGAAGGGTCACCGGACCTGAAATGTTAACTCTGTTGTTTCCTTCGCAGATGCTGCCAGATCTGCTGAGCTTTTCCAGCAACTTTGTTTTTGTTCCTGAGTTTAGCAATTTTAAATCAGAACTTCTGCCCCTAATTTGTCTTGCCTCCTTTGCCTACTAATTTTTGTTTTCTTACTTTGATTTGATTTGATATTGTCACATACCTAGGTACAGTGAAAAGTTTTGTTTTGCATTCAGTACAGATATGTCAGTGCATTAGGGTAATAGAACAGAGCAAAGAATACAATATTACGGCAGCAGTGAAGATGCACAAAGAGCAAGATCAACATTAAATTTAAAATTTGAGAAATCCATTCAGAAGTCTAATAATAGTTGGGAAGAAGAGTTTTTGAACCTGTTGGTAAGTGCGTTTAAGCCTTTGTATCTTCTGCCTGATGGAAGAGGTTGGATAAAATGAAAACTAGGGTCGAATGGGTCTTTGATTATATTAGCTGCCTTCCTGAGGCAGGACAAAGTATAGATTGAGTCAATGGATGGAAGGTTGGCTTACGTGATGAACTGGGCTGTGTTTACAACTCTGTAGTTTCTTATGGTCCTAGGCAGAGCAGTTGCCATACCAAGCCATAATGCAGCCAGAAAGAATGCTTTCTAAAGTACATCTATAAAAATTGACCTGTCCGTCTTCCCTGGACTGACTTACCCCCACCCTAACTCCCCAACTACACACCTTTACTGGCTCCATCCCCGCCTCTTTGACCTGTCTGTCTCCTCTCCACCTATCTGCTCCTTTATCCATCTTCCATCCGCCTCCCGCTCTCTCTCTATTTATTTCAGAATCCCCTTCCCCTCCCCTATTTCTGAAGAAGGGTCCAAACCTGAAATTTCAGCTTTCCTGCTCCTCTGATGCTCTTGGCCTGCTGTATTCATCCAGCTCTACTTTATATTATGTCTTTATAAAAATTGGCAGGTGTCTTTATGGAAATGCTGAATTTCCTTGGCGTCCTGAGAAAGTAGAGACGTTTTTATGCTTTCTTGACCATTGCGTCAACGTGGGTGGACCAGGACAAATTGTTGGTGTTCACCACTCATAGGAACTTGACGCTCTTAAACATCTCCACCTCAGCACCATTGATGTAGACAGGAGCATGCCCTCCACCTTACTTCCTGAAGTCATTGACCAGCTCCTTTGTTTTGCGGACATTGAGGGAGAGATTGTTATCTTTACACCACACTACCAAGCACCCAATCTCTTTCCTGTATTCTGTCTTGTCATTGTTTGAGATCTGGCCTACAATGGTAGCGTCATCAGTGAACTGGTATATGGAGTTTGGACGGAATTTGGCCACACAACCATGAGTATTCAGGGATATATTAAGGGGCTGAGTAAGCATCCTTGCAGGGCACCAATGTTGAGGATTATTATGGAGGAGGTGTCGTCGCCTATTTTCACTGACTGCGGTCTGTGTCTCAGGAAGTTGAGAATCCAGTTGCAGAGGACAGAGCAGACACTTAGGTCCCCGAATTTGGAGATGAGTTTGGTTGCAATTATGGTTTTGAAGGTGGACCCGTAATCAATAAGTAGGAGCCTGATGTAGGTATTTTTGTTATCCAGATATTTCACTTCTGCATTCTTTACATTGAGTTTCGAAGGTAGCTGTCCTACCATTCACACTTCCTCTAGGCATAAAACAGAAATGCCAGAAATTCTGAGCAAGTCAGACTCTATCTGATACAGATGAAACAATTAATGTTGTAGGTCGATCATGACCCTCCATCAAAACAGGGAGTATTCAATTTTACCAGAAATCAAACAAGTCAGAGCAGTGCCAGAATATGTCCAGCTGGAGGAGGAACTGCATACAGAACCTTGCTGGAAGTCTCCTCTCATAACACTTCAGAGGTGGATGTAGCACCCAGCTCCATCACCATCTGCTCTCCCCACTCCCAGCCCCACCTTCACGCCCACCCCGACCTCCAGCCCCACCCCCACCCCCAGCCCCACCTCCAGCCCCACCCCCAGCCCCACCCCCACCCCCAGCCCAGTGGCAGGTCAGGCTGAGAATGGTGCACCTGCCTTTGGGCAGGACACACTCAGCATGTCTGGGCCGTCTAGACACAAATGCCCCCCGGGGTGGGGGGTCACCCAACGCAAGCTTGAAGGGCGAACAGCTCCACTGTTGGGCAGGCTCCCTCTAGCCCAGCTGTGTACCCTGGGACTGCACCGAGACACAACGGGAGGGAAAGGATGAAGAAGACTTTCTGAAGGTGCCAGTTCACTGTAAAGACATGGCCATTGTGAATATGGGTTCCCTGGTCACTATCAGCTGGGGGAGTGACGGTCCACCTCGCTGTAACAACAACATCAAAGGCCCAGAGCTCAGCTCGGCTTAGTGCTGCACCATGTTTTATGGTCCAAAGTGTGAAGCGAGCCGCTCCTGCACTGTGACCAGGCTGTGGGAATTTGGAAGGTGATTGCACTTTGGTAATGAGGGTCAATCTGTCCAGACTGCAATACATTGTTTGTACATGCCAGCCCTGACTGTGATTGGTTCCTGATGCTGCCTGATGTGGTGAAGGAGGCTTGGGGCCAGGATTTGTTGCCCACACGTTTGGTTAATGGCCAAGGTTCCCCTGCAGCATGTACAGGTGCCTTTCACCTGCACTCTCTGGGGGTCTGGGTGACATTGTTGCCCCTCAAAGGGACTCACATCAATCGAAAGTGAAGCCCCCTTCCTCGCAGAATGAAGCATTTACCCCGATCACTCTGAGGGGTGGTTTCAGCCATTTTCAGTTCCCCACTGGAAATTTGATGAATTCTCATGCGATTTTCTCAACTTTCTCAGCCTGGCTCAGGTCACTCAGGGGCTGGGAGGTTCCACACATGGAGAGTTGGCAGAATTTTAAATATTACAAAACTTCAGATCAGAGCATGCAGAGTGTAAATTGTGGGAGGGGATTCAATGTATGGGAAAAGTTGATCATAGGGATGTAGAACATAGAACTGTACAGCACAGGAAAGGGCCCTTCGGCCCACAATGTTGTGCTGAACATGATGCCAAATGAAACTAATCCTTCTGCCTGCCCTTGGTCCAAATTTCTCTACTTCTTGCACATTCATGTGCTTATCTAAAAGTCCCTTAAATGTCCCTATCATATCTGCCTCCGCCACCACCTCTGGCAGCGTGTTCCAGACTCCTACCACTCTCTGTGTCCCTTACATCTCCTTTGAACATTCCCCCCACACCTTAAATGCATGCCTCCTAGTATTAAGACATTTCAATTCTAGGAAAAAGATTCTGACTGTCAACCCTGTCTATGCATCTCATAGTTTTATAAACTTCTATCAAGTCTCCCCTCAGCCTCTGCCGCTCAAGAGAAAACAACCCGAGCCTCTCCTGATAACTCATAACATCTAATCCACTAAACCTCTTCTGCACAGTCTCCAAAGCCTCCACATTCTTCCTGTAATGTGGTGACCAGAATTGAATGCAATACTATAAGTGTGGCCTAACCAAAGTCTTATGAAGCTGCAACATGACATCCTGACTCTTGTACTCAGTGCCCCAAACAATAAAGCCAAGCATGTGTACACCTTCTTTACCACACTATCTAGTTGCGTGGCCACTTTCAGAGAGTTATGGACTTGAACCCCAAGATCCCTCTGCACATCAATGCTGTTCAGCGTCTTGCCATTAACTGTATGCATTTCTTTGACATTTGATCTCCCAAAGTGCAGCACCTCACACTTACCCGGATTAAACTCCATCTGCCATTTCTCCACCCATATCTGCAACTGAACTATATCCCTTTTATGCCTTTGACAAACTTCTAGACTATTCACAACTCCACTAATCTTTGTATTGTCTGCAAATTTACTAACCCACCCATCTACATTGTCGTCTAAGTCATTTATATATATCACAAACAGCAGAGGTCCCAGAACAGATCTCTACAGAACATCACTAGCCACAGACCTCGAGCCTGAAAAACAACCTTCCACCATTACCCTGTGCCTTCTATGGTCAAGCCAATTCTGAATCCACATGGCCAAGTCATTGTGATCCCATGCATCTTAATCTTTTGAATGAGCCCACCATGAGGGACCTTGTCGAAAGCCTTACTAAAATTCATGCAGACAACATCCACTACTCTATCCTCATTGATCATCTTCGTCACCTCCTCGAAAAATTCAATCAAGTTAGTGAGACATGACCTGCCCTGCACAAAGCCATGCTGACTGTCCCTAATTTAGGCCATGCTTTTCCAAATGTGTATGGCGATTACAGGTGAAGACTAAATGGGTGGATAGAGTCTATATTAGGGAAAATGTATAGAGTCATGCAGCATGGACACAGACCCTACAACCCAATCCATCCATGCCGACTAGGTTTCCTAACCTGAACTGGTCCCATTTGCCTGTTTCTGGCCCATATCCCTCTAAAACTTTCCTATCCATATACCTATCCAAATGTCTTTTAAATGTTGTAATTGTACTCACCTCTACCATTTCTTCCGGCAGCTCGTTCCATATACACACCACACTCTGTTTGATAAAGTTGCCCATCAGGTCCTTTTTAAATCTTTCTCCTCTCAACTTAAGCCTTTGCCCTCTAGTTTTGAACTCCCCTACCCTGGAGAAAAAGACTTTGGCTGTTCAACTTATCTATGCCCCTCATGATTTTATAAACCTCTGTAAGGTCACCCCTCAGCCTGCGATGCTCCAGGTAAAGAAGTCCCTGCCTATCCAGCCTCTCCTTATAATACAAACCCTGCAGCCTCAGTAACATCCTTGTAAATTGTTATTGCGCCCTTTCCAGTTTAATAACATTGCAGGGTGACCAGAATTGTATGCAGCACTACAAATATGGCCTTTGCAAAGGTGGAGATGATAGTCTATAGAGCTTTTCGTTATTCTCTGCTTCCTAAAACTGGGTTAGAATTTTCATAGTCATCTTATTTGAGTTTATAGATGCAAAGACTCATTGATTCTTCCAGAGAGATAATAAGAGATTTGCACAATGGAAACATGCTGGTACTGAAAGCCTCTCAGTATCATTTGAATCTATTTGTAGTTTCAGATACTCCTCAGCTTAAAATTAGAACAGTAAATACGTCAGATTGTAAACATGTTAAAAGTTATTTTAACATGCGCCAGGAGGTCCTTCCTTATTTGTGGAGATGGGTTTGTCACTGTTGTGTAGCGTGTAATCCAGCCTGGGAGTATGAAAAGACCATCTGGAAACAATTCCATCACCACTTGTCATCTTGTTGTCTGTGTAATTGCAGGGTATGAAATCCATTCACACATTCTCAAATTTAGGACAACACCAAGGCTCCAGGCTTCATATTGAGTCGTGACATTACAAGGAAAATCGCATGTTTAGCCTCCTTTCAAAAACCGACAAATCAACAGCTCCAACCTATATTTGAAAATGGGAAACTCCCAAAGGTCCAAAATAAGTGTTCGATATCACTGACTAAATCAGGGGAACTGAGTGTTGATATAGAAGTCAAGGTTGATGTATAAAATTCATTATGCAACTCCCTACCTGCTAGAAATTTTGTGGTGTTTCCTCTACAATCATTTACATTGAAGTGTCCAAAACAGAAATTGCTGGAAAAGCTCAGCAGATCTGGCAGCATCTGTGGGGAGAAATCAGAGTTAACATTTCAGGTTGAGTGACTCTGTTACTTGACCTGAAACATTAACTCTGATTTCTCTCCACAGATGCTGCCAGACCAGCTAAACTTATCCAGCAATTTCTGTTTTTATTTCTGATTTACAGCATCCACAGTTCTTTCAGTTTTTACATTGAAGTGTAGTTACTGTTGCTGTATGTAGGTAAATACAGCTGGCCCACAGCCACATCATACCAACAGTGACTAGTTGGACTGTTTCAAATGATTTGCATGAGGTTGGAATGATGAGTAGCATGCTCCGAGACTGTGTTAGTGACTACAGTTCAAGAGTACTTCATTGGCTGTAAAGTACTTAGCAAGTTCTGAGGTCATGAAAGAAACTATACAAATGCAAGTGTGCTTTTTTTCATATTTTTAGTATTTTGGATTTTTTTAACATCTGTTGAGGCTGTTAACAGTAATATCTGCAAAAATGGCCCATATTACTTGTCACTCCTTGTTAGTGAAGGTTTACCATCCGCAGCCAAAGTGAGTTAGACATGATTAATGAAAATAAAGAGAATGGAAACAGTCCGGATTGGTGATGCCAGATTTTCATTCATTTTGTGCTCACAAAGGCAAGACCATTCTTTCATCCAATTTTTCACTGAGATTTTGTTCTCACTCTCAAACAACAATTGGTTACTGATAAGAAAAACAGTGATGTGCTGTTCGGATATTTGGACAATAACAACACCTTGCAAATGGTAAAATGTCCCAGGATGCCTCACAGCAATGTCATCAAGTGAAATTTAACTGAAATACATAAGAAGGTATCAGGAAGATGAGAAGAAGTAGAATTTAAGGTATGTTTTAAAGGAAGAATGAAGCGTTGATGTGGAGAGGTTTACAATGGGAATTTTGGAGGTTAAGATCCAGACAATGGAGCTGCCACCATTAGTTGAGTGATTAAAATCAGGAGTGTTCAAGAGGCTAAAATTGGAAGAGCGAAGGTACCTCAGAGGCCTGTGGAACTGGTAAGGACGTGACAGGGTTTGAAAGTAGCTATTGAAGATTGAGGTGCTGCTTCACTGGGAGTTAATGTAAGTTAACAAACACCTTCCCTTCTTGCTGTCCATGTGCTACTTAAACATTGGGCTTTGCCAGGTGTTTTTGGATGAATTTTCTGTCCCATTGTCCACCCTCTGGCCTTCAAGTGGGTGTGCAACTTTATCCTTCTATCCTCACCCACCCTTGAGCCTGTGTGTGACTCCATTCCTTAGCCAGAAATGTGCTAGTGAACCAGTGAATTGTCACAATTGTAACAATGCCAGTCATGGGTGCTGGACATTTAAGAAGAAAACCAACCACCACCTTCTTACAATCTTTATGGATGGGTATAAATGCCAGTCTTACCAGCAACAGCCGCATCCTGAGAGACAGCACACTTTGAGAAAGGATGAACACAGTGGCCTGATAACAAACCTAGATTGATGGATCTTGTTGCCCTAGAGAGAAACAGAGCTGGGCAGGGAGATCCGTTTTGCATTTTGTAAATCCAGTTTTGATTTTAAATTGAATCTGGAACAACACAAATTATTGTATTTCAATTCTTGCAGTTGCTGCTCTTAATTTTGTGTAATCAGGCTAGAGTGCCCAGTTAATGCTTGACTAAACTGCAAAGTAATGATGGGTTTAATTGAAGCGTAGCAGTGAAATATCTCACAGTTAAGGCACAGTTACACAGTTGGTTCACTGACATGAAAGATCTGTCATTCAGAGACACTTCAGCACCATGACTTATTTCACCCGGTACCTGATGAATTTTTGTCTGTCTGAAGTTATACCTTCTATTAACTCTTAACCCTTTCTCTTGTCCACCTCTCAGTCTGCCTGCCTCTGACTGCAATGTTTTATTACACTCTGTACAAATAGACATAGAAAGCCCCCAAACAATAATGAGGGAACAGCAGGAATTTCTCTCAATGGTCTGGTCAATATTTCTCCTTTCCAAGATATGTCAAACATAGATTAACTGGTGATAGAGTCATAGAGTCGTACAGCATGGAAACAGACACTTTTGTCCATCCAGTCCATGCTGAACATAATGCAAAACTAAACTGGTCCCACCTGCCAGCTCCTGGCCCATATCCCTCCAATCCTTTCCTATTCATATATCGATCCAAATGTCTTTTAAACATTGTATTTGTATCTGCATCCATCATTTCATCAGGAAGTTCATTCCATACACGAATCACTCTCTGTGTAAAAAAATTTTGCCTCATATATCTTTTTAAAATTTCTCTCATCTCACCTTAAAAATGTGCCTCCTAGTCTTGAAAATGAAAAGACAACTACCATCAACTCTATCTATACCTCTCATTGTTTTATAAATTTCTTTCGGGTCACCTCTCAACCTCCTACACTCCAGTGAAAAAAGTCCCAGCTTATCCAGCCTTTCTTTGTAGCTCAAACCTTCCATGCCTGACAACATCCTGGTAAATCTCTTCTGAACCCTCTCCAGTTTAATAATATCCTTCCTATAACTGGGCGACCAGAATTAGACACAGTATTCCAGAAGAGGCCTCACCAATGTCCTGTACAACCTCAACATAACATTCCAACTCTTATACTCAAAGGACTGAGCAATGAAGGCAAGACTGCCAAAAGCCTTTCTAACCATCCTGTCTATATGTGACACAAACTTTAAAGAATTATGTACCTGCACCCCTAGGTCCATCTGTTCTACAATACTCCCCAAGGCCCTAACATTAATTGTATAAGCCCTATCCTTGTTTGTTGTGCCAAAATGCATTTATCCAGATTGAACTTCATCTGCCATTTTTCAGCCCATTGACCCATTTGATCAAATCCCTTTGTAATCTTAGAAAACCTTCCTCACTGTCTACTACACCTCCAATTTTGGTGTCATCCTCAAACTTATTAACCATACCTTCTATATTCTCATCCAAATCATTTATATAAGTGACAAACAAAAGAGGACCCAGGACTGATCCCTATGGAAAACTGCTGTCACAGGCCTCCAGACCGAAAAACAACCCTCCACCATTATCCTGCGTTGCCTGCCATTGAGCCAATTATGTATCCAATTGTCAAGCTCACCCTGAATCTCATGTGACCTAACTTTACTAATTAGTTTACCATGCAGAACCTTGTCAAAGGCTTTACTAAAATCCAAATAAACAACGTCGACTGCTCTGCCATCATCAACCTTTTTGGTAATTTCCTCAAAAAACTCAATCAGGTTTGTGACACACAATTTTCCTTGCACAAAACCATGCTGACTATCCCTAATCAATTTAAGCCTTTCTAAATGTCCATAAACTCTATCTTTTATAATTACTTCCAACAATTTACCCACAACTGAATTCAGACTCACTGGTCTGTAGTTCTCCTTACAACATTTCTTAAACTAAGGCACAACATTAGCTACCCTCTAGTCATCAGGCACCTCAACCATAATTATAGATGATGCAAATATTTCTGCAAGGGGTCTTGTAATTTCCTCCCTTACCTCACACAACATTCTGGGATACATTAGGTCATATCCCAGAGATTTATCCACCTTTATATTCTCTAACACCTGGCAAACTTCCTCTTCTGCAATATGAGCTATTTCTAAGCCATCAAAGTTTATTTCTCTGCATTCTCTAGACTCCACTTCTTTCTCCACAGTAAAAGCTGACACAAAATATTCATTTAGTATTTCTCCCATCTCCTGGAGTTCAACACATAGACGACCTCCTTGATCTTTAATAGGTGCAACCCTCTCTCTAGTTACCCTGTTGCTCTTAGTGTATTTGTAGAATCTCTCTGGATTATCCTTAAGCTTATCTACCAATGCTGTCTCATATCCCATCTTTGCCTTCCTGATTTCTCTCTAAAGAATGCCCCCCCACTTTATATGGATTAAGAGATTCAATTGAACCATGTTGTCTATATCTAAAAAAGATTCTCTTTTATTCTTGACTAGAACCTCAATATCTTTCTTCATCCATTGTTCCTTAATCTTACCAGCCTTACCCTTCAGTCTAACAGGAACATCACACTCTTGAACGCTTCCCGCTTGTCAGATGTCCTTTTACTTGTGAACAGTCTACTCCAAACAACTTTTGAAAGTTCTTGTCTCATACCATTAAAATTTGCCTTTCTCGAATTAAAAGCTTCAACTTTTATGGAAGGCTTATCCTTTTCCATAACCATTTTGAAACTAATAGATTTATGATTGCTAGACCCAAAGTGTTCTTCCATTTTTACTTCAGTCACCTGTCCTGTCTTATTGCCCAAAAGGAGGTCTAGTTTTATTCCTTCTCTAGTAGGAGCATCCATATATTGATAAAGAAAATTTTCTTGAACACATTTGACAAATTCTTCACCATCCAAACCTTTAACACTATGGTAGTCCCAGTCAATGTTCGGAAAATTAAAATCCCCCATTTTTACATATATCTGAAATCTGCCTACATATTTGTTTCTCAATTTCTCTCTTACTATTGGGGGACTTATAGTACAATCCCATCGAGGTGATCTTTCCTTTCACATTTGTAATTTTAACACATATAGTTTCACTGGACATTTTTCAGAAATATCTTCCCTAGTTACCGCAGTAATGCATTCCTTAATTAAAAACGCCACCGCCCCCCTTTCTTGCCTCCTTTTCTATCCTTTGTATAGCATCTAAAACCAGGAACATTGAGCTGCCAGTCTTATCCTCCTCTCAGCCAAGTTTCTGTAATTGCTATGAGATCCCAATCCCATGTATTTAAACATGACCTGAGTTCATCAGCCTTACCTGTATACCCCTTGCATTGAAATAAATGCAATTTAGTTCTTCAGAGTTACTACATACTCTAAATCTCTCTTGCCTTTCTTTTCTAATTGATGTGCTCTCCTCACATTCAGGACCCACCCCATCAATTCTTCCATTTACACTGCTACTTAGAATTCCTCCTTTCGCCTTCTCTATCAATATAAAGTCTCCATTAATAGAATGAGCAAATTTCCCTGCTAAGATATTGGTCCCTTTCCAGTTTAGGTTAGACCCATCCTTTTTAAACAGGTCTTTTCTATCCCAAAAGACATTCCAATTATCCAAAACCCTGAATGCCTGAACAATACACCAGCTCTTCAGCCATTGATTTATCTCTTTTAACCTTTTATTCCCTCCCTTAGTTCATTTATCTCTTAATTTCTTGTGGGACTTTGGTATGACAGATACATTCCAACAGTTACGACGCCTCTTTTTCGGCGTTTTTCATCTCTCTGACATTCCCATGGCAACACGCTGCCCAATCAGAATCTTCCTGCATGGGCTGAAAGTTAAGATTGACAGTTAGCTATTCTTGCAGCATCTCCATGCCAACGATGGCCCAACCACTCTGTTCCCTCTTCTCAAGATGTGTAAATTGGTGTTCATTTTCACAAGTCTGTTCTTGTGTCATAATTTTGTGACATCCGAGAATGTAATGATGTTCAAAGTGTGCACATTTTTAACTTTCTTTTGATTTTTTAATTTCTTTGATTATTTTCTTTCCGCCCATACTTTGTAGTCTGCAGTTTTGGTCTCCTTGACTAAGGAAGAATGTTCTGGCTATGGAGGGAGTGCAATGAAGGTTTACCCAACTGATTCTGCTCCTATGATGCTGCTTGGCCTGCTGTGTTCATCCAGCCCTGCACCTTGTTGTCTCGTTTACCCAACTGATTGCTGGCACTGATGTATGAAGAGACTGGATCGATTAGGACTATACTCACTAGAGTTTAGAAGAATGTAGGAGGATATTATTGAAATTATTCCAACATGACCAGACAAGGTAAACACAGGAAAGTTGTTCCCAATGACAGGAGAATTCAGAATCAGGGTCCACAGTCTAAGGATATAGGGCAGGCCATTCAGAACTGAGTTAAGACATTTCCTCACCCAGAGAGTGGTGAGCCTGTAGAATTTACTACCAGACAAAGTAGTTGAGGCCAAAACATTAATGCTTTCAAGAAGGAGCTAGATATATTTCTTAGGGCTAAAGGGATCAAATGGTAAGGGAAGAAAGTGGGATCTGGGTTCTTACTAATTTGGATGATCATCCATGATCATATTGAATAGCAGAGCAGGTTTGAAGGGCCACATGGCCTACTCCTGTTCCTATTTTATAAGTTTCTATGTGTTTGTTTTGCATCATCAATGCCTGAGATGAAACCGAATTCTTGGCTTCTGTGATTGGCAACTCGGCCTCTGAAAGCTGTATGAAAGTGCACTGGGAGAGTCCAATTCCTTTCATTGAAGGATGCAGAACAGAAAGAGCCTCTTCAGCCCATCATGCTTGTGCTGGTCTTTGAAAGATCTATCCAATTAGATCCATCACCCCCCCTCTCTTTTCCCTTAGTCCTGCAATTTTCTTCTTTTTATCCTGTTCCCTTTTGAAAGTTACAATTGAATCTGCTCCCACCACCATTTGAGTAGTTCATTCCAAATTCCAAAAACTTGAAGTGAAGAAAAATATGTTCCCTCATTTTGCACCTGGATTTTTTTGCCAAATATCGTAACACTGTGTTCCTCTGGATACTGACTCTCCTGCCATTGGAAACAATTTCTAGACATCTACTATCTCTAAGCTGTTCCTGACTTTGAACATTTCCACCATATCTCTCTTAAACCTTCCCTGCTCCAAGGATAACAGTCCTAGCTCCTCCAGTGTCTACACATTTATTGAAATCTCTCATCCCTTCATCCCCTGCTATCTCCTTCATTGTGCCTCTGAGGACATGACATCCTTCTTCAGGTTTGAAGCCCAAGACCTGAAAACAATACTTTAGCTGAGCCCTAAACAGTGAGTTATAAATTTGTGCACAAGGATTTTTTGTTTAAATAACTGCTTGGTGGTGCAGAATTTAACCATTGCTAAAAGGAGACAAGGATTCAGAGCTTTTTGTCTTGCACTCATTAGGGTATGACACAAGAAACAGACTTTGAGAAAAAGAGACACTAATTTATCCCAAAGGAGAAGAGGGTGCTGATTGGTTGGACCATCATTGACATGGAGCTGCTGCAAGAACAGTTAACTGTCAGTCTTAATTCTTAGACCAGGCAGGTAAATTCTGATTGGTGAGGGTGTTGCCACGGGAATGCAGCAGAAATTGGCTTTCTGCACAACTTTTTTCTTCTCCATGAGAAAGGTGCAACGTATTTTCCTTTTGCCAAATAAAATATGGTCCTGTGTGTTAACATATGCAGCTTTTAGTAAGGGAAAGTCAACATAGTTCTACCAGACCACAGGGGAAGAGGGATTTCTGTCAATGTGGAGACACTGGAGGGGCTAGAATTGTTCTCCTTGGAGCAGGGAAGGTTCAGGAGAGATTTGATTGAGATGTTCAAAACTAGGAACAGTTTAGAGAAACTGGATGTCTAGAAATTGTTTCCAAAGGCAGGAAAGTCAGTAGCCAGAGGAACACAGTGTTAAGATATTTAGCAAAAAAAATCCAGTGGCAAAATGAGGGAATGTATTTTTTTCTACAGTAAATTATTGTGATCTGGAATGAGCTCATTAGAGAGAGAGATGACTCGGGATCACCACTGCTCAGGCAAGGGGAGAGGTTGACAGTCCTTCATGGTAACCTCAGCCAGTATAGGAACTGAACCCACACTGTTGGCATCACTCTGTATTGTAAACCAGCCATTCAACCTAACGAACCCCTCCACTATGTGAGTACTGAGGGTAGGTGCTGAACACCTCTCCTATGAGAGATTCCAGGAGGACTCTGGTGACTTTACTCAGTGCTCATTACTGCAATTGGAACTTACTATGTATAACACCACCATCGCAAACCTGATATGATGGTGTTTTATTGGTCCAATAAGTCTGTAACAATGTTGTGGGCATCACAACAACATTATAGAGTTGCCCTAGTCCACAAAAGAGTTAAGGACATTAAAGGAAAAATCTAGGACAGGGAATCATTTCCAGATGGGCTGTTTGACCTTTTAAAGAAGATCTATATATCTCTTAAAAGAATCATTCACTGAAGATGCTTTTCTTTCCTAAAGCTTCAGTCAAGATAGAAAGTGATATCAAAAATCAATTCAAGTTTTCAACAGACTGGGAAGATGATGAAAAGCTTTAAAGATCTGACCCTGTTTCCATTTGAGAGGAAATTAACCGCACTGGCATTAGGCCCAGATAGCTGTGCACGGTCAATAAATAACCAACGTTCAGGCAATTTAGATGCACAAAACAAGAGACACTGTATAAAACAATATTTTCAGTAACTTCTTCACAAATAAGCCTGAAATAACTCCACAGAGGCCGGTATCCCATCACCACGTCACCCTTTATTTACACATGGAGAGTCCTTGAGACTGATCCACCTCTCAGAGTGAACAGAACCTCTGACATTCCTGTTTATACCTGTCAGCCAGGGCTCTCTGATCAGAGCAAATTAACAGCCTCAGTCAGCGAACTCATATTCTATGAGATCGACCTGGCTGACCTCATTATAAACAATACACCTTCCAACTAATAGATGTCATTCATTGAGGCTTTGTTCATTAGAACAACACTGTTTGTCATATGATAGATTTGTTTAAAATGATAAAAAAGTGGGATAGATTGAGATAGAAACAGATTGTTGTTACAGGTTGTGGAAGTAGAACAATGAGAGTAATATGACATCTTGTTGTATACATGTTATATATTAGAGATAGGAACTAAAGTACGATAAAATAAAATGATTCTGTAGGGAACATTTTACAGTTGCACCTGAGAAGCGTGCAATGTGTAATGCAACTTCCTTGGGGTTACCATTGACCAGAAACTGAACTGGACTAACTAGACAAACACAATGGCTATAAGTCCAGATCGGAGGCTAAGCTTCCTGCAGTAGCTAACGCACCTCCTGACTCCCCAAAGCCTGTCCATCATCTAAAAGGCAAAAGTTAAGACTGTGATGGAAGACTCTGCACTTGCCTGGATGGGTGCAGCTCCAACAACACTCAAAACGTTTAACACATCCAGGACAGAGAAGCCCACATCCATAAACATCCACCATGATGCCCAGTTGCATCAGAGTATACCATCTACAGCATGCATCACAGAAATTCACCAAGTCTCCTTAGACAGCACCTTCCAAACCCATGACCACTTCCATTTAGAAGGACATGGGCAACAGATACATGGGAACACCACCCTCTGCAATTTTTCCACAAGTCATTCATCATCCTGACTTGGAAATATATCACCATCCCTTCAGTGTCACTGGGTCAAAATCCTGGAATTCCCTCCCTAAGGGCATTGTGGGTCTACCTACAGCACATGGACTGCAGCAGTTCAAGAAGGCAGCTCACCCCCACCTTCCCAAGGTCAACCAGGGATGGGCAATAAATGCTAGCCCAGCCAGCAACACCCACATCACATGAATAAATGTTTAAAAAGTCTTAACCAGGGTCTCTTCTGAACCAGCAGCCAGTAAAAATTAAACAGATGAAGTTCTAAATTTTTTGAGTTTGAAGAATGATTATTCAAATATCGCAGAACTCATATCAGCATTTGACGTATATGCATTATGTAGTGTGACAGAATAAAATGGAAGGCGGGAGAAAGCTCTTCACACTGAGATAGTTCAGAGTACATAGAATTCAGTCTCAGGATCAATAGTTGAAGCACAAACAATGTCAGCATTTGAGATTAGATCGGAGGCGAAACATAATAGAAGAAGGTTTAAAGAGATATGGAAATAGCACTGGTAACTGTTATTGGGGCTGCTTGCATGGTAATTGTAGTCAAAGATAGAATGGACTGAACGTGTGTTACCAATGAGATATGCCTTTTTTTTAAATTTATGGGATGTGAATGCTGCTGTCTAGGCAAATATTTAATAGCCACACCTGATACCTGTTGATCAAATGGTCCTGAGCCACTTTCTTGAACTGTTGCAGTCGGTGGTGTGGGTACTGTTAGGGATATTGCCCATCCCTGAGGACAATGAGGAAAAGAAATGACAGAGAAGGTAAAGGTTCATCAATTCATTTCACTGTATACCTGTAATTGCCTGAGACATGTTTATTTCCTGCGCAATCTTTTTGAACTTGACCTTGATAAAGGAAAGTACTTGAGCAACACGGTGCCTCAGTGGTTAGCACTGCTGTCTCACAGCACCAAGGACTCAGTTCAATACCAGCCTTGGATGAGTGTCTGTGTGGATTTTCACTTTCCCTTTGAGCCTGTGATCCCACAGTCCAAAGATGTGGAGGTGAATTGGCCATAGTTAAGGTGGGGTGATGAGGTTGGTCTGGGTGGGATGCTCTTTTGAGGGTCAATGCAGGACTCGATGGACTAAATGGCATCTTTCTGTATTGTAGGGATTCTATAATTAAAATAATTTACTCTGTGGCATCCCTCACTATAGCAAATCTCAAGTTTGAATGAGGAAAAAGTTCTATAGTTTAGGAAATTCTGACAAAGAATAAGTTCAAAACAATAAATCTAAAATGTGGGGAAAACCAACAGGATTGCAGGAGCAATCTTTATTCCAGTCCCTCCTCAGATCCCCTCCCTCACCAGTTACACTGATAACTGTACACCACCATTTCCTATATTCGCCCTAAACTGGAATATTTCTCCAAATTTGCTTCCAATTTCTACCCTTTCATCACCTTCACTTACAAGCACACAAATTCAGAACTGAAGTAGGCCATTCAATCCCTCTAGCCATTCCATAAGATCCTGGCATCAAGCCCATTTTCCTGTCTACCTCTGATAGCTGCTGTGTCCCTTATTATTAAGAAGTTTAGATACATCTGTTGTAAAAACATTAACCATGTCTCTATTGCTCTCTAAAGAAGAATTACAAACAATGATCTTTTTAAGTGAATCAACCACTCTTACAAACCAGTGGAAACGTCCTGAGAAAGACAACTGAAGCAGGGTGCTGGCCAGCAAAAGAGTCATAAGGATCATCTCAGCAATATAACCTGGGAACAAAGAAGGCTGAACTGTCTTTCCAGGTTTTCCCCACAAATTTATTTTCCCTGTCTGTTTGTGTATGAAAGCAAGCTTATAAGGGGATTAGAGTTTTAATTTGTAGGTTTATAACCTGACAGTTTAATACTGTTAACCTGTACTTGGAGTTTAATTTCTTGTAATAAATGGTGACATTTGTTTAGAATAAAAACTTGGTCCATGCCTTCTATCAACCTGGGTCTGAAAATCAGGTAAAATTGAGGAGCTTTGTATACTTTTTAAGATCTTTAACTTTTGTAATGAACTTGGGAATAGCAGGGCATTTTTCAAGTGTGATACCCCAGTAAGGTGGAACTTGAATAAATTAGTTCATACGTTTTCCCTTTCACAAAATCATGTTGACTCTGCCCAATTGTATTATTATTTTCTAAGTGCCTTGTTATGACATGCTTAATAATAAATTCCAGCATTTTCCCTTTAGCAATTGTTAGGTTAATTGGCCGATAGTTTCCTGCTTATAGTTTCCCCTTTTTTGTTGTATATTGTTTAATTTAGAATCTAATAAGAACTTTCCAGAATCTAGAGAATTTTAGAAAATTGAAATCAATGCATCTACTATCTCAGCAGCCAGTCGTTTAGGATGAAATCCTTTAGGGCCAGGCAGGGACTTATCAGAGATAACAAGGTGTAGAGATGGATGAACACAGCAGGCCAAGCAGCATCAGAGGAGCAGGAAGGCTGACGTTTCAGGCCTAGACCCGTCATATCAGATTTTAGTTCTGATAATTTTCTCAGGACCGTTCCCTGGCTATTGTGATTGTCTTAGGTTTCTTTCTCCCTTTCACCTCTTGATTCGCAATAATTTCTGGGGTGTTATTTGTATCCTTTGCAATGAGAACAAATGGAAAATATCTCTTCGGTTCATCTGCCATTTCCTCATTTTCCATTATTTGTTCTCTTTAGAGGATTAACTCTCACTTTACTTTCTCTTTTCTTTCTGAAATTACTGTGGAAACTCTTACTATTTGTCTTTTGAATTTCTAGCTAGTTTTCTCCCACATTCTGAGATGCTGTGGCTCCAATTCTTCCCTTTCCTTTTCTTCCTCAACTTCTTTATTTCTATTTCTCAGGACAGGCTGTCAAGCCATGTTTGCTACAGCCTAAATTCAAATGCAAATGTTGAAAGTTTGAGCTAAAAACTGAAAACTCTGAAGAAACTAGGGAGGCCTGGCAGCACCTGTGAAGGGGGAAATAAAATTAATGTTTCAGCTCAATGACCTTTGGTCATGTTTCATCTCTCTGTCATCTCTCAATTCAATAAAATTGAATATAAACAAGAGTCAATTACTGTTCAAAATGCCAGAGACACTGATGATAATTGGCACAAACATCAGAAAGAATGATAGGTGAGACTTTATTTCGAAACAGTGAGTTGGAAAGGACTGTTTGAAAGGGTGGTGGAACTAGATCCAACAGAAAATTGGACGTATCATCATAAATAAAAGATTCACGGGACTATGAAGGTAAAGAAGGGGAGTGGAACTGATTGATTAAATCTTTAAAATAGCTAACACAGTACAATGGACTGAATGACTTCCTTTTGTGCTGTATCGTTATGTATTTCACTGTCTTCTTGAAAGACTATTCGTGTTTTTAAAGTGGCCACTTACAGGTTTAGGATTTTCTACCCGTTTTTTGTAACTAACATCTGTCTGATAGTTTCTATTTATTGCCATCTGCTTCACTGCTCCTTCCCAAGAAACCAGGGATTAACAATGACCATTGGTTCATCCCATACCATGAAATTATCACAGAATTTGTTATAGCACAAAAAGAGGCCATTCAGCCCATCATTCTTGCACTGGCTGTTCAAATGAGAATCATTACTTAGTGCCAATCTCCTGTTTTCTCCCCGTACACACTATTTCTATCCATATGATCATCCAAAGAAAGCCTTCTTTTGTAGATTTTGTTTTATCTTCCGTCTATTTGCGTGTGAAAATAAAGAGCAAGGGTTTGACAGTCAAATGGAATTACAAATTAGGTTGTTACAAAACACAGTGAATTAAATTAATACTAGAGTATAAAACAATTCAACTGGATCTCTCACCAGCCAAAGTCCAGCAATTAGAACCAGCTCTTTAAATTAAATAACTGATTGAAATAAACTAAAGTGCAAATAGCTGGCACTGTGTCTCACAGCACTTTCAACATCACATTGTGATTTTTTATCACAGATGCTGTCTTGATCCCCTTTTTATGGATAGGATTTTGCAAGTGGAAAATGTGTATTGAATTCTTGCAGAACTCTTCAACTTGGGTAATCTTCAGAAATCAACTAAAATCAAAGGAACTGCAAAAGATGCTGTTTTTGTCTGACACAGGTGGAGTTGGTTCACGCAGTTGGCTAGAGGATGAAGCAGAGTCAGGATAGTGGCTTGGGGGGCATGGGGGAGAAAACCCTCCACAAATAGGATGCCAATCTGTGAGCCTGAGACAAGGAGGGTGGTTGGTGTCAGCAGCTAAATTAAAGAACAGCAAACTGTTGTGTGGCTGAAGATGGTGGCTTGACTGGTTAATTGGAGGCAATGTAGATTCGTCCAGAACGGCCAACAAACACTCTAATTACACAGAGGTAATGGAAATGGTAAAGATCCATGGAGATTGTTAAACACCAGTTAAGATTAGTGACATGAATTGCCATTCTCACTTGGGAAGCCCTGGTGGTTGTGAGATGATACACACAACCAAATACTGATGAATCTTATCTCTTGGCTGAAGGAAGTGGAAATGTGTCCAAGTTCATGCAAAGATTAGCTTTAAAAAAAAATCTGGAGCTCTACAATATTCATGAGTTCCAACAACAATTGGAATTCATCCAAGAATATTTCAGGAGACGAAGGCATCTGTAAGGAATTGTTGGCAGAATGTTTTTGCAGGATTTTCCATGCGTGGTTACAACCAGGCAATTCTCTGCAAGAATTTGGAGGTGGTCCCAGTGTAATATTTATGCAAAAATCAAGCCATTGACATAGACCAAACACCATATCATTTACATACCTTAGTAGGCTAAGGGCAAATAGTTAAGTTTGACCAAATAGCCCCAAAATTCAATTCTTGATTTCAGTCCCTCAGGAAGGAAATACATCATGTCTTTTGGTCAATAAGGACAGATAGTAAATGCATTTTGAACAATCAACCATGGCGCTGTTGGTGTTGTGAGGTAACGCCATCAAAACACTAAATGAAATGATGGTTTCTACATGAGCAACGCACTGCCTTTGGCACTAAAGCTAAGATTCAGGCCGCAGTCTTTGCACATTAACACTCATCAGTACTTAAAAACGTAAAAACTGGGAACAGGAGTTGGACATACAACCCCTTGAGTCTGTTTCACAATTATATAAGATCAACCTCAAATATACCTTCCCACAGTTGCTCCTTCTATAAAATGCTTTTCAAAACTGTAGCCATCACAAAACACATTTTGAAGTGTAGTCCCTGTTATAATCTGGGAAACACAGCAGCAGTCTGTACATAACCTCCTCCCACAGCAATGTGATAATGATGAGATAATCTGTTTTTGTGATGTTGGTTGTGGTATAAATATTGGCCAGGATCCTGAGACCCAGGCTGTTCTAAAAATTAGGAACAGAGAGACGGGGAAGACAGGAACTCAGCTGAACATTTCAGCTAAAAGATGACTGCTCTGAAAGTGCAAGACCATGTTCCATTACTTCCTAAATGTCTATTGATTTCTCACTTAAATATATTCTATGACGGAGAATTCACAGTGCTCTGAGAATTCCAAAAATTCAGAGACTCCTACTGAGTGACAAAATTTCTCCTCATCTCAGTCCTGAATGGCCGATCCCATTTTCCTTAGACAGTGACAGATAGCTGTAGATTCTCCAGCAAGAGAAAACAGGCTGTCAGCATTTAATTCTCTGTTAAAGAAAATCATGAATGATGAATAATGATTTATCGTCACTTGTACTCTACAATGAAAAATGCAGTAAAATACAGTGGAAAGCTTCAACAGTTGCCACAGTCTGGTGCCATTTTGAATAGTTTAAGAATAAAAAGATATAACTGAAAGAGAATCCATCTTCACTCTCCCGCCTCCACAATGAGTCCTGAGCCACCCGACCAACAACATCTGCACCATCGCCCTTCCGCTACCTGTGCCAGACCCACCATTGTCAGAGTCACCACTTTTCAGGCACCAACCCTTTATCGATAGGCACATCTCAGCGAACGGCTGCCAATGCTGGGTCTCCTGTTGGACCTACACTCGCCACACTGCACCCCGCCCCCTCCCCCCAACACCCCCCCTCCCCCCCCCACCCCACCCCCGCAATCAGGAGCCCCCAGCTCTCTGGTTGCTGCCGCCTTGCTGATAACCAGGAGTCCCTGGCTCTGGGCCTACCACAACCACAAGTCTCTGGGCTCCACTGCCAGGCCAAGCTGTCACCTTGCCAAGAGTTCCACTCTGGCCACCCTCTTCTGCGATGTCACCTCCTCTGCCGCCACCAACAGGAAGAAGATGAAGAAAAAGAAAAATAAAGAAGTCAAAATGAGTAAGAAAAGAATGGAGGAAGCAGCGGTCTAGAGTGGACAGGCCCAGGAGCCCAAACACTGCCATCTTGCCAGTGCTGCCATCAAGGAATCATACTGATCTTGTTACAACTGAGGTCGGGATGGTCAATGTTTTCCTTTCCTTTTCTAGTTCAAATCATCCATTAGCTACAAGAAGTTTCAAATTTAACCAGGTCAATTACATGGACAATCACATTGGTGACAGACTGTGTCCAGCCCAGTGTTAGATTTCTTTAGCCAACATCAAATATCTGGTTTATAAACAAAAAATAAATTTACTCAATGAATCAAAGATTATCGACAAACATGCAAATTTAAAAAACATGCACACAAGAAGTCACTATAAACTTATCTGGCCATGGGCTGCTCTCTCAATAGAGAAAGACAGAGGCAAATGCCTGGTGGTGGTTCAACCTGAGGGTCACCATCCCTCAGGTGAGGGGAGAGAGTGAGAAGGAAAGTCTTTCATGGGAACCTCAGCCGGTTTGGCTGTCACCGTACAAACACAGACATGCGTGCTCCATCAGATCAGTGCAGTGTGATAGTGTTATCCCACTTCTAGACTGGGTCATGTGATCTCTCTCTGAAAATTCTCCAAACTGTATGACTCCATCCAAACTCCCCCCTTCTCGCTGGTACTTTACTGACATCGTACCCACTGCATTTCCTTGCACAGGAATCAGGGAATTCTTAACTTGGCTTCATCACCATCAGATAATCTCAACATTCCTGATCAAAGACATACTTTTTTCTAGGCTAACTGTAACTCTACTCAATCATTGATTGGAAAGTTCCTTTCCCCTAACTAGACGTTCAGGGATAGAAGCCACCAATTATCAGCATTTTGCAATCATAGAATTGTCATAGAACTCCTACAGTGTGGAAACAGGCCCTTCGGCCCAATAAATCCACACCAACCCTCAGAGCATCCCATCCAGACCCATCCCCCTATAATCCACCTAATCTACACATCCCTGAACACGACAGGCAATTTAGCATGGCCAATCCACCTAACCTGCACATCTTTGGACTGTGGGAGGAAACCAGAGCACCCGGAGGAAACCCACACAGACAAAGGGAGAATGTGCAAACTCCACACAGACAGTCGCCTGAGGGCGGAATTGACCTGGGTCCCTGGCGCTGTGAGGCAGTAATGCTAACCACTGAGCCACCGTGCCGCCCAATGGGCAAATACATCCATGCCTACAGCCAGAGAAGGAAATCAGCTTTCACAACACGGCTCCTCGGAGCAATAGATCCATCTACTTCAACTGAATGACTGAGCTTCTCTCTGCACCAATATTTTAACTGATGTCCAAAATTATGTATCACTGTCAATGTTGAACAACCAGTTTCTACACTTACCATCTAGACTACATGTGCCAGCCTTGCTGGCAATCTCCATCGTCAGTAGTGTCTCAGGGAGTAACACTCTTACTGATGACTCAGAAGGCTGTTGGTTCCAGCCAATCAGCCAACAAGTGAACATAAAAGCCCAGGCTGACACTCACGCTGAGGGAGTGCTGAACAGTTGATGGTGCCATCTTTAGGGTGAGATGTTAAACCAGGGCAGAGCTGCTCTGTCAGATGGACACAAATGTTCCCACAGCCACTATGAAGAAGACTAGAAGGTTTTGAACCAGTGTTCTGGTCAGTGCTTATCCCTCAATTAAAATTTCAAAGTGGAAATGTGGCACTGATCCTCAGCTTGTGTTGGGCCTTACTAAAGACTACAACAGGGCCAGGACTATGAGCCTATGAGAACAATGAGCTTGACAGCAAGATGGTGCATTGAAATGACAAGTGACCAGAGGTCAGGGTCATGTCTGTGGGCTGAGTGGACATATCTTGCAACACCTCCATTACCACTCCACTTGCCTTTCGTTCTATGACATCTTTGCTCTCTAATCTCACTTGTCATTTAACTTTTCCCCGACCTTCTCTTCTCTTCCAATTGGACTTCTCCTTTTCTCAACAATGTAGAACACATCCTCAGAACCCTTCAGCTCTGAAGATCACTCATCTTACATTCAAAATATTAACTCTATTTCATTTCTATACAGATGCTGTCAGACCTATTGAGTTTCTTCAGTACTTTCTCTGCTTTATAATATAACCACATGTTTTATTTTCTCCTTTATGGGTCATTTCCCCTACTTGCGATGCCCAATAAAGTAATGTGACTAATGTATATTTGTAAATTAGCTGAACTCCATCTTGTGAGCAACTACAAAGCTGTTTTGCCAAACAAATCTGGTGGAATTTTCAAGGAGGTGACCAAGTGTCTGTCTGAGGGTAGGGCAGTTGATGTTGTTCATTTGGATTTAAGCAACGCCTTAAACAAGGTCCTACATGAGAAACTGATAAAAAAGGTAAAAGGTCCTGGGATCCAGGATTACTTGGCAAGATGGATCCAAAATTGGCTTCGTGACAGGAGAGACAGTGTGGTGGTAGAAGGCTCCTTGTGCGATAGGCGCCCGGTGTGCAGTAGTGTACCACAGTGATCAGTGCTGCGTCGCTTATTGTTTGTGACATTCATAAATGACATAGTTGAGAATATGGGGGCATTATAAGTAAGTTTTCAGATGACACAAAGATTGGTCAGATGGTTGACAGTGAGGAGGAAGGTGATAGGTTACAGGAGGATACAAGTAGATTGGTCAGATGGGTGGATCAGCAGCAGATGGAATTTAACCTCAATCACTGTGAGTTGATGCACTTTAGAAGAAGGAAAAAAACAAGGGAGTACTTACTGAATACATTAGGAAGCTCAGAGAAAAACAGGGATCTTAGGGTGCTTGTCTGCTGAACCCTGGGCAGGTTAATACAATAGTTAAGAAGGCATATGGTACATTTTTCTTTATCTGTCGTGCCATAGATTATAAGAACAGGGGGGTTATGTTGGAGCTGTACAGAACATTGGTTAGGCCACAGCTGGATTACTGTGTGCATTTCTGGTCACCACACTATAGGAGGCATGTGATTGTACTGGAACGGGCTATAGAGGGGAGATTCACCAGGATATTGCCTGGGATGGAGCACTTCAGCGATGATGAGAGGTTGGATAAGCTCCAGTTGGTTTCTTCGGAGCAGAGAAGGTTGAGAGGGGACCTGAGTAAATTGTATTAGATTACGAGGAGCATGAATAAGATGAATAGAAACCGGCTGTTCTCCCTGGTTAAAGCAACAATAACAAGGTGGGGGGGATAGGGCATCATTTTAAAGTGAAAGTCTGGAGTTTAAGGAGGATTTGAGGAAAACCTTTATCACCCAGAGAGTGGTGGGGGTCTGGAATGCACTGCCTGGAAGGGCAGTTGAAGTGGGGAACCTCACAAGCTTTAAAACGTACTTGGATGAGCACTTGAAATGTCATAACATTCAAGGCTTGGGCCTAGTGCTGGATAGTGGGAGTAGCGTATTTTTGGTGGATCGGACTTGATTGGCTAAAGGGCCTCTTCTGTACTGTATGATTCTATGAACACAGAGCTAGTATCCCACAAACCACTTTACAAAATGACTCAGCTCAGAACTATGTGCCATCCTGACTATAAAGGTGCTCCTCTCTCTAAATGAGTGGTGGCCTTTTATTCGCTGTGTGAATTCTTTAACATATTCTCCATCTGAGTAGTTGAACAGTTCCTGTCCATTACAATAATTTTGATATCAATGAATGACTTGCTAGACTATTTCAGGTGAGAATTAAGAGCCAATCACAATACTGTAGGTCTAGAGTGACACAGATGGGTTTTTGCAATATAGGACCATCAAGCTTTAATTCGATAGGTTTTTAAATCCCAACTATCACCACACACATCATTCATCCCAGTCTGCCAGCCTTTTGCACATCAGCTGATAAAATATGAACACACAGAGCACATAAATAGTCAACACACAAAGGTAGCACCAATTTTATCAAAAGGTTTTCCTTCCTACACCCGCTGTGTGTTACTGGCACAGTGACAATTCACAAAGGGAACTAGAGGTAAAAGTACACAATTACTCCTATTGATTTGATTGTTTGTGATTGTGTGTTTTTGTTGTCTGTTGCTGATTGTTTTGTAATGTGTTAGCCAAAGTTATGTAACTTTGTTTTATTCTCGCATGGGATGTAGGCGTTGCTGGCTGGCCAATGTTGATTGCCAATTCCACATTAGAACGTAGAACATAGAACATAGAACAGAGAACAGTACAGCACAGTACAGGCCCTTTGGCCCACGATGTTGTGCCGAACTTTTACCCTAAACCTAAGGTCTATCTAACCTCCACCACTATCTTATACTATCATCCATATGCCTATCTAATAGCTGCTTAAATGCCCCTAATGAGGCCGACTCCACTACCCTCTCCGGCAATGCATTCCACGCCCCGACCATTCTCTTAGTAAAGAACCTACCTCTGACATTTCCCCTATATCTACCTCCACTCACTTTAAAACAATATCCCCTCATAATAGCTACCTCCACCCTAGGAAAAATTCTCTGGCTGTCTACTCTATCTATATCTCTGATCATTTTGTACACCTTTATCAAGTCACATTGCTAAGTGGATTTGAACTCAAGAGCAGTCACTCCCAACTCACCATGAATGCAGGGTTCTGAAGAAGAGTCATATTGGACTTGAAATGTTAATGCTGTTCCTGAGGGGAGTCTCACCCACTGGGACGAAACAGTGGGAAGTAGAAAGCAATGAGTAGAGACCTCATAGAAACAGTGGAGCTCACACCCAAACCCCTATTCATCCTTAATGGTGGCTAAATGCCTTTTGGAAGCAAGACAATTTGAAACCAAGCCTTAGCAGTGGAACAATGGCTAGATGAAAGTAAAAAGGGAAAGTCACCATAGTCCTACCAGGCCATAGACATCTCTCCCATTAGAGAGAGAGCCGGCAGTGGTTTAACATAAGGATCACTGAAGATGAGGGGAAATGTTGAGAAAGCAGGACCTTCATGATAATCTCATCCAGTGCATGAATGGAACCTGCACTGTTAACATCACTCTACATTGCAAACTAACTGTCCAGCCAGCTGAACTATTCAACTCCTTAGGTGAAACAATCTTAATGTTAAAGCAACAATCGAGCAGACAAGCGCATCTGGTTCATTTTATTTATTCATTTACGGGATGAGGGCGTCGCTGACCAGGCAGCATTTACTGCCCATCCCTAATTGCCCAGCGGGCAGTTCAGAGTCAACCACATTGCTGTGGGTCTGGAGTCACATGTAGGCCAGACCAGATAAGGATGGCAGTTTCCTTCCCTAAAGGACATTGGTGAACCAGATGGATTTTTCCAACAATCAACAATGGATTCACAGTGTTCATTAGATTCTTAATTCCAGATATTTATTGAATTCAAATTCCACCATCTGCTGTTGCAGGATTCGAACCCAGGTCCCAGGAACATTAATGATGCTTGTGAGGGCCCAGATTGATGTTAGATAGCCCACTGCTTTTGGAAACAGCAATATAGTGGACTGGGTGATTTACTATAGTCATGTGCCTTGACGCAAGTGCCTTTGTGTGCAGTCTGTGGCAGACAGTAAACACTTATCATGTGTAGCACACAGAAACTGAAGGGTGGGATGTTCGCTTCATTGTTGTCAATATTTCACTCTCACCCAACACTATCATAAAAATCAGAATAAATGATGGACCAGCACATGATCAGTGCATACAATGGCAGTCAGAGAATTGTGTAGTGTCTAGCTGCTAGGTTTCAGTGACTGCCATTTGTTTGCCTGACAATACTGCTGTGATTAAAGTACCTCTTTGCTGACTAACTTCATGAATCTCTTCTTCCCCCTTCAAGGACAAGGGGGAAAGGTATCGTCCTATCAGCAGCATCACACTTTAGGCTTTGACTCCCAGTACAAACTACATTTATCAATGGCGAATCAAGTCATGGAATTTTCAGTGAAAATGTGTTTTTGTGCCCCGATTGTCACCCAAGATCAAACTTTATGTATAATTCAATTAGCATCCCTCATTTTTAAAAAGCTCACAAATTATTTGCATGCATTTGCGTTGAATTTCAGCCAAATAAAAATATCTCGGTCCATTATCTCCATATTTTATGTGGCAGTTCCTTTATGCTTGGAATTGTCTCTGATATTATGAACATTTTCTTTTGGAAGTGGGGAAGGATTTGTAAACAAATATATTGCAATTCTGATCCTTACAATTATTGTTAATAATTGATAACCCAAACAGCAAGATTATTTGTACAATAGGCCAACAGAGACCTCACATCACCAATATTAATGGAAGACCCATTACAAATACACAGCAAGCTCCTGCAAGGAGCATATTGCTACTGCACAATGCTGTAGGAAAGAAAACATGCTACTGTATTGACTTATTAGTGGGGGAGATCAGAACTATGTTGTTTCCTCCACTACTAAAGCTGGGAGGAGGAAACATTTTTGCTCCTGTTTGTAAACAATATCTTAAAACCAATGGATGGATTTCAATGAATCTCGGGACACAGACAAGATAGGGCCTGGGAAGATCTGATAAATTTTTGGGGAAGATGCAAATCCAGATCCTGCATTTTTTAAAGTTAACATTGGGACATGAATGAATTGACTATTTTTTAGAATGTTGTGACACAATTTGTCACAGGTGTCAAAATGGGAGCAGAGTTTTCAGAGCAGGTTATTAGACATTGGTTGGCCTGTAACCTCCTCAGAGAGATGATTACCTTAATAATAAAATTATTTTCTTTTAGCAACTCATGAGGCAGGCAAGCAAAACACAGAAACATGGAAGATAGGAGCAGGAATAGGCCATCGGACCTCTTGAGCCTTCCCCATCATTCAATATTATCATGACTGATTATCAAGCTCAATACCCTAATCGCAGTCTCGCCCCCATTTCTCGTCATCGCTTTAGCCACAAGAGCCATACCTATCTCCTTCTTGAAAACACATAATCACAGAATCATTGAATCCCTACAGTGTGGAAACACACTAACCCTCCAAACAGCATCCCACCCAAACCCATCCCCTTACCCTATCCCTGTAACCCAGCATTTCCCGTGGCTGACCCACCCGGTTTGCACATCCCTGGACACCATGGGCAATTTAGCACGGCCAATCCACCTAACCTGCACATCTTTGGACTGTGGGAAGAAACCAGAGTTTCCGAAGGAAACCCATGCAGACACAGGGAAAATGTGCAAACTCCACACAGACAGTCAAACGAGGGTGGAATTGAACCTAGGTCCCTGGCACTGTGAGGCCTCAACCATTTTCTGTGGCAGTGAACCCCACAAGCTCACTACTCTCTGAGTGAAGAAACTTCTCATCTCAGGCTTAAAATGTTTACCCTTTATCCTTACAGGCCCCTGGATCTGGCCTCCCCCACCCTCAGGAACATCCTTGCTGCAACTGCCCTATCTAGTCATGTTAGAATTTTATAGATTTCTAAAAGATCCTGTCTCATTCTTCTAAACTCCAGTGTATACAATCCTAATCAAGTCAATCTTGTTAAACTTGAGAGGGTACGGAAAAGATTTACAAGGATGTTGCCGGGACTGGAGGATTTGAGCTTTAGGGACAGGCTGAACAACCTGGGGTGCTTTTTCTCAGAGGCTGAGGGGTGACCTTATAGAGATTTGTAAAATCGCGAGGCACATGGATAGGGTGAAAAACCAAGATCTTTTTCCTAAGATGGGGGAATCCAAAACTAGAGGGCATAGTTTTAAGGTGAGAGGGGAAGATTTAAAAAGGACCTGAGGCGTAACTTTGTCACACAAAGAGTGGTGTGCATATGGAATGAGTTGCCAGAGGAAGTGGTAGAGGTGGGTACAATTACAACATCTAATCATCATCTGGATGGGTATATGAATAGGAAGGGTTTAGAGGAATATGGGCTAAATGCTGGCAAATGGAATTGGGTCAGATTGGGATGTCTGGTTGGCATGGATGAGTTGGACCTAAGGGTCTGTTTCCATGCTGTATGACTCTATGACTCTCCTCACATATCAGTCCCACCATCCCAGGAATCAGTCTGGTAAACCTTCGCAGCACTCCCTCTATAGCAAGAACATCCTTCCTCAGATAAGGAGACCAAAACAGCATACAATATTCCAGGTGTGGTCTCACCAATGTCTATATAATTGCAGCAAGAAATTCTTCTTCCTGGACTCAAATCCTCCCGCTATGAAGGCCACCGTACAGTTTGAGTTTTGACTGCCTGCTGCACCTGCATAATTACTTACATCAACTCATATACAAGGACACCCAGGTCTCATTGAACATTTTCCTCTCTCAATTTACAGGCATTCAAATAATAATCTTCCTTCCTATTTTTGCTACGAAAGTGGATATGCTCACATTTATCCACGTTATACTGCATCAGCCATGCATTTGCCCACACACTCAGCCTGTGTAAATCACACTGCAACATCCCTGCATCCTCCTCACAGCTCAACCTTTTACCCAGCTTTGTGTCATCTGCACATTTACAGATATTGCAATCAGTTCCCTTATCTAAATCATTAACGTATATTGTGAGAACCTGGGGTCCTCACGCTGATCCCTGCGGTACTCCGCAAATCATTACCTGCCATTCAGAAAAAGACTCATTCATTCCTAAACAAAAATCTGAAAGAACTGTGGATGCTGGAAATCAGAAATGAAAACAGAAATTGCTGGAAATAACTCAGCAGGTCTGGCAGCATCTATGAAGAGAAAACAGAGTTAACATTTCAGGTCCAGTTTCTGAAGAAGGGTCACTGGACCCAAAACTTTAACTCTGTTTTCTCTCCACAGATGCTGCCCCTATTCCATGTACTTTAAGTTTACACATTAATCCCTTATGTGAAACTTTAAGGAAGAACCGTGTAATTGTAATGATGTTGGGTTCCAACAGCCTGATGGAGATATGTGCTCAACTTTGCACTCTCTTCACCTGTTCATTTCTGACATTCACCATCATTAACCCAGTGTCAATGTCATTTCAGTGTCATGGTTTAATCTCCATTTTGCAGACTTGACAAGCCAAATGATACAAAATATGCTGGTGATGTATATAGGGGAGTCAATGGCCCAATCGTATCATCACATGGCTGTTATTCTAGCAATATGGGTAATGATCCTACCATGGCAGATGGTGAAATTTGAATTCAATGAAAAAAAATCTGGAATTAAGGGTCAAATGATGATCATGAATCAATTGTTGGGAGAAAAACTGATGTGGTTCATTAATGTCCTCTAAGGAAAGGAAATCTGCAATCCAGTGAATAAATAATAATTTCTGATATTGCACAGTGCTACATGCTGTGCATGAGAAATCTGGACCATGTCATGATAGCGCATTGAAACTGTTATGATATTTTTCACACAGCAACCGTACTTTCATACCCCACCCAGTTTAATCTCCATCTCCCCTTCAATCTCTACATATTATTAATAATCCACGCAATCTAATTTCATTATTTTGTTTATGGGGTTCCATACCTTTAATACTCATTTTTACAAGAAACCTCTGTGAATTGCCATAATTTAATATTATATCACCTGACTATGAATTCACATTTTTAAAAATCCCATCAAGGCATGCTGGCCAATTTGAAATCAGTTTTAAAATCTGGAATTAAAATACTGGCGACAGGAAGTGAGTGTGAAGTGATCAGGTTATGGCTGAATTGGTTCAATAATGCCCTATAAGGAAGGAAACCTGTTGTCCTAATTTGGCCTGGGGTGATAAGTGATTTCAGACCAATATTAACATGACTCCTGACTGTCCTCTGATGTGTAACTCATCGGCCAAACCATCACTTCTGCCAGGGCAGCGAGGAGACAGACCATCAATTTCAGCCTCACCTACTTCATGCAAGTAGCTACTTACATTCCCTTTGAAAATAATGTTTGGAGTCTATGCCAGCTGTTATTTCTGGCAGAGAGTATCCATTGTCTAAACAGTCCCAATATGAACAGATTGTTTTCTAACACTGTTCTACAATTCTTTTTATGGTTATCATAAATTTCTCTGATTACCACCTTACTGACCGAAAGAAAAAGGAAGAACTTAAATTTATATAGCACCTTTCCCAACAACGAGACATCCCAAAGCAGATTACAACCAATGAGGTACTATGAAGTACTATAAGAAATGTGGTAGCTAAAATGGGAAGGCGACAGCTTTGTGGTATAATTGCTGGACTGTCAATACAGAGACCAAGGACCCGGATTTAAATTCCACAATAGTAGATGGTGGAATTTGAATTCAATAAATACCTGGAATTAAGAGTCTAATGACCATGAAACCATTGTTGATTGTCAGGAAAAGCCCATTGGGTTCACTAATGCTCTTTAGGGAAGGAAACTGCAATCCTTATCTGGTCTGGCCTACATGTGACTCCAGACCCACAACAACGGGCCAGAGATGCCCTCACCCCATGAATGAATTAAAAAAAGAAATCTGTACACAGTAACCTTCCCCAAACAGCCACACTTCAGTAGAAACGGGTAGGAATGTGGGCAATGAGAAGATGATGATCATCAATAACTGCACTACGAGTTCAAGAGACAAGTATACAGACATAGCCATAGGCACACACGCTGGAATCAAGAGGCAAGACTTTAATGAGTCCAGCTCCAAGCCTCTGTCTAACTGTGGCCTACTGTGAATGCTTCATTGCGTTATGTTAATTGTTCCATCCTGCCTTCATCATTAGCACTGCGGGTGAGTTAGCACGCAGTGCACCATCACTGAAAGCACAGCTGAGGCACCTATTAATACTCTTGATAACAGCGTCCAGCTCAGCCTGCGCTGAAAACAAAATGAGCAGGTTCTTAAATGTCTAGATAAGAAAACATAAGGGAGGAAAATCTGAGAGATGGTCTGACAGCAAACGCAACTGAGGCCTTTCCAGCTTTCTATATCATTTGTTGTTCTAAAACAGGAGCTCTCCCAATTGCAGATCCGCTTAACCCTTCGATGTCCACAGCCATGCCCAGTTGCATGTGAAGAACAAGCAAAGGGTCTGAAGGGAAGGTCTTTTTAAATTCAGTCAGTGGATCAGGGTATGGAATGGTTCAGGGGACTGCAAGCCTGTCGAAGGATTATGTTGATGTCGTAAACTGCAAGGACAATATACTTGTTCTGATTTGTTTCAGAGCATGCAGTTGCAACAAGAATGTAGTCTCCTAATGCACTGTTAATAAAACATTCCATTGCATTTCATGAGGCAGCAGCTGGGGCGAAATGTTAATTTTCTTTTCCAGGTTGCCTCACATTTTCCTGAATCTGCACTTTTTAAAAAATGTCAGGTCTCTTAACATCTGAACATCAACCTGTAATGTGGCTGGATCTTAACTTTGTGCAAACAAATTTTGAATGGGTTAAAATTTCACCCACTAAAATGCTGCTTTTCCCTCTCTCTCTCTCTCTCTTCATAGACGCTTCCTGCCTTGAGGCAAGTTCTCCAGCATTTTTCTATTTTCGTATCAAGTCACTTCCTTGCTCTACTGGCCAATACTCCTGTGTTAAAAATAAAACTCAGTTTCCATTTTGTTTCCCTTTCCTATCTCTCACCTTTCCAGATTTGGAGAGAAATTGTTTTGTTCAAATAGATGTTGACCCTGAACTGACCTATCCTGTCAACCCTCCCCCTCCAAAAACAATCACACAGATTTTGTGTGGGAGATGGAGGGGATGACAGTGCGGCAGAGAAGTGGTTGGGAAATAAAGGCAGATCTCATTTTCCTTTTAAATGTGTTTTATTGTAAATCAAACAACATGCATTTAACCTGATATCACTGCTAAGGCATGCACACTGCTGCAGATCCATGATAAATAGAAACTCGAGGATGGGTCCAGTAGTCCAGCAGAGATTCCTTGATGAAGCAGAGGGATCATCTATCAGCACAGAGGTACTGAGCTGCTGTTGCACGCTGATCTCATTCTACTAAGCTGTGGGACCTACAGAGCCAACATCACATTTCATCAATATCCAGGAGACATTCTGAGAGAGGAAAAAGCTGCACATTAGCTGTGTACAAGCGAGAGTTTATTAGAATGGCCTGCTCTTCAGTATTTTACACACACGGTCTGCTACTTAATCACAGTCTGCACTCACCTTGCTCCTCTGTCTTATCCTCTGAGTGACACACTCACCTCATACGTTATTAATCCTCACGGGTGTGTGTTTTGATTCATTCATGGGATGTGGGCATCACTGGCAAGGCCATTTGTTGCCAGCCCCAATTTCCCTAAAAAAAGGCGAAAGTGAGCTGCCTTCTCAAACCGCTGTAGCCCGTGTGGTGGAGGCACACCCACAATGCTTTTAGGGAGGGACGACCTGGAATTTGAAATACACAGCCCAGACCATCACGCAAGCCAATCTCCTATCCATGGACTCCATCTACACTTCTCATTGCTGTGGGATAGGCTGCCAACATCATCAAAGTTCCCAGCCGCCACAGTAAATCACTCTTCAAATCTCTTCCATCAGACAGAAGATAATGAAGCTTAAACACACATAACAACAGGTTCAAGAACAACTCCTTCCCTGCTGTTATCAGACTGCAGAATGGATGTCTCTAATTTCAAAACTAATATTGATCTTGCTTTGTGCACCTCCTGCGTAGCCAGAAACTTGTATGCTTCACTCTGTCTAAACACCCTCTGATATGTATGGAATAAAAAATGAAAGAACTGCGGATGCTGTAAATCAGGAACAAAAACAAAGTTGCTGGAAAATCTCAGCAGGTCTGGCAGCATCTGTGAAGGAAAAAACAGAGTTAACATTTTGGGTCTGGTGACCCATCCTCAGAACCTCAGGTCACCGGACCTGAAATGTTAACTCTGTTTTTTCCTTCACAGATGCTGCCAGGCCTGCTGAGCTTTTCCAGCAACTATTTTTATGATTTGTATGGCCTTGTTTGTAATGATCTGTCTGTACTGCTCATGAAACAAAACTTTTCACTGTATTTAGGTACATGTGACAACAATAAATCAAATTAGATCAAATCAAATCAAATTTGACCTAAAGATGTACAATCAGAGAAATGATTCTAAGTCAGGATGGTACATGACTGGAAAGGAACATTGCCTTGTGTATGAAATGACAGAGCTTTTGCGTTTGAGAGTCAGTTTCCAAGAAGATTTGGGAAGTTGATCCAGAGCATCTTTCAGATAATTGAGGAAATATGTGTATTTATCTTGTGTTAATTAGGTCCCACCTTGCTGATACCTTCTCTCCCATTTGTAATTGCTTGTGTTACAGATTCCACTCTGTGTGCATTTAGAAATGGACAGTCTACCATTTCTGTCTTGATGATTTGGAATTTCTTGCAATACAGTATCTCCCAGATAACTCTTGTTCAAACTCTTGCATTCTCTCAAAACTTTGGGTTACTTTAGGAATGTTTTCATGGTGAAGAATGTTGGGGAATCACTGGAAGGAAATTGAGGTGACATGCAGATTTGTGAATGGTGCTAAAGTCCTCAAGAAAATCTGCAGTTTGAAAATATGCAATAATCAATGCAGAGCAGCAATGACAATCTGACCAAGTGTAAAACTACAATTTCTAAAACAATCGAATATAGTCAAATGGCTGGTTAAAAGAAGTCAAGAGGAAATGAAGCACGTTGCACCTTGAGCACTGTGTTGAGTTCTGGTCAGTCCCACCTTGAGCACTGTATCCAGTTGTGGTCAGACTGTATCTTGAGTACTGTGCCCTATTTTGGTCAGCGAGACAGAAAATAGAGATGATAAATAGAAGAGCCATGGGGCTGATTTCTCAATGTCAAAGGCTGAGCTACAGATAAACATATCAATTTATAAACAGAAGTAGCAGATCCATCAAGATTAATTCATGATAGCTGAAACATTACAACTAGACACTTCCTCACTCCTCCTGCACCCGATACAAAGTAGCAGGAAATGGCCTGGAAGTAACAAAGGAAACAGAAAAACCAGGGCCAATTAAGGAAAAATACTTCAAAAATATTCTTCTCAAACACCTCTGTCCCGGAAATCACAGTGAATCAGTGTTGTCTATAAAGACTGTCACCTATCAATGATTCCATTCACTGATCCAGCTGCTTCCTAAAGGCACAAAGAGTCAATTGATCCCACACCAGTCAGCATCATTCTCCAGAATTTAACTGTGCTCTTAGTAATCAGCCAATATGTTCCTCGTGCCTTACAGTTTAAGCCCATGTCCCCTAATCCTCTCCAGTCTGTTAAATTTGAATAGTCCATCAGTGGGCACATTATCCAGAGATTCCATTATTTTATAGTTCTTTGTGGGGAAACCAAAAGGTTTTTGTTTCTGGTTTCAAAGGTAGCTTCTGAGAAGTGACCTGATAGATCAATATAGGGTTTCTCAAGGAAATGGAGAAGATGCATCCAGAATATCGCTTTATGTTAAAATGTGAGAATGGATTTAGGAGACATGGTTTTAAACTAGCAAAAGACAAACTTAAATCTGATATTAAGAGATTCTTCTTTACAGAGAAAATGACAAACAGGCTTAATAAACCCCTAGATAACGTAAGGAAGGTTAAAAAAAACTGGAATCACCTGCAGAAATAAGAACAAGAGATAGCCAGCCCTTAAGCCTGTTCCACCAACCATTCAATAGACCATGGCTAAATTGTAAGTTAATTCCTTTGGGTCACTTTGTATATACCCCCTAATCCCCATACCAACAAAAATGGATCAATCTCAGTTTTAAAGTTTTCAATTCATTCCGAGTCAGCAATTTTGTGAGGGAGAGGGATCCAGATTTCCAATCCCCTTTGTGTGAAGAGGTGCCTCCTAACATCACCTCTGAATGACCAAGCTCAAATGTTCTGGATGCACCTCCACCACCTGCCCCAGAAGAAATTACTTCTCACCAACTTTCAATTCCGTGGAAACATTTGGATAATTCAATTGGGGAGGACAGTCAGTGGGGATTTTTTTGATTGGATTAATTAACTGTCAAGTAACTATATAGTGATCATTTTCATCATTATCTCCCATAGATTTCTCCCAATCACTCTACCGTCCTACAGAGAGTAATAACAATATTTTGTTCAAATGACATAAGAAATTCTAGATGAAAGAACATCCACTTATTATTAAGGACCCGAAACATTAACTCTGTTTTTTCCTTCACAGATGCTGCCAGACCTGCTGAGCTTTTCCAGCAACTTTGTTCTTGTTCCTGATTTACAGCATCCGCAGTTCTTTTGGTTTCCACTTATTCCCATCTGGACAGGTCACATGATACAACAAAAATGCATTATTTTACTTTCTTTTACTGTATAGACACATTATTTCTGAACAGAGCAAAGTTTATTTCTTTGAAAGTAGACAGTTGGTCAGGAAATGCATTGTACCTCAGTACAAACTCTCCCTGCCATTTACCGTCCTTCCTTTATCATTTGCTTAGTCAACTGGATTCTTCCTCAGTGACAGTCTATTGTCATGATTGGCCCAGGTATGATGCTACAATGAGAGAAACAATTTGTAATACTTAACCCTTGAATTGCCTCCATGTATTGGGAATGCCTTTGGGGAAATAGGTTACAAGTGCCTTCCGTATAAAAGGAGAGATTATGTCGATGACAAAGTACTAAAACTTTCCAAAGTGGCGACCCATTTTGTAGGCATTAAATCCAAAGTTCCACTCTTTGCCAATCTTGGCTCCCTAAACATTCTGCTGTTCATATCAGTTTAATTGTGTTTTGGAAGAACAGAGAAAGGCATCACTGATGTTTGACCTCAGGATCTTTTGTTAACTGGATCAGCACTTAAAACCCACTTAAAAACATA
>NC_063356.1:2487220-2518775 GCF_021869965.1 Rhincodon typus | reverse complement strand
CCGAAACATCAGCCTTCCTGCTTCTCTGATGCTGCTTGGCCTGCTGTGTTCATCCAGCTCTACACCATACTAAGTCCAGTGGCTAAATTGCAAGACCACCATACATAACGCAACTGAACATCATGGCTTTGGTGAATTATATGTGCAGTTACCATTAACGTTAGTAAGGCTGCAGCTAAATATTCTTATTGTGAAGCTCAGGCAAAGAGGCTGACATCTCTAGGATTTCCAGGAACAGAAAGGAAGAGGAGTTAAATTACGTAATGGAGAGAGAACATCGAGACTTGGTCTTAAAAAATGACAAATGGAAGGAACAAGTTAACAAATGAAGGCGAGGGGAATTTTCAATCTTTGAAACCCCAGAAAAAGATTAAATTAGACTGAAGTGCAATGAGTCTCAGTTTCAACACAATGAGGAGGCAGATTGTCTGAGGCTCCTAACATGAAACACATTACAGGGTCAGAAGCGATGGCTTAGTGGTATTATTGCTGAACTGTTAATTCAAAAATCCAGATAACATTCTGGGGACCTGGGTTTGAATCCTGCCACAGCAGATGGTGGAATTTGAATTCAATTAAAAATCTGGTCTCATGATGACCATGAATCCATTGCTGATTGTTAGAAAAACCCTCTGGGCAGTTAGGGATGGGCAACAAATGCTGAACTAGGCAGCTACCCCCACACCTTATTAATGATTTTTTTAAAAATAGAGTAAAGTTCTTTTTTGCTTATTTAAACTGAAAGTTTACACTGCACCAAACACTCCCAGGACAAGTACAGCTTGGGGTTAGATACAGACTAAAGCTCCCTCTGCACTGACCCGATTAAATATTCCCAGGAGAGGTACAGCATAGGGTTAGATACAGGGTAAAACTTCCTCTACTCTTTTAAACTGAAACTAAAGCTCTCCCCACACTGTCCACATCAAATTCTCCCAGGACTGGGATAGCACAGGGTTAGATACAAAGTAAAGCTTTTCCTGTAACAAAAACAGGAGTTGCTAGAAAAGCTCAGCGGGTCTAGCAGCATTTATGAAGAAAAAACCCGAACGTTAACTCTGATTTTTCTTCACAGATGCTGGCAGACCTGCTGAGCTTTTCCAGTAACTTCTGTTTTTGTTCCTGATTTACAGCAGCCACAGTTCTTTCGGTTTTAATAAAGCTTTTCCTGTACTGTTTAATGTTTGCATATTACTCTTCCAGCTGCAAAGTACAGGCTAATACAATCTTACAGTACTGAGGGAGTGCTGCACTGTTGGACATGTCATCTTTTTACATTAAACTGAAGTCCAGTCTCTCCCTAGGTAAACGTAAAAGATCCCGCGGCATTATTCAAAGAAGTGAAGGAAGGTTCTCTCTGGTCTCCTTATTAATCGCTCAAACAATCCTTAAATTGTCCAATCTAGTCATTAAGTTAATTGTTATTTCTTGGCACTGATTGTGATCAAATGGATTTTTGCGGGACGGCAGCACCTTAAAAATATTTCATTCTGTAAAACAGCTTGGGACGGTCCTGGGACTGTGAAAGGCGCTACAGAAAAGCAGAAATTGCCTTTGTGCTGCATCTTCCAGCTCTGAACTGCCACTCCGACTACATCTGTGCGAGTAATATTGTTAGCTATTCCAAAAAGGAGCTGGTTAATATCCCTAAGTGTCTGCCGGAATATACTCTGACAAATAAGAGTATGACATTGGTAACAGGAGACACAATAACATCATTCTCCCCTGTGGTGTTGCTGGGCTGTGTCACAGAGATTGTAACACTGGAGGGAAGGACAATGACTGAAGTGACGTGACTTTAACGTAATTGCAACAGACGTTGCAGTGAAATATTTATATTTACTGAAGGCGAACACGCGGCCAGTGTATCCGTGAACAAAATCTAACTGTAATCTCAAGCCCCATTTACAGGATGGCTGGTTAAATCCGCATTTTAAAAGTTGTTTCATTTCCTGCAGCTCCCACTCTAATATTGGACCCATTTTTGTGGGAGTGTCGTTTTCTATGAATTCGATGGGAAATTCTGCAAAATGATTAAACATTAAAATGGCTATGGGAAGGAGGTGAAAAAAGGGACAGCCTTCAAAATGATTGTAGAATGTTTTTGTCTCAGTGTCATTGCAGAGATAATGAATGTACAAGGCTGCAGTAAATACAGCAACAAAACTGTCCCCCAAAGGGTTAACTCCCAGGCACTGTTCATTGGATAGTTGGCTTCAGCATTTTAGCCAATGGGCTGGCGAAGTTGGCAAAGAGTTGAGGATGGATGTTCTTCTCCTCCAATAGGGACAGAGCAAAGAGCTGAGAAATAAACAGTCTTGTCTTTTGCAAAAGAAGCAAGTGCGCAGGGACGCGAATGGCCAGAGGCTGGAGGACGGAGAGAGATAGAGGGGGCTTTGCATTCTCTGTCTGGGATGTTCCTGCCCGGGACTTACTGCACGGAATTTCCAGGCTCATTCTTCTTTCTGTGCCTCCATCCTCCCTCCCCACCCTTCTCCAAAAGTCTGCCCCTTGCTGCCGCCTCTGTCTGTCTCGGATCTAATCCGTTCGCTGGTTGAACGTGCCTGAGCTGTGTGGAGCCGGGGAGCAGCCTCTGAGCTTGGGGAGGCACCGGCGCCACTGGGCAGCACTGAATGTTGATCTGCATTGAAGGAGGTTCGAAAGGCAGGCGAGGAACGGGGAGCGGTGCAAGCCCCAGGCGGTGGAACCGGTCACCGAGATCACCGGGAGCCAGAAGGTTTGCTCTTCTCACCAGAAAGTAAAACTTTTCCTGTTTGGCCCAGTACGTGAGCAGTGCAAATTGTTAAATACCAGGGATGGTTAAAAACCGAGCAGTGAGTTTTGTTCCTAAATGCGGGGACCTGGCACGGTGCCAACTTCCACTTGCTCTCTGCACTCTTGTTCAATTATTGATGGCTTCAAATGCAACAACCTGGTGCCAGAAATGTCTCTTTTCAGCCAAGCTGTCTCCCTTGTGTGGTGTGATTCCTGGTCTACTCCGTTACACTCAATGACCACTTCCTAAAGCCTGACAATGTGGTTAAGCTGCCTCTTGGAGTCCCACCTTACTAGAGGATACCAATGCGGAGTTTCCCACCTCTCTGTTTTACTTCTCTTGACTGTGTGTGCCAGCTGTCCCCTGAGTGTGTCTTGTCTGAACTGCCACTCCGACTGCATCTGTGCGAGTAATATTGTTAGCTGTTCCAAAAAGGAGCTGGTCAATATCCCTAAGTCCCTGCCGGGATATACAGCAGTCCTGGACCTCAGCTACAACAGCCTAACTCGCTTGCGAGCCGAGTGGACAACAGTTCGTCTGTTCAGACTCCACACTCTGCTCCTCAGCCACAATGGTCTGTTCTTCACGTCTGAAGAAGCCTTCAGGGAGGTGCCTCATTTGAAATACCTTGACCTGTCTTCCAACAAGCTCAAAGCTTTGGAAGAGTTACATTTCCATGGGCTAGAAGAGTTAGAGGTGCTGCTGTTGTACAACAACCAGATCTCTCAGATTGACAGGACTGCCTTTGAAGGCTTGGACAGTCTGAAGAAGCTGTACCTGAGCCAGAATCTGATCACACGCTTCCCATTGGAGTTGGTAAAGGAGAATACCAGGCTGCCAGCACTGGAGCTTTTGGATGTGTCCAGTAACAGGATAAAGTCTCTGCCTGTTCAAGAGCTCAATAGTTTACCTGCGTACCTTAAAAACGGGCTGTACATACACAACAATCCCCTGAGCTGCCATTGTAACCTTTATCTCATGGTCACCCAGTGGCATGCTCGGCGGTTCAGTTCTGCCGTGGACTTCAGAAATGAGTTTAAGTGTGTCCTTCCCTTTAACCACAAGGTGTCCATCAAGCTCTTTGAGCTGCAAGAAGACTACATGAACTGCAGCACCATCATTGACTCAGAGGTGGAGGCCTTCCTCGAAGGGACTTTGACTTTTCACTGTGACACCAGACTGAGGAACATGACCAAAGTGTGGGTAACCCCAGACAATGAGACGATCCAGACTGGCCACAACAACCGAAGTTTGAAGGTGTTTCCCAATGGCAGCCTGTGGCTCAGTAATTTGAGGTTGGAAGATTCCGGAACGTATACTTGCCTGGCCACCAGCAGTCAGTTTAATGAGACCATCCATGTCCAACTGAAAGTGCACAATTCCACAGTGAGCACTGCGCATGAGACGCTGAACACTGCCTACACCACACTAGTTGGCTGTGTTGCCAGCGTGATCTTGGTTCTTATTTACTTGTACCTTACGCCATGTCACTGTCGGTGCAGGAGCAAAGCCGAGAAGCAGAGGAGTCAGCAAGAGGAGAGCATTCACTCATCCATGCTGAGTGCCACCTCCACCCACGACATTTCTGGGGACAAAGCCGCCATGGATCGACGAGTGGCCTTCATAGAACCATCCAAGGACATGCAAGGGCAAAATGGGAAACTCAAACCCAATGCTGTGGAGGAATTTGAGGACAAGAGACTCTTGACAGTGCCCAGAAAAAAATCTGACTGCGGTTCTGTTGGCTCCGTGTCCTCAGACTCTCCCATTGTTGTTTAACAAACTTTCACCATGTATGTATTGTGCACAGGCTACAGGCTACAGGCAGGATGCAGGGTGAGAGCTGCCAATGCTTACTAGCCCAGCCTGGGAATAATTAACAGCCTGTGAGCTGACACTCTCAATAGGGCCAAAGCTATTTACAGAGACATAGATCAGGCACAAGGTGGGTAAGCAAACTGCACAGGTCAGGGTGAGATCTTAATTGTCCACAATATTACATAATATGTATTTATTTTCATAAATTACTTCATACTCCCAGCTGACTAACCGTGTAGGCTTTGCAATTTCCCAGATGCAACCTACTTGCTACATCAGTGACTGAGCTTGAATCAACTGACTACGAACACCGGCACTGACCGGTCAGAGATTGCTTCAATGTGACACCTGCAAATTCGAGAAAGGCTGCTTGCAAAATCCGAATCCAATGAAAGGCTGTACCAGCGTGGGGTTAAGGGGAAAGAAGTCTCAATTTCTGCTGGTGAATTGGGGGACCACTTTTTACCAGCAAAGATTTCCAGTAAACAACCAGGTCTTGGGAGAGACTCTAAACTAATGGCTGGTGACTTCATTCAAAATCGAGCTGCTGATCTTGCCTCTGGTGATTCCAAAAGTCCAAGTGTCTGGGAAATGTCAGCCTGTGTTTTCACTCCCTGTGTTGTTTGGCCAGTGACCACTGCATGAGCAGCTGTTATAAAACCCAGGAGGATAGGCCCAAAGCTTCACATTGTGTGGCCGCTGATCTCTATTGGTTCACTCTGTCTGAACAGGTCTCTTTCCCACAGATGCAGCAAGATGAAATGAATGAGGAAGAAAAGGGATTTCATAGGGACACAATTGAAAAGCAACATCCAGGTCATACTGGGAAAGGAAGGGAGCAATTCATATATATCTGGTAATGTTCAGCTGCACCTGTCTATTGTATTGCTTGTGTTGTCTTGCTTCACATATGTGCAGTTCATTTCAGGTTGTGGTTTGTACTACTGGATTCAGCATGCCCAAGGTTAGAATGCAAGTCATCATCAGGCTCCCTGCTGCCTGTCTGAGAATTAGATTCGATCATAACTAGTTTGCTGTACTCACTCATAGTATAAAGAATAAGGGAAGTTACGAGAGTGCAACCTTAGCCAATCTTGGAACTACAGCCCAGCAAGAGTTAACAGCCTTGGGTTAGGAGTAGACAAAATAGAACAGTGGAAATGAATGAAAAACCTGTCGGAGCCAGTTACTGAGTGAGACCGACATCTTCTAAAGAAAAGGAACTTGCATTTAGATAGCACCTTTTTCAACCTTAGGATGGCCAAAAATGTTTCACAGCTAATGAAGTTTTTTTTGGATGTGGGCTTGTTGTTATAATGTAGGAAACACAATTCTCTGGTCTTTATGTTGTTTAATGTCAAATATCCCTTGTCTCTGCATTGTTGTGTGTTAACTTGTATTACAGTGTTACTATAACTGTCCACTGTAAGCACTGCAGTACATGAATCATTGAAGACTCGCTGCAGCAGGCAGTGAAGCTGAATGTTGAGTGTCTCTCCCAACTTAGCCCAATGTACTGATCAATTCGTTGCTTCATCCAGTTTCCAAGGGAGAGGTGGACAAAGAATCTTCCTGAATTAGAATTGCATTAACTAAAATTTCCAATGAATAAGTTAAATCCAGATGATAATGAACCTTATAAAATAAAAAATGTATATAAGAAAAATCTAATTAGTCACAACTTGAAATGGACACAGCACATAGTTTTATACCTGGCTATACTGCATGTAGCTGCTGGTAGATGCAAGTATTTACTTAAAAGATATAATGATTTATGTCTTCGTGGCATCTGTAATTATAGGTAGCCTGTGTCAGAGCAACAACAGGTTTGAGGAATTTAGGCAATCACACATAGAGAATGTTGCTCATCATCTGTAGCTAGTTTTCTGTGATTCTTTTCCATTTCCTTGGCTATTTTTCATCATGGCTCTGGTTTGAGGCAGGGAGACACTGATTGTTGGTGTTAGAGAAACAGGTGCTGGCAGCATAGTATCCGTTGATCCCTGGGACATTTGTGTATGGTGATCAGAGAGGAGGGGTGAGGGTGGTGATGGGAGGGGCGGTTATTGTGTGGAAGGTCCCTGACACTTAGCATGTGTGACAGATACACCTTTATCCAGAGTTATCAGAATAATTCTTGCACTCAAACGGTTAAACTCCAAGGAATGGTTATCCATTGGTTGTCGTTTCCCTGGAAATCAGAAGGTTAAGGGGGTCATTAGACCAAAGCTTTTCAAGCTGTTGTGGAGAACAGTTTGGATCGATAGACGGGGAATATTTCCATAGATTGAGGAGGCTAGACTAGAGAGCAACATCTAAAACATCGTACCAGAGCTTTTTGGAGTGAAAGCAGGAAGCATTTCTACTCAAAGGTGGCGGAAATTTAGAAACTCGAAAGACATTCATTACTGAAATGATTGTTCATTTTAAATCTGAGGTCAATAGATTTTTGTTTGCCAAAGACGATAAGAGCAAAGGAAGGTACACACAATTAGTTTGCAGATCGATCATTGAATGGAAGAACAGGCTTGAGGGGCTAAATGGTCTACCACTATCTCCTCAATCCCATCTCGAACTAGCCTACATGATATAGAGGCAAACCGCATACCTAAGCTCCTTTAATTGGTGTTGCTTAGTCCATTAGAGAGACATAGCAGTCAAGGTGAGTTAGTAGTCAAGTGTTGCAGTTACTGAGGGGGATTGATTTGGTGCAGTGAGCAGAGAGTTAGAGCATAGATCTCAGGAGTACTGAGGAGACATCAGAGATCTGGTGTTCATATTCTATATGAAAAATAGGAATGTTTTTTAATGATTTTGCAAACCAAACAGATACAGAATGTGGAGTGGGTCACATAATAACTGAAAAATGGAAGGAAAGATACTGCTGTAATATGGGAAACATGGCAGTTATCAAGCTCCTACAAACAACACGGAGGTAAATGAATAGATAATTAATATTGGATGCAGAATAAACATTGCCCCAAAACACTGGGGAGAATTCCCTTGTCTCCTATTTGAAATAGTACCATGGATTGTTTGCATCTACCTAGAGAATAAACTTTAGACTAATGTTGCGACTGAAAGCTGGCACTTCTGCCATTGCAGCATTTCCACTGTCATACCGGCAGTGCCACACTGGTTTACTGGCTGCAGCTGAAGTACTGTAAGCATCCGCAGAAGATCACAAGTCTTCTTCAGCGTCTCATTGCCTGCAGCATATCAACAGCCTCTGGTAAATCCCAAATGGGACCACCCAAGAACTTTAAACCTGACCTTTATCAGGAGCCAGTTTTCCTGGTCCTTGCACAAGGATTGTTGGAGTTGTGTTCATGTGTGAGCTCACTGTATAGAATTGTGCACCTTCCCAAACCAGTACATGATGTAGGATTGGGATCTGGGATCTGTCAGCCCTTGGGTCACTCCAAGCTGAGTCAGGAATCAAACCCATCACTGTGGCTGCTTGTAAACTCAAAGATGTTTAAAGGATTAATGTGAAAAATTGTTCTGTCCTTAGTGTTGTTGAATGTACCAGGCCAAAAACCATTGTTTACCTTGCTGGTTTTTGTCTAATGTCTTGTAAGCAGTCTAAAGGGGACTGCAACTGTGATCCATGTTCCACCTAATGTCATCCTCGAGTACATGGCATTGTGATGTTAGTGAGAATTATCTTGTTGGGTGAGTATAAACTCACCTTTACTGTGTGCACTGAATCCTATACCACAATTCTCCCTCTAGCTCTCAGCATGTCCTCCCATATCAAGTTACATCAGTCACTTTTTTCCCTTTTTCTCTGGCAAAGCTAACAGTCCCACAGGTACCAGATGCCCCCTGGTGGCAGTGGCCTAATTGGCTATGGAGGGCATCACAGACAAACCCATTGCCTTTGATTGCTGAACATCCATCAGGAGAGTCAAGGTTTAATGAGCTGGAGATTTTGCTCAACATTGTTTCTCCTATTTGGGCTGAGGGGCACTGAATCTGATCACAGATTTTCCCTAGTGAACCATCAACACTGTTTTCAAAGGTTTTTATTTTTGAAATGGCAATATTTTTAATCTGTAAGTTGAAGTGTTGTTACATTGCAAATTCCTGGCTGCTCCAGGGCTGATGAACAATTTCACCTGCAGATCTGTGCGTGGAGCTGAATTAAAGGCACATGGCATGGAAAGAAAATGTTTCATTTGAGTTCTCTTGGGCTGAACCTCCTCCACCCACCACCCACAGAGAGAAACATGTACACAGTCTCAAATCCACACACATAGAAACATATTCACAGTCTCAGACCCATACACACATACACAAACAAACACGTACACATTCTCAGACATACACACACAGAGGAACATGAAAACTCAAAGAATCAATATGTACTCAGAACCATACAAACACAAAGAAACACATACATATACAGTTGGACCCACATGCACAGAGACACACCAATACACACTCAGACACAGGTACACACTGGGGGGAAAGAAAGAGAAACCAGCACATGCATGCACATAGAATCACAGCCACGGATACATACAGAGAAACACACACATAGACAAAATCAGTTAGCTGCACAAATAAAGACACAAAAATGTATAAAAACACAGACACACATACTGTAATGTAGATGTGTGCACAGAGAGACACACACACTCCGATGCAGACATGGGTGCACACACAGATACACACATACTCTGATGTACACCAACACACACGTTCTGATGTAGACACAGGTGCATACACACACACAGACAAGCACAGATACTCAGTCTATCACACTGGTTAGTTTGAAGCAGATTTGCTTCCAGAGTTAAGAATTCATCACAATACTTTACACTTCAGTGGTTCCTGGTTGAAGCTGCTCGGGTCTACAGCTGACATCTAGTGACAACTACAGCTGCTAGTGAACGGACCCCACAGAGGCTAGGAGTAACAGCAACAAGGCCATTCAGCCTGCCTGCTCTGTACTAGTTGGAATGGTCTATATGAACCATGTGGAGAGAAAGAAATATGTTTATGATAGGGTGAGATGAAGGATGGGAAGACTAATGTAGAACAGAAACGCCAGCCCCCAGCAAACCAAACGGCCTGATTTTGTGCTGGAAATTCTATTACAATATGCTCTTAATTAGTACATCCTCCTATTCCTTTCTTCTTTCATGTGTTTACCCAATTTCCTTTTCACCTCAGCCACTCCGTGTGGTAATGAGTCTAACGTTCTCTTTCTCAGAAAACAGAAAGTGTTGGAGAAACTCAACAGGTTTGGCAGCAACAGTGGAGAGGGAACCAGTGTCCCACATTCTCCTTACTTTCCCATTTAATAGGTTTTTTTCCTGAATTCCCTCTTGGATTGGTGCATGTGTACTTTACAAATACCATACTTAGGTTTTCCAAGTTTCATTATCGCATCTTTCTGTTCCTGCTTCCATTCTGTTCATTGTCAGAGCAGTGATCAAAATTAAACACATCGAACAGCTATCAGCAATCCACTAATTACAAGTGATCAACACATTGTTGGAAAGTGTGTCCTCTCCTGCTCCAAACCCCAGATTTTGTCTGTCACAAACCAAACCAAAGTTGCTACTGAAAAATGCAATTGCAAGAGAACACACCCAGAGTTGTTCTCGCACTGCGCCATGGGGCTTGAATCAATTTTGAGGTTGAAGTATTATTGTATTTGTCTATTGTTTTTTGCTTTTACATGTTATTTGACAGCCTGGTCTGAAATTAAATCTGGTAGCTGGTACCAGCCATGATTGTTCGATACATAGAATTTCATTTTGTAATTTTCTTTTCATGAAACTTTTTCCTGGGGGGTTTGGCCTCTTGATTTTAACCAACAAAAAGGCTGATAACTGGCTGCCACAGACAATGGTGTCAGAATGTTCAGATGACACAGAACAATAGTAACAACCTGAATTTCTATAGCAACTTTCACCACCATAGGACATTCCAAAGTACTTCTCAATGAAGGACTTTCTGAAGTATGGTCACTGTTGTAATCTCAGCAGCCAATTTGTACGCAGCGAACTCCCACAGACAATAATGTGACAATTAAAAACAGACATTTGCTGGAGAAAGTCAGCAGGCCAGGCAGCATCTGTGAAGAGAGAGAGCAGAGTTAACATTTTGAGTCTGATATGACCCCTCTTCAGAACTGGAATGGCTGGAAAATAGTTTATATGGTGTTGACAGAGAGGGAGGAGGAGCAAGTGGAATTCACAGCAAAAGACAAAGGGAGAGCTAATGGTGGCAAAGAAGAGATAGAAACGTGATAATGAGATATAATGTGATAGTGCCTTTTTAACAGATGGATAAAGATGGGGTACAATGAATAACACCCCCGCACTCCTTCGAAATAGGGCATTGGGACCTTTTACATTAATTTGAAGAGGGAGAACAAGGCTTCATCCAAATGATGGCACTTCTGACAGGTTAGCACACCTTCACTACTGGACTTTATCAACCTCTGGATTGAGACTTAAACTCACAACCTTTTGACTCGGAGGTTAAGAATATTACCCACTGAGTCGCCATTGACTGCACATTCAGATCCAAGTGTGCCTTTGTTAAAGGAGACATAGCAATATCTCATTTTCTGAAGAAGCATCTAGACCCGAAACATCAGCCTTCCTGCTCCTCTGATGCTGCTTGGCCTGCTGTGTTCATCCAGCTCTACACCTTGTTATCTCTATAGCAATATCCTATGGTTGCCAGCTGACATTCAGAGGATCATCTTAAATAAAAACAACAATTTCTGTCAGTAGTGGTGATAATGGTTCCACATGGGCTCTTCCATTCATATTGTTCTGTCATAACTACACTTAGAAACATAGAAGATAGGAGCAGCAGGAGGCCATTCAGCCCTTCAAGCCTGCTCCACCATCCACAATCATGACTTATCGTCCAACTCAATAGCATAATCCTGCTTTCTACCCATAACCTTTGATTCTATTCACCCCAAGTGCTATATCTAGCCGCCTCTTGAATACATTCAATGTTTTGACATCAACTGCTTCCTGTAGTAATGAATTCCACAGGATCACCGCTCTTTGGGTGAAGAAATGTCTCCTCATCTCCGTCCTAAATAGTTCACCTTGAATTCTCAGACTGTGATCCCTGGTTCTGGACACACCCACCATCAGGAACATCCTCCCTGCATCTACCCTGTCCAGTCCTGTTAGAATTTTATGAGTCTCTATGAGAACCCCCTCATTCGTCTGAACTCCAGCGAAAACAATCCCAATCTAGTCAATCACTCCTCATATGTCAGTCCTGCCATCCCTGGAATCAGCCTGGTAAACCTTTGCTGCACTCCCTCAAGAGCAAGAGCATCCTTCCTCAGAAAAGGAGACCAAAACCGCACACAATATTCCAGGTGTGACCTCACCAAGGCCCTGTACAACTGCAACAACACAACCCCGCTCCTGTACTCGAAACCTCGCAAAGAAGGCCAATGCACCATTTACCTTCTTTATCACCTGCTGCGCCTGCATGCTTACCTTCAGCGACTGGTACACAAGGACACCCAGGTCTCACTGCACACTCCCCTCTCCCAATTTACAGCCTTTCAGGTAATAATCTGCCATCTTGCTTTTGCTTCCAAAGTGAATAACCTCACATTTATCCAAATTATACTGCATCTGCCATTGATTTGCCCACTCACCAACCTGTCAAGATCATGCTGAAGGGTCTCTGCATCCTCATCACAGTTCACCCTCCCACCCAACTTGGTATCATCTGCAAACTTTGAGATGTTACATTTTATTCCCTCATCCATTGAATAGCTGGGGTGCCAGCACTGATCACTGTGGCACCCCATTAGTTACTGCCTGCCAATCTGAAAAGGACCCGTTAATTCCTACTCTTTGTTTCCTCTCCGCCAACCAGTTTTCTATGCATCTCCATACACATCCCCCATATCCATGCGTTTTAATCTTGCACAGTAATCTCTTATGCGGGACTTTGTCAAATGCTTTCTAAAAGTCAAAATATACCACATCAACTGGCTCCCCCTTGTCAACTCTATTAGTTACATCTTCATTCCACTAGAAGGTAATAACCATTTAAACAAGGACTTCTGCTGCGCCATAAATCAGGTTACAGCAGCACAGCAGGAACAAATCAGTGAGAGTTCCAAGGCCTAGGGCAATCCAGTAATATACTGTAATTCAGAGAAACAGCCTTCACCTCACCCCTGTCCCAGTTTGGGGTTGACAGGTACTGTTCCTATACTCACACATATAGTGGATACTTGGGGATTAACCAGCTCTCAAGACAGAACATGGTTGTGAGATCTTAACCAGAAAATGAGATAACAAGTAATTGAGGAATGACAGGAATAGAATGCAAAAGGTCTGGCCTCCAGTGCCTTCTGCTAATGATCCAAATATAAAAACTTCAACAAACTTTCCAACAGGGTTGCCCACTCTTTTGCGACATATTCCTGGAAGATTCATCATCCTGCTCCAAAGTCCCACCCAATCCCTCCCCCATTTTTGTGATTGGTCAAGATTGAGCAAGAACTCTTTGTCACTGGATTGGACAATCCTTGAAAACCAGACAAACAGGATTTTTTTTCTCCATAGCAATCATATTTTAAAAAGGTAAAGTCACTACAGTCTTACTAGACCATAGGGTTGCTCTCCCAATAGAGAGACAGAGAAAGATGACAGCAGATGGTTTAACCTGAGGTCACCACACCTCAGGTGAGGGGAGAAGTTGAGAAGGAGAGTCCAATATGGTAACCTCAGCTGGTGGAGGAATTGAACCCAAACTGTAGCCTCGGTCTTCATTATAAATCAACTGAGATAAACCCAGCAACTCCCCCCGCCCCCAACCTCTGTTTACAGACATTGAACAAATGTGTTGACTGCAAAAGAGTAAGCTGACACTTTGTCTAATCCCACTCTGGACATTTCTCCTGGAATTTTTGGAAGTCTACACCTTTAAGTCTTAAAGGGTTTGGGAATTCTAATCATCACACAGAGAGGTTTTGGACAACAGTCTTACACTTCAAAAAAAATCTGGATAATGGCAGAATAATAATACAGAAAGCCTAAAGTGTCTGCTTGATAACATCAATGGGTATTCCAGCAAGGATAAATGGCACAGTTCTGGCTAAATACACACTATTGTTGTAAAACATCTGAAAGAGAGATACAAATATACATATGCACTTCTAATAGAGATAATCTCAAAAGGCACATCAAACTGAGTGGGAAAATACTAAATCTCTCTACAAGAGGTGAGTTCTGAGATTTAAGGACAATTTCTGAGTTCTGAGGAAGGATCATTCGACCCGAAACGTTAACTCTGATTTCTCTCCACAGATGCTGCCAGACCTGCTGAACTTTTCCAGCATTTCTAATTTTGTCTCTGATTTACGGCATCCGCAATTGTTTCAGTTTTTATTAAGGAAAATTTCCTGTTGACCATAAAATCACTTTACATCTTCTACAGAATGAATGTGACAAATCTGCTTCTGAAATTCACACAGCTTTTCAATTCTCAGTGGTAATTATAAAACGTATAATGACGTGCTGTCATAACTCTACGAATCTGTATTTATGACTGATACCTGTTTGGGGGAATTGTACTATTCAATTTTCTCAGCGAAGTGGAGAATTTTTTTTTAAATTTTGTGCTCACTGACATTAACCAGTGTTCCTTATTGGAAACCAGTATCAGAAGATCCCAGCTGTGCTCGGTGAGTTGGGGTAACAGTAATAATTTGACTCAGTCATTTGAGAGGGGAGCATTCCAGATTCCAGCACCTGATTACTAGCCAGGGGTAGATGGGATCAGGATTTGCTGTGAGGCCCTGCAAAGTCAAGTAAGGATCTGAGACGCCTTAGTATCTGCACTAAGAAATGGAAAATTGCTCCTGAGTGTGATGAAGGGTTGAACACTGAGCAGACACTATTTCAAAAATGAGGAGGCTCTGAATAGGGTAGTTGGGATTTTTTTACCCTCAGGGCGAGGCCTAATCAGCAGGAATGATGTTGGAAGCAGTGAATGTAAATTGGTTGAAGAGGCAATTAGAGCTGGTTGTAGGGAGGGAAGGAATTGGGAGATATAGAGCCATAAAGTCATACAGCATGGAAACAAACCCTTCAGTCCAACCAGTCCGTGCATAGGAAAGGTTTGGAGGGAAATGGCGAGTGGGACTAGTGTGAAGAGAAAGGAAGAATGTGAAACAGAATGATGAAAAGCTGCAAGCATGAAATTGCTCTCTTGTAATTGAACAAACTAGCTTAATCTCAGAAGGAGGCCATTCAGCCCATTATACCTGTGCTAGTTCTTTGAAAATGCCATTCAATTAATTCCACTTCCCTGCCCAATCTCTATCACCTTGGAAATATTATCTCCTTTAATTATAGATCCAATTCCCTTTTGAAGGGTGGCATTGGATCTCCTATCACTGTGCTGCCAGGCAACATCCTGCATTTTAAACTCTCCTCTGGTCCTTTTGCCAAGTATCTTCTACCTATGTCCTTTCGTTATTGACTCTTCTGACGATGGAGAAAGTTTCTCTCTGCCTACTCCCTTCCAGAATTTAGAACACTTCTATTACGCTGCCTCAACTTTCTCTGCTCTAAAGGGAACAATCCCAGCTTTTCCAACTTCTACTGTTACTAATAAAATTTATCTGCTTAAGAGACCTCTCTTTTGTAATTTTCATGACCTTATTTCAGTCACTGTTCTAATGGTTTTCAATTAGCCTGAAATTAAAGGTACATCGATGACCTGATTTGCTGGACAGTTTCCTCTACATCCCAATGTGTCATAATATTTTTAATTAAAGATATTCTCATTATACCAATACTGAATCATAACAAAGTGATCGGTTTTAGCATGAATTATTTGCTGACAGTGTGAGGAAATTTTGTCCTCCAGGGACAATTAACTCACATTATTAACTTACATTAGTTGAAAGATAAAAATTATCTGAATGCTATATCCTTTGATCAACATAGTGTGATATTCCTGGAAACTCATGTCTCTAATGATGGCTAAACATCCCTTCTGAAGAAGGGTCCCGACCTGAAATGTCAACTTTCCTGCTCCTCTGATGCTGCCTGGCCTGCTGTGTTCCTCCAGCTCCACACTGTGTTATCTCTGACTCCAGCATGGGCAGTTTTTACTATGTCATCATCATCTCAGCCTGGTCAATAACAGGCATTAGGCATTTTTTTTAAAAACAACATAATCCCAGGCGTGGATTAGGGGGCAGGATTTTTGCCTCTAGACTATAATAGCTGTGGTTTCAACGTCTGATTTGAAAACTTGGGCCTTTAATGTAAGATGACACCCTCAGTGCAGTACTGAGGGTGTGCAACAATGTCAGGAGAGCAACCTTTTGAGTTCGACGAGGACTCGGGTTACAGTCTGCTCTCTCCATTAGATGCAAATAATCCCAGGGCTCTATTTTGAAAAAAGGCAGAGGAGTTCTTCCCGGTGTTCTGTCCAATACTCAACTAATATCACAAAAACAACTGATCTAGATATTTTCCCATGGCTGTTTGTGGGATCTTGCTGTGTGCAAATTGGTTGCTGCAATTTCCACATTACAACAGAGACTACACTTCAAAAATAATTAAATACCTTAAATGACTGTAAAGTGCTTTTGGCTGGCCTGAATTAATGAAGGATGCTATACAAATACACTTTCCTTATTAGTGTTGTAACATTTCTCAAACATTGAGAGTAATAATTTAGCTTGTAAAATTAATATATACACTTAAAAAACATTTTTAAAAGAAAATTCCATTATACTGTCCATAATTTCCCCACTATCTACCTTACAGATATTTCTGTTAAATTCAAAGAAAGATATTTCAAAGATGAGATGGGGGTCAGTCCCTTGACAACACACAGTCATTGAGTCAAATAGCACAGAAGCAGACCCTTTGGTCCAACCAATCCATGCCGAATATAATTCCAAACTTAACTAGTCCCACGTGCCTACTCCTGGCCCATATCCCTCCAAAACCCTTCCTATTCATGGACTTATCCAAATGCCCATATCCACCACTTCCTCAGGACGTTCATTCTACATGCGAACCACCCTCTGTGTAAAAAATTTGCTCCTCATGTCTTGTTTAAATCTCTCTCCTCGCACCTTAAAAATGTGCCCCCTGGTCTTGAAATCCCCCACCTGAGGGAAAAGGCACCTATTAGGCTACATTTGACTGAGTGTGGCATCAAGGCCCCCTAGCAAAATTGGAATCTATGGGAAACAGGGAGAAAACTCTCTGCTGGTTGGAGTCATACCTGACATAGGAAGATTATTGGGGTTGTTGGAGGTCAGTCGTCTCAACTCCAGGACATCTCTGCAGGAGTTCCTCAGGGGAATGTCCTAGGCCCAACCATCTTCAGCTGCTTCATCAATGACCTTCCCTCCATCATTAGGTCAGAAGTGGAGATTTTCCCTGATGATTGCACAATGTTCAGCACCGTTCGTGAATTCTTCGAGTCTGACATAAAGCGGAAAATACTGGAACAAAAACAGAAATTGCTGGAAAAGCTCAGCAGGTCTGGCAGCATCTGTGAAGAAAAAGTCAGAGTTAATGTTTCGGGTCCAGTGACCCTTCCTCAGAAATCAAGTTCACCAGACCCGAAACATTAACTCTGATTTTTTCCTTCACAGAGGCTGCCAGACCTGTTGAGCTTTACCAGCAACTTCTGTTTTTGTTCCTGATTTACAGCATCCACAGTTCTTTCAGAAAATGCTGGAACTGTTTTGGGACGTGTAACAGATTTTAAACAAGCATTGAGAAAGCACAGATGAAGGGAGGAGGGAATGAACAAATGGGAATATCTGTTAGCAATCTGTCTCTCTAGTTATTAAGGACTCTTCTGACTGATGATATCTGTTACCTAACCTATTGGCAAGGTCTTCACAACCTTCATCCAGATTCCCTTCCCCAAAGCCTGCTGTAAAACTTGCTCTTCCTGTTACGTTTGGGTGGGATACTCACAGCGTCCCACTCTGCCCATCGCCATCCATTTAACTGGCACCGGGAGTTAATAAGCCAATAAGACATAAAAGCAGAAGTGGGACATTCAGCCCATCGAGTCTGCCTCACCATTCAATGAGACCGTGGCTGATGTGATAATCGTCAACTCCACCTTTCTGCCTTTTCTCCATAGCTCTTGATTATCTTACTGTCAGCTTGAGTGCTGCCAACTCCCATGGCAGCATTTGGTTACCAAATCTCCTCAATATCCTGGAAATCACAAAACAGTACATCTCAGAAGAGGAATGTGTAGTGACCAGCAAAGTAAATGTTTCAGCAATATTTTCTACATGCTGAGTCACCAGAAAGGGGAGTCTGGATCCACAGAGACAACTTGAGAAGGTACAAAGCAGCAAAAAGCAATTCACATCTATACAGGGCCTTCAACTTAGCAAAACATCCCAAAGTTCTTGACAAGAGTATTATCAAGCAAACCTTGCATGGAGCTACAAAAGGAAATAAAATTAAAACCTTGATTAAAGAGGTTAGAAATGGCATTACCATCATGAATTCACCACTATCAACATCCTGGGGTTTACCATTGACCGGGAACTGAACTGGGCAAGTCGTGTAAGTACATTGACTACCAGGGCAGGTCAGAGGCTAGGATTATTACACTGAATAACTCACCTCCTGACTCCCCAAAGCCTGTCAACCATCAACAAGACATAAGTCAGGAGTGTGGTGGAATAGTTCTTAGATAGTACAGCTCCAACAATACTCAAGAAGCTCAACACCATGCAGGACAAAGCAGCCCACTTGAGTGACACCACATTTACAAACATTCACTCCCTCCACCACCAATGTTCAGTAGCAGCAGTGTGTGCTTCCTAGAAGATGCACTGCAGAAATTCACCACAGTACCACAGACCAAGGAGTCTAACACATGTGCGAGTCAAAGGACGTTCGCGAAACCCCATGGCGCAATGAAGGTGAAGGTCGGCCGGGGCTGACCGAGGTGGGATCCCACTGCCCCCTGGTACAGGGGGCACCACCGGCCTGTCTCACCTGCATCGTCAGGGAGGTGGAGCACGAGCGCATGTGTTAGGACCTGAAAGATGGTGAACTATGCCTGGGCAGGGCGAAGCCAGAGGAAACTCTGGTGGAGGTCCGTAGCGGTCCTGATGTGCAAATCGGTCGCCCAACCTTGGTATAGGGGCGAAAGACTAATCAAACCATCTAGTAGCTGGTTCCCTCCAAAGTTTCCCTCAGGATAGCCGGTACTCATCCACCACGCAGTTTTACCCAGAAAATCGAATGATTAGAGGTCAAAAACAAAAAAAAGCAGGCTGATACAGAAGGTAAAGTCACACGGGGTCAGAGGTGAGCTTGCAAGATGGATAAAAAACTGGCCCAGTCATACAAGACAGAGGGTAGCAGTGGAAGGGTGTGTTTCTGAATGAAGGGCTGTGACTAGTGGCGTTCCTCAGGGATCAGTGTTGGGACCTTTGCTATTTGTAATATATATAAATGATTTGGAGGAAAATGTAACTGATCTGATTAGTAACTTTGCTGATGACACAAAGGTTAGTGGAATTGCAGATAGCGATGAGAACCATCAAAGGATACAGCAGGATATAGATTGGTTGGTGACTTGGGCAGAGAGATGGCAGATGGTCTTTAATCTGGAAAGATGTGAGATAATGCATCTTGGAAGGTCTAATCCAGATGAAAAATAAACAGTAAATGGCAGAACCTTTAAGAGTACTGACAGGCAGATGGATCTAGGTGTACAGATACACAGGTCACTAAAAGTGGCAACGCAGGTGGAGAAAGTAGTCAACAAGGCATACAGCATGTTTGCCTTCATCGGCCAGGGCACTGAATTTAAAAATTGGCAGGTAATGTTGCAGCTTTATAGAACCTTAGTTAGGCCGCATTTGGAATATTGTGTTCAATTCTGGTCACCACACTAACAGAAGGATGTGGTGGCTTTGGAGAGGGTACAGGAAAGATTTACCAGGATGTTGCCTGATATGGAGGGCATTAGCTATGAGGAGAGATTAGGGAAACTTGGGTTGTTCTCACTGGAACGACAAAGATTGAGGGGGGACCTGATAGAGGTCTACAAGATTATGAAGGGCATGGACAGAGTGGACAGTCAGAAGCTTTTTCCCAGGTTGGAAGAATCAATTACCAGGAGCAATAGGTTTAAGGTGCTAGGGGAAATGTTTAAAGGTGACATACGAGGCAAGTTTTTTACACAGAGGGTGGTGGGTGCTTGGAACTCGCTGCTGCGGGAGGTAGTGGAAGCAGATACGATAGTGACTTTTAAAGGTTGTCTTGACAAATACATGAATAGGATGGGAATAGAGGGATACGGTCCACGGAAGGTAGGGGGTTTTACTTGTGACGGGCAGCATGTCAGTGCAGGCTTGGAGGGCCGAAGGGCCTGTTCCTGCGCTGTAATTTTCTTTGTTCTGATAGCACTCTCCAAACAATACTCCCTCTATTTGTTTTTGGTGCGTGGATCTCCAAGATCTGTGTGCAGCCAGCTGAAACCAGAAGTCAATGCATGCCAGCTGTGCATGGAATCTTGAAGTGGTTGCACAGAACTTACAGGGAACTCATGACCACTACCAATTAGAGTGAGAAGAGCAGCAGACACATGGCTAGGAAGAGGATATCTTACAGCTGGAATCTTTTGAATGCTTGTAAATTCCACCTGCAATTAATGATCTAGAACCCAGTGTGACTGCCTCAATTGGGCAAAACAAAACAAAGACTATTTGTTCTGCAGAAAACAACATTAATTCTATGATTTACAGAAATTTATAGCATTTTCCACAATAAATTAGAAGGAGTAAACAGTGGATTCTCAGAATTACTGAGTACCAGCCTTCTTAACCTGTAAATCTCATCAGTCAGGTGATAACTCTGCAGTAACAGAGCTGACTATCTTCAAGAAAAGCACTTGTAGAAATTTATGGATCTGATGAACAATGTATAAATTGTGGCGCACTGCGTTAATAATAAAATGAAGGATTCATGGTTCAGCTGGGGCCAACAGAGGGAGTTCGCTATCCCAGAAACTCTCACAGGCACTCATCACACTTCACTGCTGAGTTAACTTCAGATATGTTTTTTCTAGTATGGCCAGTAAATAGAAAAAGAAAATTATTTCTGGTTCCTCCTGCAGACACAGCAGTCATCCTTGAAAATATGACAGTGAGAAAGGGTAAAATAATCAAATCAAGTTGGAGGGCTAATGGTAATATCAATGGGCTAGTAATCCAGAACCTTGTGCTAATGTTTTTTTTAATTCATTCGCAGAATGTAGACGTTGCTGACCAGGCCAGTATTTATTACCCATCCCTAATTATCCAGGGGCAGTTGCTGTGGGTCTGGAGTCACATGTAGGCCAGCCCAGGGAAGGACGGTATTAATGAACCAGATGGATTTTTCCCAATAATCAGCAATAATTTCATGACCTTCATTAGGCTCTCATTTCCAGATTTTTGTTGAATTCAAATTCAAACCCAGGTTCCCCAGAATATTGTCAGACTGGATTAACAGTCTAGGAATAATACCACAAGGCCATCATCTCCCCAGGTCCTGGAGACATGGATTTGAATTCTACCTTGGCAGGTGATGAAATTAATTTTACAAAATGCCGGGCAAGCGGAGATCATATAGTAATTGAGGATTGTCATTAGGATCTATCTTATTGACTAATGCCTTTGGGGAAGGAAACTGCCATCCTTACCTGGTTTTGCCTACATGTGATTCCACATCCACAGACTGCGGGTGACTCTTAACTACCCTCTGGGCAATTAGGGATGGGAATTAAATGCTGGTCTAGCCAGCAAGGCCCACATCCCATGAACTTATTTTTAAAAATTGCATTTGCATTACTCGCAATAAAGGTTAATGGATGTTGAGTTTTGTCGGATGATTTAATAAGACAGACACAGAAAAATAATTTCTATCCCCTGTCTATTCATGGATCTGTCTAAATTCTTCTCAAACATTGCTAATGTACCTGCTTCTACCACCTTCCCTGGCAGCGTGTTCAAAGCATTTACCACTCTCTGTACAAAAACCTTGCCTCACGCATCTCCATTAAACTTTCTCCCACTCATCTTAAATCTATGACATGTAATGTTTGACATATCCACCCTAGGGAAAAAAACTCCAACTATCCACCCTATTCAAGCCTCTCATAATTTGAAAGAGGACAGACACCTCAGTACCTCTACTGCAAGCTCTTGGTTAACCTCACGATGTGACACTTCTCTACCTTCCACACTAAACATGTTAAAGAAGCCATTACCAACAGATAATCCCTGCACATACACAGGATATGCTCAGATGAGGAGGAACTTGATGGATACCGAAAGGTGCTGAAAGACACCCTCATAAGAACAGGACATGATGCTCAACTCATCAATCACCAGCTCTGACATACCCAAGTGAAATGACCTCCTCAGAAGACAAACACGGAACATGACCAATAGAGTGCCCCGTGTCGTCCAATACTTCCCTGGAGCTGAGAAACTACACCATGTTCTTCACAGTATTCAATGTGTCAACGATGATAGTGAACATCTTACCAAGGTCATCCTTATACCTCCATTTCTCACCTTTAAACAACTGTCAAACCTTAAACAGACCATCATTCGCAGCAAACTACAAAACCTTCAGGACAACATCGACCACAACACTATACAACCCTGTCATGGTGACCTCTGTAAGACATGTTAGATCATCAACATGGACACTACCATCATGCATGGGAACACCACCCACCACGCACATGGCAGGTACAAATGTGACTCAGCCAATGTTGTCTACCACATATGCTGCAGGCAAGGCACGGTATATTTGTGAGGCCATGCAGACTTTCTGGCAACGGACGGATGGACACCACGCAACAACGGCCAGACAGGGATGTTCCCGCCCAGTCGGGGAACACTTCTGCGGTCAAGGACACTCAGCCTCGGATCTTCGGGTAAGCGTCCTCCAAGGCAGCCTTTGAGTTACACAACGCAGAGTCACTGAGCAGAGACTGATAGCCAAGTTCCGTATCATGGAGACGGCCTCAACCGTGATCTTGGGTTCATGTCGTGCTACATGTAACTCCACTATATTGTTCTGTGTCTGTAAAATCTTCCTTACTGTCCTGTTTTGACACCATCACCTTGACAACTTGTTATGATCTCTCTATCTTAACTAGTTTGGACAGTTTTGGATAACAAGTGCAGGTTCACAGTTCCTTGAAAGTGGAATTGCAGGTAGATAGGACAGAGAAGAAGGCATTTGGTATGCTTTCCTTTATTGGTCAGTGCCTTGAGTGTAGGAGTTGCGAGGTCTTATTGCAGCTGTACATGAAATTGGTTCAGCCACTTTTGGAGTATTGCATGCAATTCTTGTCTCCCTGCTATAGGAAGGATGTTTTGAAATTAGAAAGGTTTCAGAAAAGTTTTATGAGGATGTTGCCAGGGTTGGAGGGTTTGAGCTGTAGGAAGAGGCTGAATAGGCTGGGGCTATTTTCCCTGTAGCACCGGAGGCTGAGGGCGTGACCTTATAGAAGTTTATAAAATCATGAGGGACATGGATAGGGAAAATAGGCAAAGTCTTTTCCCTGGGGTGGGGGAGTCCAAAACTAGTGAGCACAGCTTTAAGGTGAGGGGGGAAAGATTTAAAAGGGACCTAAGGGGCAACTTTTTCACGCAGAGGGTAGTGCGTGTATGGAATGAGCTGCCAGAGGAAGTGGTGAAATCAGTTACAATTATAATATTTAAAAGGCATCTGAGTGGGTACATGAATAGGAAGGGTTTAGAGGGATATGGGCCAAATGCTGACAAATGGGACTAGATTAATTTAGGATATCTGGTCAGCATGGATGAGTTAGACCCCAGAGTCTGTTTCCATGCTGTACATCTCTATGACTCTACTTGTTACTTTGGTTAGTCCCTCAGCATGCGACTCTTATACCTATTCCAGCCATTTGGTTTGTCTCCAGCACCATCTTATTTTTTTTTTGTAATTATCTCTCAGCCTCAATTAATCAGATTATAGGTCATCCCTTCACTTGCTATTCAGCTGTTGATACTTTATTCACACCATTTGACACTTTTGATCACCTGCAGAGATTTGTTATTCAGTCTATCAACACTCCACTCACACCATTTGTACTATCTTTTGATCTCTCTGCCGATAATTCTGTGCCTATGTGCTTCCCCCCACTTCACCTGACGAAAGAGTAGTGCTCCAAAAACTTGTGATTTCAAATAAATCTGTTGGACTATAACTTGGTGTCGTGTGACTTTTGACTTTGTCCACCCCAGTCCAACACCGGCACCTCCACATCACTTTTATATACATCTATCAGGTTGCCCCTCAGCCTCCAATCCTCTAGTGAACACCTGACGTTTGTCCAACCTCTCCTTATAGCTAATACACTCCAAACCAGCATCCTGGTAAACCTCTTTTCCACCCTCTCCAAAGCCACCACATCCTTCCTACAGTATGGTGACTAGAACTGCATACAATACTTCAAATGTGGCCTGACTAAAGTCTTATACAGCTGCAACAATGACATATCAACTTTTATACTCAGTGTCCTTGCAAAACAGCACTAGTCACAGACCTCCAGTCAGAAAAACACCACTTCAGATTAGCGTCCGTCTTCTATGACCAAGCCAATTTTGTATCCAACTTACCAACTCACTGTGGCTCCTATGTGACTTTACCTTCTGGACTAGCCTACCATTAATGACCTTGTCAAATGCTTTACTATGTCCATGTAGACTATGTTCACTGCCTTTTCCTCTTCAATCATCTTCGTCTCTTCCACAAAGACTCAATCAAATTTGTGAGTCAAGACCACCCCTGCACAAAGCCATATTGACTATCCCTGATTGGTCATTAATTCCAAATGCAAGGAAATCCTGTCCCTAAGAATCTTCTCCAATAATTTCTCTAGCACTGATGGAGCACCTATAACTTCCTGGAGATTCCCTGTTGCCCTTCTTAAGGGAGCAATGTTGGCCATCCTCCAATCTTTTGGGACATTACCTGTGGCTAAAGAGGCTATGAGGATCTCTCACAAAGCCTCAGCAATCTCCTCCCTTGCCTCCCTCCATATCCTGGAGTTGATCTCATCAGGTCCTGGGAATGTACCTACCTTAATGTTTTTCAAGACACCAACACCTCCTCCATCTTAATATCGACATGCCCCTGAAAATCAACATACCCCTCCCTCATTGTACCATCATCCATGTCCTTCTCCTTGGTGAAAACTGATGCAATGTACTCATTAAAGACCTCACCTGCTTCCTCTGGCTCCATGCATAAATTCCTCTATCCTCGAGTGGACCTACCCTTCCCCTAGCTATCCTCTTGCTTCTAATATTTGTATAATATGCTTTCGGTTTTTCCTTAATCATACTTGCTGTGGACATTTCATGGCCCCTTTTACCCCTCCGTAAGGTCTTGTTTAAGTTCTTTCCTGACTCCTTTATGTTCTCAAGGGCCTTGTCTGATTTCAGTTTCCTAAACCTTACATATACTTCCTTTTGCTCTCTTTAAGTCAGGTGCCAGACTGAAATCTGGCGTTATAGATCATATTATGACTTTTTTAATTGAGGTTGTCTTTCATTGAAACACAAACACGCAATGCTGCAGAAGTTTATTATACAAAAGAAATGAAGAGGAAATGGAATAAACCAAACTATTTATACATAACACAAGTTGAAAGATTTTGAAACACACTGTAAAATGCCATCTCATCCATTCCAACACTATCATATAGGAGTACTCAAATACTAGAGAGAGTTCCTGCCTCTATCACATTTATAGATTTTATTTAAAGGTTTTTCTCAATTCCCAGCATTGACAGCTTGTTATCCTCTTCCTTAATTAGTCACACAACTGAGCTTAGACTTTCGCAGAGATCTTGGAGATTGTAAGGTTAGAGGAGATTAGAGGAAAACAAAAAGGAGGACCAAGGCCATAGTAGGACTTGAACGTCAAAATGACATTTTACAGTGCAATTGAGAACAACCTCACTTCAGCTGGGAGTGACAAGATAGGATTGGCCAAATTGAGGTAAGTGTAGCTGGTTACAATTTGGAATGCACTGCCAGAGAGTGTGGTGGGGACAAATTCAATCATGGTTTTCCAAAGCAAACTGGAAAAGGGATTTGGAAGTCCCTATGCATAAATCACAACAAGCTAGCATACAATTTCAACAGGTAATAGGGAAGGCAAATGGAATGCTGGCTGCTATTTCAAGGGGAATACTGTGATCAGTTTTGGTTCTCTTATTTGACTATAATAACTCAGGAAACCCAGCTGGAAAGGAACATTGTTTATTGTTGAACACCAAGATAGAGCCACTGCTCATGGTGTACATTGGTCAGTCCCAGACCAAGACAGACAGACAGACACCTCTGGGTCTGCTTTAATTTTCTTTTTACCCAGGAGTGCCCTTACACACACCTGAACGTTTTGGGTTTCCCATTACCAAACCACTATGACTTTCTTTTTTGTTTCTAACTATTAACCACCACCAGTAAACTACTCATGTAGCCAATTGAATATTTACATGCAAAGCCCATTACAGGCAGTGCAAATCATCAGAGGTGAGGCGGGGGGTAGGGAGAGGGGGTAGGGACTAAATCACAATAGAATTGAAGGGGGAAATAAAGCACTATATTCCCCAAAGTGCCCACCTCTCTCTAAAGACATCAAGAGCATTGATGGACACCATGTGCTCACTGTCCAATGATTGTAACTACAGAAGAGGGTCAAGGGGTCTGTTTTTTCCCTTTCTACCTAAAAGTGTTATCACATATAACTGAGCTACTGAGCTCTGGAGGCAGTTAAGAGAATGTTCACCCAGTTGGAGTAGAGATGAGGAGGCAGTTCTTTCTCAAGGGGAGTGAATCGGTGAAATTGTTTGCTGCAGAGGGCTGTGCAGTTTGGGTCGTTAAGTACATTTAAGACTGAGATGGACATATTCGTAATTTGTAAGGAAATCAAGGGTTATGGGGAAAAGGCAGGAAAGTGGAGTTGAGGATTATCACATCAGCCATGATCTCATTAGATGGCGGAACAGATTTAATGGGCTGAATGGCTTCTCTACCTTATTATCTTATGGTCACCCCTCAACCAAAAGTGAATAAATGGCAGGAATCTATAATGGAAACCAAGGGATATTAAGCTTCTGAAAGTGTCAATGAAGCCAGTTTTAAGGAGTTCAGAAACTGTCAGCAAAACCTTTGATCAAAAGATTTTTGAATCATTTTTATTGTGCAAGACCTAGTAAAGTCCCAGAACATTCCCAAGATCTTCGTATCCAGGGAATATATCTCCATAATCAGCCACTGGGCCTTTGAGACTGGCAATGACACTGTAAAAGGATGTGAATGCTGAGTCACAGCCTGAGCAGTTACCATAGCAACAGCATCAGCTCAGCGCTTACAAAGATAGTGGAAGAAATGCAAGGTCATTGCAATCCTATAAAGAATACTCTTTTTGCATTGTTATTGTTCCAAAATGATGAGTTTTTACCACTTTTATTTTAAAAGGAGTGTGAAAAGTATTTGTGCCATAAGTGTAGTGGAGTAATGGGGCTTGGGAGGGTCTGGGACACAGGAGTTAATGTGTTCCTGAAATCTTGTGAACTTAACAGCAGAGAACATGCCATTCAGCCCATTGTACATGTACTGGCTCTTTGGAAAAGAGTCGTGCTTAGTCCCACATTTTGGCTGTTAGTCTATTCATTCTTCTTCCTCAAGAAAGTATCCAACTTCTTTTTGAAATAATTTATCAGATCAACTTCCTTTATCAGATATGGCTCTGCAGACTTGAATTGGAAAAAGATATCTCCTGATCTCTCTTTGCCAATGATTTTCCATCAATGATCTCTGATTATTGACCCCCTTATCAACAGATCCACAGAAACCTCCCATCATCTCACAATCCTCTATCAAATTACCTCTTCACCTTCTCTGATCCAAAAGTTTCCAATTGTTCCACAGAACTGAAGGCACTCCAACCTTGTTTTTGATACATACCAAGATTCTGACAGACTTATTTCCTGCACACCAATTGGCCCTAATTAACTGCCCTCAAAGTCCATTTCTGGCCATGAATTTTTAAAATTTTTTTTGGAAAATTGCCTGTCACCATGGACCTGAGGTGGCAGCATTTGTTAACCCCCTTGAGCAGGGTATTAGTGTTATCATAAATGGAGATGTTCCAAGATTAAGGTTCTCTTAATGTTATAGTCAGAGGAAATGAGCTACATGCATGGGAGAGACAGTCCATGTGCATTTTAGCTGAGTTTCTGTGGGAGTAACTCACTCTGCATCATCAGTGCAGAGATGTTCTTGGATCAGAATGTGTTGCATTTTTGTCTTCAGTTTTAGTCTGTCCCAGTCAAATTGGTGGTTCTCCTTATCCATGTGGATGGAGATGAGTGAGCATTGGTCGTGTCTTTTTGTAGCCAATTGATGTTCGTGTACCCTTGTTGTACTCCTGGGACAACACCAAGATCCTGGGAGAAGCAAAGCAAAGACAAGCACGGGAATTCCTAGACACCTGGCACTCCACGAAGAAAGCCATCAATAAACACATAGAGCTTGACCCCACAATACACTCCACTGTGAAGGAAACCCAGAAGTGAGGTAATCCAGCTCAACGGACTCCAGAATTTAAATAACAGGCAGGAAAACACGACGGCGTTTCATCAGAGGCTGCACTGATGATGTTACCCAGCAGGGTAATGAAATGTCTGTGGAACAATCAGCCAGCTCGGCGAGCCAACCAACCACAACAGAGGATGTTCTGTCTGACCAACTGGCCCAAGCCAGATGATCAGTCAGACATCGAAAACTCCACTGCGAGGAATCTTGCAAATGTGACATTAAGGGCTCCAAATGCAAATTCTCACTCCTGGGAGATACTGGCTGTTACAGAGTCAAAAAGTCATTCAGTACAGAATCAGACACTTTGGTCCAATCAGACCACATTAACCATGTTCCCAGTCTAAACTAGTCCCACCTGCCTGCGCTTGGCCCACATCCCTTCAAACCATTCCTATTTATGAATGTATCCAAATATCTTTTAAACATTGTAACTGTACCAGCATCCACCACTTTCTCTGGCAGTTCATTCCACACACATATTATTGACAGAGGAAAACTGCAACGTCACCTGTGAGTTGCCAACATGATGAATGGTGCCACAATAACACAGTAGCAGTTGCCAATGCTGAAAACCACAACCCACAACACCTGACAATCCTATTCCTACTCTTAACTTGTATATTCACATCAGAAGAGTAAGAGACAACTTGATTGAAAGAAACAAGATCTGAAAGGGTTTTGACAGGCTTAACGTTTCCCCTTGTGCGGGAATCTAAAACTAGGAGTCACCGTTTAAATATAAGGGTCACCTATTTAAACAAGGATGAGGAGAATCTTTTTCTCATTGAAGGACCTAACTCTTTGGAACTCTCTTCTGTAATAAGACTGTTCAGAGTCTCTGAATATTTTTAAGATGAGGTAGATAGATTCTTGAGAAGCTAAATAAGTTAAAGGCTAAAACGGTCTAAGAGTGTGTTGTGGTGAAAGGTGTGTGATTTATATGCATGTTTTTTGGGTTTGGATTTCAAAATAGTGGCATATGAATGTTGATTTATTTTAGTCAAGTCATTTAAAAACTAATTAGATATGTCGTTCCGGACCCATGATTTTAAACCACTGTGTCAGACAGCAGGTGACTGCAATAACTACTGGAATGTTATATTGTGGGAGTTTACAATGAGAGAAAACCTTAAATCATTATTCTTAGCAGAATCTAGGATGAGCATTTATTTTTAATTTAGTTCAAAAGCTTTTGGGCAATTTGAAGGAGATCTATCTGAGGTCAGATCCAGGTATAATCTCTCCTAGGGGTAGGAGATTGTTCAGAGTAGTTAATGAAATAGATTTCTCAGTGAAAGAGTGTGGTTTGTGAACCTTCCAGATCAGGAGCATTTGGTTAGAAAGTTGCATTGGTCCTCAGTTCTCTAAGCTCTCAGTCGTCTGAATATTCAACAGGAAAGGCCTTACAGTTCATAGGATCAGAACTGAAAAGAAGCAGTTCAGTCAAGCTTACAGATTCGATCGGGAAAGAAGATTTCTATGAATTTTGATTAACGCCAAAGTGATAGCATTGGTGCATTGATGGGACTTTGTTTTCTTGTGTGTTTTCAAATCTTTCAAACTGTGTTCTATTTCGGTTTTGTTTATTTTGGGTAATAAGCTCATTTTATTGTTGATACCAAATCTGCAGCCTTGTGTTTCAGTGAAAGTCTGCCATAATAAACTAAGGAAAAAAATCAAACGTCAAGCCAGATTTTATTCTGGGATCCAGTAATGAAACCAAGTAGGGTCATAAGAATGGAAATAATCAGATCAGCAATGATCTTACTGAATGGTGAAGCAGGCTCAAGAGGCTGAGTAGCTTACTCCTAATTCTCATGTTTATATGTACTTCATATGCAACACTTGTAACAGACCCTGCTGCTTAGAACTGGTCTCTTTAGCTACAAGTGCATTCCCACTCCTAATGGATTTGATATGCTTTGTTCCCAGCATCTTGCAATCTTGCATAACTGGAAGGAACGATGGCAAAACTTCACTCAGAGCTTTAGTAAAAAAACCAGGAAAGGACATTGAATCAAACAGTATAAATACTTACAAGAAGCAATTAGATGACAGGGAGGAGATTAAGGGACATAGGAAGAAGATGGGGTTAAGGATAACGTGAAAAGTTAGATAGCTGGAGATGTGGGGGCAAGGTGTGTAGGTGAGATTGACTCTGTGGAAGAATGGAGCGTTATTGTGCTCAATGACTGTAAAAATGTTTATATTCTTGAGACAAGGCTGTAAAGAAAATCAAAACAACCTTCAATTCAGAATGAATAGTCTGTCAATATCACGGCAGTGAAAGGCAAATATTAGGAGAAAGCCAGCCATAAGCCAGTAAAAGTGGTCATGGGCAAGAACAGTCAATCACTAATCAATTATGAAATTCAACAAATAACAAGAGCAAAACCTTCAGAGAAATGGGTTGAATGTAATCCAATATTTATGATATCAGAGCAGTGCAGTAATGATTCCCTTTGATCAGTAATCACAATTCTGTCTCTTGAAAGACAAGAGCTTTATGCTGGCTGAGTTCCAGGTAATTTCCCATTCACCAAGACTCACTGACCCAACTGGGATAAACGTGAAGCTCGAGAGATGTTTGTTGGCTGCAAATAAATTCATTTCAGAATAAAGGGATCCTGGGCTTTCATTAGGTTTTCCACTCAACTTTTTATATACTTTGTTTTAATGTCTTGGCTTTTTTCAGTTCTTTCCCACTCACTTTCCTGGTGTCACTGAATTCTCCATTGTCTTGTTATTAGGCTGCTAAAAATAATCTTTTACAATGTCACCTCGACCAGCTCAGGCAGCTGAATGCAGACATATGCTAGGGGTTCCATTCTATACTTCGTTAATTATCTCTCCTTTTGTTGTGGAGCTATTAAATTCTGCCTGGAAACAATCCAGTAAAACTAATTGCAGAGGGTAAGAGAATCTCCTGATGTGCTCTGGTCAACTTTTATCCTCGACCAAAAACAGATTGTGCATTATCTTACAGATAGTAGGAACTGCCAATGCTGGAGAATCTGAGATAACAAGGTGTAGAGCTGGATGAACACAGCAGGCCAAGCAGCATCAGAGGAGCAGGAAAGCTGACGTTTCAGGACCTGCATCGGCAGTTTCTACTATCTCTCCCTAGATTATGTCCTCATTTGTTTTTGAGGTTCTTAACTGAAGCTGAAATTGTCATCATTGAAGGTATACCAAATAAAATATGCAAACTGGCACAAAATCTGATAGCCCTTCATAACCTTTTTGAGGCATTCCACTCCCGGACATCCCAGATGTCCTCGTTTTTCAAG
>NC_063356.1:2465043-2486820 GCF_021869965.1 Rhincodon typus | reverse complement strand
TAACTCTTGTGCATTATCTTGTTGCATTTTGTAGAATGAATTTGGCTGCCATATTTCCCACATTGTTACAATGACCATACTTTATTTGCTGTTATTTTGGTATGAGCTCTTCTGTTCGACAATTTTCTACAATTCAAATGTTGGGATCTGTAATGCTGTATATGTAAAGGATGCTTGTTCGATAAATCATTTTAGATAATGAAATGCGTGCAGGTTATGGACAAAGAGAATAGAATAATAATTCTAAGCATGGCTGCTCTTTTAATGAGTCAACACAGCACATAAAAGCAAAATACTGTGGATGCTGAAAATCTGAAATAAAAACAGAAAGAGCTGGAGAAACTCAGGTCTAGCATCACCTGTGTAGAGAGAAAAAAAAGTTAACATTTTGAGTCCAAAGATTCTTCTTCAGAACGGAGTTTTGTGTTTCTCTCTTCACAGATGCTGCCACACCTGCTAAATTTCTCCAGCATTTGCTGTTTGTATTTTAACCAGCACAGTACGATAGACCGAATGGTCTCCTGATCTGTAAATTCTACAATAAATATAGAGATCTCATGATGCAACAAAGGGATATGCAGCATCCATGAAATAGCAGAACCTTGAATGAGATATGGTCAATTCCTAACCAATAGTTTGAAAAACCTGTCAGTCAGTTTGTGTAAAATGAAAAGGCTTATCAAGGATGAGGGTTTGTACCACTTCTGAGATAAGAAGGCAACCAGACTGAGCCCCATTACCCACAGTTAACTGAGTGAGTACCTCTCGTTCTTCAGGTCACATGGTTCTGCAATTCCATCCCGTTACAGAATCAAGCTCATCATCCAGACTTGACACGCAGTGCAGTACTGAAGACATTCTACACTGTCACAGGTGCCACTTCTCAGCCTAGAAATTAAACTAAGGCCCTCATTTACCTTCTCAGATGGGTGTAAAACATGCATTAGCACAAGTCAAAGAGGAGCTGGGAAGATCCCCTGGCGCCCTAACCAGTATATATTCCTTAATCAACAAGACAAAAAGAGATTACTTTGTCATTACCACATTGTGATTTTTGGCATGTCTTACTTTAACATCAAAGAGCATTTAATTGGCTGAGGGGCAATTTGAGATATCATGAGGTCATGAAAGCTGCTACAGGAATGCAGACTTTAAAAATCTAGTCTGTTATTTTTTTCCTTGGGGAAATGGGTGCCAGTGATGCACCATTGAAAGCATACTGTCCAGGTGCATAACAGCCTGGTACGGCAAATGCTCTGCCCAGGACCGTAAGAAACTACAGAGGGTGTATGCACAGTCCAGACCATCATGGAAGCCAACCTTCCATCCATGGACTCCATTTACACGCCTCGCTGCCATGTAGACAAACAGGAGGCTGGAAGAACACGGCAAGCCAGGCAGCATCTGGAGGAAAGAAGTCAATGTTTCAGATATTACCCTTCAGAACAGAACACAAGCCCAAGCATGTTCAGGAACAGCTTCTTTCCAGCCATTATCAAACTGTTGAATAGTCTCTAGCCTCAAATAATGTAACCTGTATGCCTCTAAGTCTTTTACACCTGTACATCCTTTGCTGGCTGTGATCTGCCTTTGCTGGCTGTGATCTGCCTGTACTGCTCGTAAACAAAACTTTTCACTGTATTTCGGTACACATGAGAATAAAAATCAATCAGGGGGGCATTTGATGTTATCCATTTTCACTTGATCAGTGAGCAATATTGTCAGATTAACAATTCCCAATACATTATCAATCATGAAACTTGGGGCACATACATCATAGAATTTTACAGTACAGGAAACCATCTGGCCCATCATATCTGTACTGGTTTCTGAAAGAGCTACCCAGCTCATCCCACTCTCCAGCCCTTTCTTCACAACTCTCTAACTTCATCCCTTTCCAATATATTTCCAACTCTCTTTTTGAAACCTCCTATGGAATCCGCCTCCAGCACTCTCCCATGCAGAATACTCCAAATCCTAACAACACTCTTAAGAAGTTTCTTCTCATCTCCCACCTAGCTCTCTCGCTGACAAAATGGTGACCCTAGGTACTGACTTACCAACCAGTGGAAACAGAATATCCTTCTTTACCCTATCAAAGTTGTTCAAAATTTCGAACATCTCAATAAGGTCACCTCATAATCTTCTCTGTTCCAAGGAGAACAAGCCCAATTTCTTTAATCTTTCCTTGTATCTAAAATCCCTCATTCCTAGTTTCATTCTAGTAAATCTGCTTTGCATTTTCTCTAGAGTTTCAACATCCCCTTTGTGGAGAAATTTAGATGTCCTAGTTGGCACCACCTGTACTTTTGTAAGTTGATGGGGAAATTACTGTATGAAGATCTCTTTACATTGGAGCAAAGGTCATCATCTTTAAACATTAACTCTTGCTCATTTCATGGCTGCTGCCAGTAATAAAGCGGGAGATGTTAGATGCCGCTCTGTCAGAACAGGAACTAAAAACACAATTGGTGGAATTCTCAACCACGTATTCGCCAACTAGTCCCCTAAACAGCCAGACCTGAATGTTTCCTATATCCAAAGCATTTTGCATAAAGCTTTAAATTGGAGAGGGCATTACATCCAGTTTCTCTTAGGACACTCCAGTCAATGCCAGTTTTCATTTTCTCACCTCTTGATGCAAAGCAACGCTTTCCAAAAAGTTATCCAGTTTTTTTCCACATGACATGGGGTCCCAATTTCCCCAGGGCTGTAGTGTGGACTGGGGCACTGAATGGACTTAGGAACGCTGGCTCATCTAATGGTGGAAGCAAGGCTGGGATGTAGGTCCAGGACAAAACATTAGTCACCCAGAAAAATCGATAATGTTCTTCTCTGCCTTATGAAGTTGGCAGATGGGCAGTGCTTATGCAGTGTGAAAATGGGAGGAAAATGGGGCCATGAGAGAGCTGACATGCCACCACCCCTCCCTAGCCCCAACCTTATCACTTCACTAAGTGTCCAGTCACATTTTGCAGTGTGTGCACGTATACAGCACCAATGGAAGTATTTTACAGCTGATAAATTTCCACAGGGACAGTAGGAGATGTCCCTGGGACTTCTTTGACAGAACCTCAGTTAAGCATCTCATCAGAAAGACAGCACTTGTAACACTGCCATTCCCTCATGACTGCGCTGGCAAGTCAGCCTTGGTTTTTGTACTAAAGTAATCTTTCTGCATCTCACATGTGCCCTTGTTGCTGCCAGCTTATGTTCATGAGGTGACTTTTTCTTGAACCCCTGAACATTGGCAGAATTGACACTTAGAGCCTGACATCGGTGACCCTTTTTGTGAAGCTGGAAGAAAAGTATTCAAATAGAAAGACTTCTGTGAAATTCAATAAACCAAGATATCCTTTATTAAAATAGCACATTTTAAAGGATGGTGCAAAATACAATCATTCAATTCTTTTAATTAATAGCTTTACTGCAATTTTATTTCAATACAGTTGTACAACATAAACAAGTTATACTATTCAATAGATTGGAGTTGTGGAAACCTGTAACAAAGTTTAAAAGCCCATCAGAAGCCAACAGACAATTCAAAAACAAAATAATCAAACCACATCCAACACTTCTAGGTTATAATCAGCAGGACATACATCGAGGCACTCACTCCAACTCATTGTCAAGGAAAGTTGTGTCAGGCATGATGTTAAACAAATGAGACCTTCTACAAGCATATCAGATGCAGTAGATTGCAGGGCCCAATGGCATCATCTGAATCGGGTGAGGAAGTCTTGGCTCAGCCAACACCATCAAGAAATCCTACTTAGGCCACTGGTTTCTGATGACATTTGTAGGACCTTGCTATGTACAAGATTGACTTCAACGGTAGTATGTGCCGCATTTTAAAATAATTAAGACACTTAATCTCTAAAGCAAGTTGCCTTCAAGCTACACATCACCTTGACTTAGAACTATATCGCACTGAAGGCTAAATGTAATGATAGAACACATAACACACTGCAGTCATAATGATGCCCAAGAACCCCTAGGAAGACCCAGTTTAAATTTTAACCAGATTCATTAAAAGGCCCTAGTAATCTTTTGGAATAGCAGGCGGCTGACTGTGTCAGGAATGATTCAGTGGGCTTATGTACGAAGTACAAGGTCTCACTCCAGAGACTTGAGCCTATAATTTGGGCTGACGTTCAGTGCAGTTGAGGCCTTTCAGATGAGTGGACACGAGGAATTCTCCAGCATCTTTGGCCAATACTCATGTTTTAATGATATTGGTTGAGGGATCACAACTAGTCGTTCTCTTGCTGCTTATACATTGGCAGCTATATTTCCCTACAAGTAACTACATTTGAAATATTCTGTTGCCTATAAAATGCTTTAGGATTTCCTGAGGCAAAGCAAGGCATTGTGGGAAAGACAAGTCATCCTGAAAGCTGACACTTCTGACTCTGTGCATGATACATCAATCATGCATTTCTCTCCGAGCACTTTAGCCACACTGCAAACTATAGGAATCTGACAGCTCTACTGATACTTCTCAATTCCTACTCTCAACATGCAACTCCTTCTAACTGCATCAACTGAGTCAATCAATATCTCTGACATTCTGTGGTCCATTATTACACATATCAAATGATTTGCAATCTATATTAATGACTTAGATGAAGGGACTGATATTATTGTAGCCAATTTTGATGATAAAGTTTGGTAGGAAAGCAAATTGAGGAGTTGAAGAGTCTGCAAAGGGATGTAGTGACAATAGTCAAACTGCCAATTTTGTGCCTAATGTAGGGAAATAAGAAGTCGTCCACTTTGGTGTGTAGATGGGGTCTATTTCAACATGCTTATCGCACCGGTGGTTGAAAATCAGGCCTCCAGGAATTCTCATGCTTGTCTTTGTTTTGTTTGTCCTGGTACTGTAACTTTGTCCCAGTTAAACTGATGTCCTTCTATGTTGGAGTGTATTGAAACGAGGGAGAGTCGGTTGTGCCGTTTTGCTGCGAGTTGGCTTCCATGTGTCCTGGTAAGTTTCCTGCCCATCTGTCCTATGTAGTATTTTTTGCAGTTGCTGCACATGATATACAAAATACCATGCATACATACCACTACAGTACAAAACTGGAACCAAGACTGCCCATCATGACAGACCAGACCATACAAATTCGGAGCAGGACAGAACAACAGCACTGAAGATATCACCTAGAAGGGAGACGAAATGTTTGCACAAAAACCAGTCAGCTCGGCGAACCGACCAACAGCTCCAACCACAACCTGAGCTACAGATCTTTGTTAAAACATTTGGTCTCCTTACTTGAGGTATAGCTATTTCTAACCAACCCGTTCAGGTATGATATCTCACATGTCTGAAGCAGGTGGGACTTGAATCTGGGGCCTCCTGACTCAGAGGTAATGACACTACCAGTGCACCACAGCACACACGAAAAGAGATATATACTTGCATTGGAAACATTTCAGAGAAGACTAATTAGGCTGATTCCTGGGATGATGGAGTTGTTCTGAGGAAAGTTTGAGCAGATTAGGCCTATACACAGATTAGTAGACACAGTTATTCAAGATTCTGAGAGTTCTTGACAGGGTAAATACTGAGATAATGTTTCCTGGTGTTGGAGAATCTAGAACTGGGGGCAGAGTTTAAAAATAAATGGGAAACTCCTCAAGACAAAGATGAAGAGTAATCTCTTCATTCAGAGCATCATGGGCCTTTGGAATTCTCTTCTATCAACAGCAGTGGAGGCTAGGTTGCCGAATGTATTCCAGACAGTTATATTTTTGATCAACAGGGGAGTGAAGGCAAAAAAGTGGTTAAACCTACAAATCAGTTCTACCATAATCTCACTGAATGGTAGAGTATACTTGACTGAATGGCCTACACTCACTCCTATTTCATGATGTTGAGAACTTGCAGCACAGTAAGAGCCTATTCAACAAAGCAAGTCTATACACTACATAGGCTCTGTATTAGCTGTAGGTGGACCCTTAATGCTTTAGGCAATTGAATTCCAAGATTTTATACTTGTGCCAAATGGTCATCACCATCATGGTATGCACAAAGAGTGAAAACAACGTTAGCCAAGTCACACAATCAAGTTGAATGTACAGCCGAAGTTTTGACTGGCAGTGAAAAGTACAAAGGGTTTATTGCATCCAGTGAGCAGGTTTGGGAGCCTGAATTGCCTATTCCAAGATCTCGTGTTCAACACATCAGTGGATGCCATTTCCTAACTTAGTTTTTCAGAAAATCAGCAGTTTTTTTTTATTCATTCACAGGATGAGGGCAATGCTAGCTAGGCCAGCACTTATTGCCCAGATGGCAATTGAGAGTCAATCACATTGCTGTGGGTCCACAGGCCAGATCACGCAAGGATGGCAGTTTCCTTCCTAAAGGACATTAGTGAACTACATGGGCTTTTCCAACAATCAACAATGGATTCATGGTCATCATTAGACGCTCAATTTCATTTATTCAATTCAAATTTCACCATCTGCCATTTCAGAATTCAAACTTGTGTTCCCAGGACATTACCTGAGTCTTTGGATTAACAGCCATTGCCTCGCATGCCTGAATAAAACAGGAAATGCTTGAAATTCTCAGCAGGCCAGGAAGCATCTTTGAAGAGAGAGTTAACATTTTAGGTTGATGATTAAAATGTTAACTTGATTGTCATGAATGTTGCCTGCAGCGTAATTGCTGTATTGAGTTTTTATTTCAGTATGTCCCTATTTTCAGTGGCTTGAGGTTGTACAGGAATGTAAAACATACTTAATGCAGTGAACCACTGCACATATGCATGAAATGACCTTGGCAAACAGGATTAAGGAAAATCCTAAGAAATGTTTTTTTTTAATATATGTATATACCACACACACACACAAACTTACATACATAAGGACCAAGAGTGTAGCTAGGGAAAGGGCAGGTCCATTCATGGACAAAAGGAGAAATGAGTGAGCGAGAATGAGTGTATGTGAAGTATGTGGGTGAATACTTTGCATCAGTATTCCCAGAGAAGGACATGGTGGATGGTGCACCTAGAGAGGGGTATGTTGGTCTTCTAGGGCAAGTTGAAATAAAACAGGAAGAGGTGATGGGTGTTTTGAAAAGCAATAAGGATGACTAATCCTCAGGACCTGATTAGATATATCACAGAATACTGACAGTAGAAATTTACAGGGCCTTGACAAAATCTTTGTATCCTCTTTAGTCACAGATGAGGTCCCAGAGGACTGGAGAATAGCCAAAGTTGTTCCTTTGTTTAAGAAAGGCAACAGGGATAATTGAAGAAATTACAGGCAGGTAAGCCTTATGTCAGAAGCAGGGAAATTACTGGAGAAGATTCTTAGGGACAGGGTTGATTCACATTTGGTAAAATATGAACTTATTAGCAATAGGCAGCATGGTTTTGCGCGGGGGAGGTCATGTCTCACAAACTTGATTAAGTTTTTTGAGAAAGTGACGAACATGATTAGGAGGGCAGAGCAGTGGATATTGTTAACATGGACTTTAGCAAGGCCTTTGACAACGTTCCACATGGCAGGCTAATACAGAAGGTGAAGTCACATGGGATTCACGATCACTTGGATACAGAACTGAGTTAGTCATAGCAGACAGAATAGCAGTGGAAGGGTATTTTTCCAACTGGAGATCTGTGATGAGTGGTGTTCCACAGGGATCAGTGCTGGGACTCTGCTGTTTGTAACATACATATATAAATGATTTGGAGTAGAATGTAGGTGGTCTGTTTAATAAGTTTGCAGATGAGAGAAATGTTAGGGAGTTGTAGACAGCGAGGAGGAATGCCAGAGGATACAGCAAGATTTAGAAAGGCTGGAGACTTGGGCAGAGAAATGGCAGGTGGAATTTAATCCGGACAAATGCGAGGTGATACGCTTTGAAAGGTATAATGCTGAAAAGCGGTATACAGTAAATGGCAGAACCCTTAGAAGCGTCAATATTTAGAGGGATCTAGGCCCACAATTCCCTTAAAATGGAAACACAAGTGGATAAGGTGGTCAAGAAGGCATATGGCATATTTGAATTCATTGGTCAGGGCACAGAGTGTAAATATTAACAAGTCATGTTGCAGCTGCATAGGACTTTAGTTAGGTCACAGTTGGAATACCGCATCCAGATCTGCTCGCCCCCCCCCCGCTACCAAAAAGATGTGGAGGCATCGGAAAGAGTATAATAAAGATTTAACAGGATGTTACCTAGATTGGAAGGCATTAGCTTTAAAGCGAGATTAGACAAACTCATTTGTTTTCACTTGAAGTTTGGAGGCTGAGGGGGCGGACTGATAGAGTTTACAAAATTATGAGACACATGGATACAAAGGATAATTGGAGAGTTTTTCCCAGGGTAGACATGTCAGTTACAAGGGGGAATAGGATTAAGGTAAAAGGCGAAAAATTTAAAGCGGATGTGAGTGGCAAGTTTTTATTTATACAGAGGGTGATAAGTGCTTGGAATGTGCTGCCACGGGAGGTGATAGAAGCAGGTACAGCATAATGTTTAAGAGGTACCTGCACAGATACACAAATTCACAAAGGATACAGGGATATGGACTGCATGGAAGCAAAAGGTTTTTAGTCTAAAAAAGGTATCAAGTGACGGCGCAGGCTTGGTGGGCTGAAAGGCCTGTTCGCGTGCTGTACTGTTCTTTGTTGTTTACAAAAAATAATTCTGCATTTCAGAGACATTTAAATATGTTAAATATATCAGGTGGCTAACTAAGGTGTGACAGTTAAGTTTACTCAGAATATTTTGTCATTCCCTTGTCCTGATTTTCTACCTTCCTCTCCTTGAAGTCACTAACTTTCCTGAAAAAAAAATTCTAATTATTTTAAAAGTTGTAATCAATTGTTGATTTAATTGTGCTCCAGGTCTCAGTGCATTTAAATGTGCTTACGCAATGTCCAAACAACAGGGAGAAAGTGATATCAGAATCTAACACTACAGACTGTAGCATGACACAAAGTCAGAGATAAAAATCATTCTTTAAGGCAATATTATACACAACATTATAATTTAAACATGATTCCATTCTCTAACAATATAGATATAGCTAATTAAAAATAGGGAAAATGTATTCTATTTGTTCCAAGGCTGCAGACTACATGACAATCACAACATTGTTAAGATTGCACCATCTCCTCCCGAATCACGACAAACACCAAGATAATAAGTGTTATCAATCAATGGCACCAGCTGAAAGGATTAATTTTAAAACACTCAAAGGGAATCTGACAGAACTAAACATAATTCATTAATGTTATTACTGTTTTTTGGGGTGAGACGCAGTGCAGTGGCTGGGTGACTGTCTGTTCCCTGCCCCATTTATACAGTACACTTTGAAGCATCCAATTGTATATGAAACAGACCCAAGGAGCCAATGGATCCCACTCCTCATGCTGCACAAGCAAAATGTGTTATTGTAATCATTTATAGATAATTAACTCAAATGCTGACCATATCAGTAGCAAAGAGTTTCAGTCAATTTTCATGTTTCAAAAGGAAGAATGCAAATCCATACACTTGTGATAGCGCTGAACTGATTTAGTGCCTTAAAAGGCAACTCACACTGATATTGTTAGCAATGCTCACATCCCATTAATGGTAAAAAGCCATCAGTTCATGAAGTAACAGATTTCAGAGGACATACCATAATAACTGTACAGTTTACATGCACAATCAAATCAAATGAAGAGCCATTTTTAGTACATGAAAACAATTAATATTCTCCCCAAACAAGAATTAAATTCTGATACCTTTCTATTTCAAAAATAAAGTAAGTTTTTATTACTTATAAATTAGATCATTTAGGTTAAAATACTCAGTGAAACTGGCAGACATGTTGTCTATCTTCAATAGATCGGACTCTATAAATTGGTCCTTGTCATTTAATTTAAAAATGGTAGGAAGTGCTTTCATACATCCTTGCCCTAACAAAATTCCGTCGATCTTAGTGCCCATGACCACCCATAGGTTTTTGGAGGAAGGTATTGCAAATTTCCACTATCCTGTGTGTGAAACTGTGCTAACTGATTTCATTCCTAAACAAGCTAGGACCACACATTTACAAGGGATCCAAGGTACTGATTTTGGATAAAATAGTTGCGAACATCCAGTCTATATTCCTCATGGAACTTCGAAATTGAGGATTACAGCTTACGTGGGCTATTTGACCACAAGTGATATCACAGTTGACTTCAATTCCCTATTATCTAACATGCTTTCATCATGCACATGGGCTCTCTGTGGGGTCACTTGACAGGAACAAAGGATGACAATCTTGGCCTGACTGTGGTTACTTCACGTCGTCACAGTTCAAGTCAGGAATCAGCCTACTCTGCACAATGTGGTGATTGAACCAATTACCTCCCTGTTTTGTATGACTCAACTGCTCACTGAAGACAGTGTCGAGGAACAAACAGGTGGCTGGAAAAATGACAGGCTGCAAATTTTTGAAAAGATGAAATTCTTATCTTAGAGAGGACTTGAAATAGATTAAATGATATTATCCAAATGACTCACTGGATCCTGAGGTAGCAGGAAACCCAGTAGGAGGGAAGAATTTGAACTTTACATTAATATTCAAATCATACTGCTCAAGTCAGCTTGGAAATAGATTGCTAAAGGTCTGCAGGCGATACTGTGGAAACATTTACAGTGCAATTGGCTGTTCAAACCAGCTGTATATTAGGGGGGGGGGGGTAGACATTAGGGGCTATGGTAGATGAACTGATAGTTGGCTGAATGACCCATCTCAGTTTTAATTCTCGTCACCTTACAAACTGAACAGAAAGCGTACATTGCATAATCCTGCCTGACAAGCTAGTGTCACATTAAAGAAGTGATTCATGTCAGAAATCACACAGCAATCAATATGAAATAACCTGATTAAAGAACCTGGTGTGCAAACTGCACATTATAAAAATTGGTATTTATGTGCTTAGTCTGTCTCCATCATCCTTAACATAGATACTTATAAGTGGTCCAGCTGACTTTAAATTAAGATAATGTGTACCATGAGTCCATTATACATGTACAGTACCCTTACTGTTCAGTGATGATCCAACTTGAAAGAAAGTAGGTTGAAAACCTTTGTTAGTGATGCAGAAACAATAGCTGGTGCTATTTATTAAAATACTATTGGAGGATATAGCTCAGGATGAGCCACCAACAGAAAAATCTGCCTGTTTAACATGCCAACCATTTCAATTGCATTATAAGGTCCCATTGCAAACACCAGACTGGACAGGTCATGTGGCCTTTAGCTAATGGGGAAGGGCGATGGCAGAGAAAGCAATCAAACAGTCTAACAAAGGTTTTGCTACTGACAGTGTAACATCTGCCCCATATTCAAACAAGCATTCAACTGCTTGAAACCATGCTTATTTTCTGCACATGATTTTTAGGCTGTGGATTTTTCTAGCATCCCCGTTATTTGGAAAGTGTTAAGATCAGATAAAGGATCATTACTTGATTGCATTGATTTTTAAATGAATGCAAAGTAGGGGCAAAGTGAGAAAGTTTCATACAACATCTTATAAGTAACATTCCAGTCTTGTTTAAAATACTGTGAAACTACAGCCTCTGGTGCCAGTAAATAGACACTGCAAGAGAACAAAGCTACCACACAGGATAAAAGATCTTTAAAATGCAGAAAAGTAAAATGGGCACGATCTTGGCATGATGATTAACTCAGACTCCATCTCCAATCATGCATAAGGTGAAATTACTGAGCCACATACAATAGAGTCAAAATTCAACTCCCATACAACTAAAGCTAGATTAGAATCCAGACCTTTTCTTTAAAAAACACACTGCAACCTTCCGGACCAACTTAACATTTACAGCTAATTAAGTATAAAATATTCAAGTAAGAAAGTAAAAGAGAAGTAATGTAAAAATTCCTGATAATCCAGGAAATTAACTGCATAGTTTAAATTTCAGGAAAATGTATGCCTTCTCATACAATTGCAACATTCCCGTTTTCTAGATCAGCCCAACACACTGGAATGAAATTAGGATCAACCCTGAGCTGTGGCACATCAGAAACTGGGTTGCGACTGTCATCCCATTCATTATCTGCACCTGGGATTCCCATAATGACAAGGATCTCTCAATTCGAGTAGTGATACACTCGCTCTCCAAACCATCGGTCTGTGTAATTTTAGCAACCCACAGATGTTAATCTCTGTAATTAAAGACTTGATGAATTCCAGCAAACACGATTATTGCTCAGCTATTGACTCACTTAATTAAATGTGGTATGAACTGCACATTCAACTCCGACAATCCAATCTGTAACTCACTTCCAGATTTTTGTTGCAGTACGTACGACGCCAATTATATTACAATCCGTAACTTACTCCTAAGTATCCATTATTCTACATATAAACCCCCTAAATCCCTTAATTAGATCGAATTTACTACTCTCACCCTCTCCCTTTCTGGACTGTAGCTGGAACTTACTTTAGATCATGGCCGATGACTCCTCCTGACAATTCAATTAATTCTAGTGTCTAAGGTTAAGTTTCTATTGGGTTGCTTGTAGCCATAAATCTTACGTTTTTTAAAAATCCTGAAATTTGTAAAGAATCCGAGCTACAAGAGAATAAAGTCCCACACAGCACAACAAGTGTGTATAACATTATTGGATTGTCCCACAGTAACAAATCACAAATCTTATTCATTACCTAAAGGGGCAGAGAGACCTGAACAAAGTTCTATGAGTGTAATTTAACAATTTGATTATTTCACAAGATGAACAAGATTAATTATATCTGTAAAGATGCTCTAAATGAGGTGAAAAGATTCAGAAACTACAGATTGCAACAACTTAAAGAATTAATTACTTGAGATGCAGCGTTGCTTATTTATCATAAGAGAACTATAGTTATAGCATTTCCATTTTCACTTTTAACAGTTATACAAATACATAAAATAAATCCACATATGTTGCTGCACTTTGTGATTTTAAATAATATTTGTTACATTTTGACAGCCAGTGCAGTGCAGCAAAGAGGGACCCAGCTGACCACAGATTCCCTCTTCCTCTGCCCTACAAGGTTTTGCAACTCATGTGATATATTGTGTTCAAGATGCCCAGAAACATCAAACATATAGTCACCCTCCAAATTCACAGCAGCAATGCATGAATGGCAATACACAAAGGTGCTTGTTTACATTCATCTGATCCTTAACTTAAAATCAATTGCATCCATTAGCAACTTGACTTGCAATTACCAGAGCCTACAGTGAGCAGCAAGCAGGAAGAGAGCAATTAGCCAAAAGCAGCATTTATTCCCAGTTGCAACTAAGCCAGGTGTGGAATCAATAGTTAATAGAAAAGACAGTACTAAAAGTTTTTAAAGCTTGTTTTGTTCAAATGAGAAAGTTATTTGCTCAGACCAACATGCCAACTTCACATCAGATTTCGGGTTCCTTCTTATTTGGTATAATTGAAAGTTGTAGTCCACACTGCATGTGGCAATTACTGTTAACAGTGACACATTAAATCTCTATTTTCTTCTTGGAGAGGTAGCCATTGTTGATTTGGTTCATGATGACGAGAGCTGGAATTACTGGTACAATCAAACAAAAGTACCACAAAACCCCATTAACCTGGGATTTGAACCAATCAGAACACAGACCCAGTACCACTGTAGCTGTGGCCATCAGATATGTCACCAGGCCACATGTGGCGTGATAAAGCCGCAGCCGGGCCACGGAGTACGTGTTAATTAACTGTGGAAACAAGAGGCAGAGTCCACACAGCAGCTGGCCACTGACTGCAATCACAGTCCCTAGCCCAAGGAAGCTGTGCCATGAGGTCAGGTGCAGGGACTCGGAGATATTCTTGCTGGAGACTATGAAGATAAGACCGACTGAGCCAAAGATGGCGGCAAAGACTTGCATCATCCAATGAATTCGTACCTTGGCTTTAATCGAACAAAAGAAGAAAGGTGAACTGTCCAGCGAGAATGTCAGAATGGCCTCAGTCATACAAAAACAGACCTGGAAAAACAAAACAGGCACACTCTCAATGAAATCAACTTCAACTCTACCCTGAAGTCAGGGTGCTATAGCATTAGACTGATGCTCTGTTGCTGTAATTCTTATCCTTTCAGCATCCCTGATCTTCAGCACTCCACTACTGACTGCCATGCTTTCAACTGCCAAGATCCGCAAAATCCTATATTCACACCCTAAACCTCACTCTCTTAAAACCCTAAATCTGGCATTGCTTCTGGTTATCTAACCTAAAACTCAATCTGTCGAATCCTGTTTGATAACACTTTTGAGAAGTGTTTTGGGATGGGGCTTTGCAATGTTAAAGGTACAATAAGTTCAAGCGCCTGTCATTTAAATACCAATTTAAAAAATCAACAGCAAACACCCACATAATGCAGTTGTGCTAAACAGCACCTCCAGCCTCTGGTATTTTGGATAAATGGCTATTTGTCATGTGCTAGCCCACGTAATGCTGTCAGTAGCCAATGTTAGGCAATATGATGGCTCAGTGGTTAGCACTGCTGCCTGACAGCACCAGGGACCCAGGTTGGATTACACCCTCAGGTGACTGTGTGGAGTTTGCACATTCTCCGTGTGTCTGTGTGGGTTTCCTCCAGGTGCTATGGTTTCCTCCCACGGTCCAAGGATGTGCAGATTAGGTGGACTGGCTGTGCTAAATTGCCCATTGTGTCCAGGGATGTGCAGGTTAGATGAATTAGCCGTAGGAAATGCAGGGTTACAGGGTTGCGGTGGGGAGTGGGTCTGAATGGGATGCTCTTCAGAGGATCAGTGTGCACTCGATGGGCCAAGTGGGGGGATTCTATGAACTCATCTCCAGGCAATCACTGGTGGGACTGATCCTGCCCTTAACCAATACCCACAAATTGCACATTTCTCACAGGAATCACTGATAGTTCCAAAACTGGATCAGATTGGCCTCAAGTGATAATTGGACCTAGTCTACGTGCACTTTGCCATAACCCAACAAGGATCACACAGATCCTTGGCTATTTCTTATGTGCAGAAACAGTAAATGCTTTCCACATGCCAACAACAACTACAGAGTGAGGAAGAGGATTTTAACACCTTAGTTTTCAAAGCAAACTTGCACACTGCTTACTATTGCAGCCTCTAATGACCTGAACGTGCAACACAAACTGAGCTTTTCATCATCCAATCTTACGAAATAAATTTTAAAACCCTAGTAATTAAGATTCCTTCCCCTGACTGATCTTAGTTCTTCCCTGCTCTTGTAGAGGCCATGAAGTAACCTGATTTCCCACTGTGCCACAGCTGTCATAGCTGCTGCAAAGTGACAGAGTGGCCTGTGTTCTGAATTTATGTTCACTGTTAGTTCAATAGAGCACTGCTAGGACTGGTGCCACCGCATCAGTTCAAGAGATTTACAATCCACAACTTTCCATGGTTATCACAACTGTGACCACCTCCAAAAGACATGATTTCACACCTCCTTACATAAACAGCAACTGATGCATGCTTCCCTTTGAAAGCAGGGAATCACGCCACCTCTTCGAAGAATGTTCTGTGCCTACACATCCCATCAATCTGACCCAGGGAAACAACTGACAACATAAACACAACTCTGTATTATGTGAAAGACCCAACTTTCACTATGTCACAAATCCATGATTTACAACTTTATCAAACCAGTATACGTTTAGTCTGTGCAATCCAATAAGCAGAAAGCTGCTTGCTTGTACTCCAGACACCCTGCTCTACTGAAGTCCATGCATATTTGTAGAGAGAAACATTCAGTGGTAGCTGGAAAACATGGCATACAGAGTCACTGTCCCAAGAAACAAAAGCAAGATTTCCAGTATAGACAGTGCGTGAGTCATACCAGTTCATACTTTCAGTGCACATCTTTCACACAAGTAGCTGTAACTTGAAAGAGCATCCATGGAAAACTAGTAAGGCTGATGTGAGAGGTGGCTTTTCTTTTGGGGAATATCAGCTCTACTAAATCTAGGATAACATTTGGGCAAAATGTTCTTTTGAAATTCATGCTAGAATACAGCATTTGCATCCTATAAATGTAGCTCATGTGTGCATCAAGGAAATGTGTTAAAGCACTTCACATACCAAATTAGCCTGAGCAATGATAAGAACATCAGGAATAAAGGTGTACAGTTCCTGGAGCCTGTTCAATCCCATTTGATACAATCACAGCTGATCTCCTGCCTGTTCCTCATAACGCTTGATTCTCCGAGGCACCAAAAACTAATTCATTTCAGCCTTAAATATGAACAGATTATTCATAATGTGTGGGGATAATTCCAAAGATTAATTTGAGTGAAGAAATTTCTCATGTCAGTTCTGAATGGCTTATCCTAAGATGATGCCCCCGTGTTCTAAATTCCCCAGAAAGGAGCTGCAACCCAAGTGTCAACCTTGTTGAGTCCAGTCAACATCCAATTTCAGTAACATTACTTCATTCTTTTAAACACCAAAGAGTAGAGAACCAATTTACTCAGCTCATCATCCAGACAACAATGCAGTAAACCTTTGCTGCGCTGCCTTCAATGCAAACATATTCTTCCTTTGATATGGAGACCAAAGTTGCATGTTGTACCCTGGCTGAGTTTCACCAAAACCCCACACAAATGTAACAAGATCTTTTTGTCCTTGTAATTTAATCCTCTTGCAGTAAAGGACAGAGAAATTGAGCCACAAATCCACCCATTTCTTTCCAATCAGCAGAGGACGAATTTACCAATTCCCAGCTTTCTCCCACGGTCTGAATTAAACAAGGCTTTTTAGACAGACTGCTGCTGTCCCAACCGTCAGTATCATCGCATTGTGCCCTTTTACAAAAATTTTAAAATAGTCCATCTCTTGTGGTTCTGAACAAGGGACACTGGACCTGAAACGTTAGCTCTGATTTCTCTCCACAGATGCTGCCAGACTTGCTAAGATTTTCCAGCAATTTCTGTTTCTATTTCAGATTTCCAGCATATGCAGTTCATAGAATCTCTACACTGTGGAAGCAGGCTATTCAGCCCATCGAGTCCTCACCAACCCTCTGAAGAGTGTCCCACCCAGCCCCAGCCCCTATCCTATCCCTGTAGCCCTGCATTTCCCATGGCTAATCTACTTGACCTGTTATTTAGCATGACCATCGTGCTTCCCATTCTCAAGTTTTGCTTCTCTTATAGGGTTGCACATGCAGAATCAACAACAATAATTTATATCATTTACATGATTTCTTTGATGCAGTGAAAATGTCCCAAAGCCCTTTACAGGAATGTTACCAAATCTATTTAACATAGAGGCACAAATTAGGACCAGGTGACAAAAACCTTGGTCAAACATTCTTGACTTATGCTGCTTCAATTATAAATTTACACCCACACTTGCCGTGAGAGTGTTACATCCTACTACTCACAGTGGCAACGTCAGCACCTTGAGAGTTGAGGAGAATGTGAACGCACCATTATGAATATGGACGTTAAAACTGATACGAGAACAGCTGGCACAAAGCATATGCAGACAGACGAATTTTTAAAAATCACTGTGGCAAAATTTTCTTTCACTAGATAGCTTGCTTTTTGGCCTCTCTCACTAAAAGACATATTGCTTCAATAATGTTGCATTTTGCTTATGCAGTGTACAGGATTCAGTATTTGTTTTAAGAGTAATTCCACATCTCTAGGGGTTCACAAGCAGCAAGCCCCAAGGTCTGCACTCTTGACCTTCAAACACATGTAACAGTGGTCTGTTTATACTCATTTTAAGGTCTGCCTAATTAGAATGGAGTACCTGGTTTGGTTTGGAAAGGGAGTGCTGTCATTACCTCACTGGGGGAGAGAGCAAAATTAAAACCAAACAGTAAGATCTTTGAAGTTATCAACTCAGGCTGGAGACAGGATTGAAATTTCACAAGTGATCCAAAAACTCTGGGACACCAGTGTTGTAGACCTCAATGACGCCCCTACAGACAGAAATTTAAGATCTGCTTGCAGTGATGACTGCATGCAAAATAAATTCATAAATTAATCAATAGATTCTCTTTTCTTTATCCAGTGCACTGGAATATTTCTATTTCAAATTATCTGCAGGCCACAAAGCGTAACACTTACAGCGAGAGTCATGCAAGCTGGGTGCCAAGAGAAACGACCTGGAAAAGAGCAAATATTCAGATTCACAAGTGTAGCACTGAGACAATCCAGAATAATATAGTACTTATTGACATGTCGTAATAGGCACCGCTTCAGCACCAGATGCTATTCTGTGATTCTCTATTCTTTCAGCATTTGTTGCCTAGTCCTAATTGCCCTTGAACTGAGTATCTTACTCAGCCCACTTCCAGAGGGCAGTTAAGAGCAAACCACATTGCTGTGGTCTGGAGACACACGTAGGATCAGACTGGGTAAGGGCAGCAGATTACCCTTCCTAAGGGAAATGAGTGAACCAGAAGGGTTTTTACAAAATAAATGGTAGTTTTACAGTCACTATCAGAGTTTCTAGCCGCTTTGGTGGAATTTGAGCCAGTGCATTAACTTGGGCCTCTGAATTATTGGCCAGCGACACAACCATCACACCACCAACTTAATGAAGTCAGTAGTCAGTACTGTACTGCTCTAGGCACAGTGACCAGCACCAGAAAAGGAGGTAGAAGCTGAGATTGAATCAGCTGACAGCAAATGTGTTCTCTTTATCTACCTTACGCCTGTGTAGCAAAAGTCTAGCTTTTGCAGACAGAAGAATGCACATATAACACTCTCCATTATCTGGGAGTGCCACAAAAATGACTCATGAGAAGTCACTGAGAAGTAGGAACATGCTTTCAGTTTGTGAAGTATCACATTGGAAGAACATTTTAATTTGTATGTAACCCACACTGCAGCTAGTAGGGGAAGGTGAAGCTTTATGCTCAGTCCCTTCCTTCTAAATCTTCACTGCCTCTACCACATCCCTTCTTCTCTATTCATGTCTTTTCCATATACCAATTCAAAGCAGGACATAAAAGAGGAGGGTTTCAGATTTCTAAGATTTTTGTTTTAATTCATGCCAGAATATGGACACAAGTAGGCAATGATAGATATATTACTGACTTGTAATTGCCCTGGAGGTGGTTATGGTGAGCTGCCTTCTTGAGTGCTGCAATCCACAGATCTATTAGGAAGGGAGCTCCAGGACTTTGTCCCAAATGGTGAAAGAACAGCAATATAGTTCTGAGTCAGCATGGACCCTAGCTTGGAGAGAAACCTGCAAGTGGTATTCGTGTGCGTGTGGGGTGGGTGTCCCAGAGACTTTAAAACACCCAATGGGAAATGAGGTCTTGTTCCTCTAGCCAAAATGACAATGGGATTTGGGAGGAAACTCAGACTCTGCTGTTGCAGTTACACTTAGCACAAAAAAAGATGGTTGTAACTATTAAAGGATGAGGGTTAAAGAACAGCCATTTCAGCTCCAGGACATGCCTACTGGAGTTCCTCAAAGACATGTCATTTATTACATCAATGGTCAGAAATGTGGATGTTTGCTGATGATTACACGATGTTTAACACTATTTGCAACATCTCAGATACGGAAGCAAAATCCTGGAACTCCACCCCCGAACAGCATTGTACACATTCCTACACAGAATGCATTGCAGCAGTTCAAGAATGCAGCTCAGCACCACCTTAAGGTCAACTAGGGATGGGGAGCAAGTGCTGGCCCAGCCAGTGAAGCACACATTCCATGAACGTACTAAAAAAAAAGTAACTTGAATTGTAACTTGCACGGTGGCTCAGTGGGTTAGCACTGCTGCCTCACAGCATCAGCGACCCGGATTCGATTCCGACCTCCGGCGACTGTCTGTGTGGAGTTTGCACGTTCTCCCCGCGTCTGCATGGATTTCCGCCGTGTGCTCCAATTTCCTCCGACAGTCCAAAGATGTGCAGGTTAGGGTGGACTGGCCATGCTAAATTGCCCGTAGTGTTCAGGGATGTGGCGGTTAGGTGGGTTAGCCATGAGAAATGCAGAGTTATAGGGTAGTGAAATGAGTCTCGGTGGGATGCTCTTTGGAGGGTCGGTGTGGACTTGTTGTGCGGAATGGCCTGTTTCCACATTGTGGGGATTCTACGATAGTAATTAAACCTACAGGGCTAATAGAATGAAGGAATGGGGATCACTGGATTGTTTTGTAGAAGCCAGCACAGATCAAATGACCTCTTTCTCTGTCAATTCCATAAATTTAAACACTCGTGCTGCTGATAATTGTGGATCATGTGTTCTGACTTGCCAAGTATTAGTACAGCAATATATAAGTTGGGTACTGTACCTATTTTGAGAAGAGGGCATACTTTTTACCTAAACCATAGTGGCACTCTGCATTTTTGCAGAGAATAAGGCAATGAGGCAGGTTTGAGTGGCAGGGAAAAACTTTTCTTTTTATTCATTCACAGGATGAGGGAGTCACTGGAGAGCCAGGATTCATTGTCCACCCCTAATTGCCCAGAGGGCAGTTAAGAGTCAACAACATTGCTGTAGGCCTGGAGTCACATGTAGGCCAGACCAGGTAAGAACGGCAATTTCCTTCCCTAAAGGACATTGGTGGACCAGATGGGTTTTTCCGACAATTGACAATGCATTCACAGTCATCATTAGATTCTTAATTCCAGATATTTATTGAAGCAAATTCCAACATCTGCCTTGGCAGGATTTGAACCCAGGTTCCCAGAATATTATCTGGGTCTCTGGAGTAACAGTCCAGTGATAATACCACTAGGCCATCGCCTCCCCATAACCTTGAAAAAGTTACAGAAACAGCAGAATATGATAGGGGTAATTAAAATAAATCAAACAGATCAGCAACCCAAACTCCTCTTTAAGGTTAAGGTGGCTGTAGCTATTAAAAGAATATGCTTCAAAACAAATGTGGGGCAATTAGACCTATGGTTACGGGGAGCTGGGGAGATTGGCACCAAATGACTTATCCCTGGCAAGCTTATACATAGTGAATAGTCTCCTCTGCTATAATAATTGTGATCCTTAATTAAACACTGCAGACACTGTTTTTACAAAGAGCAAGAATATTGGAAAGTAATACCAAATATTGATTAAAGACACTAGATACAGCAGTGAGAATTGATTTAATCTCCAGCACCTTTCCCAATTATGTATACCTACTATTTGACTGCCCCATCTCCAGAGCCCTCGGTACTCAGCACCCCCAATATTACTTTGCCTTTCACTACCTACCTACAAGCTCCATCTACCCCATTCTAATAACGTTGCCCAGTCCTCATTTCACATCCTAACAGATTCCCCTCCTTCCTTTACCCATCCCTCCATTAATATCCCCCAAACAATCCACCTCCTGACACTTGGTACCATTGTCAACCCCCAGTGCCCCTCCCCGAGAAAGGGGATTTACCCAGCCTCGCCCCTTCCCGGTGGGGTGGTACTCACTGGTCCCCAGCCGGCTTAGCATTCCCAAATACAAGCTCAGTCCGATCGCGCTGACATGCGCCGCCGCCACGGCCGCCTTCCTCAGGCAGGGCAGAAGGCCGCCAGCCCACGAGCTGCTCGGCTCGGCCCAGACACCCAGGGGCTCAGGGAGCCGCTGGGGACTCCGCATCGATGGGCCTATCCCGTCCTCCTGGTCCCTGACCACGGCCACCACCCCTCAGTCTCCGGCTTCCTGCGAGCCCCGGGCTTAGCCGGATAGGCCTCACATCCGGGGCGGGGGCGGGGCATGGTCTGGGTGGGACCGGGGAAGGGGGCGTTCTGGGCGGGGCCGGCGGCGGGGCAAGGGCACGGCACGA
>NC_063356.1:2423786-2455043 GCF_021869965.1 Rhincodon typus | reverse complement strand
AGAGGGACTGAGGTGAGAGAGGGACCCGGGGTTGGCATAGAGGAAGGGCGTGAGTGATAAGGAGGGGTGTGAGGGCTAAGGGAGTGGGAGAGCGACAATGGAAGGAGAGAAGAAAAGAAAATGAGGGAGAGAGGATGAGGGATGGTATGTGGGGAGAGGTGTGGAAGAGATGAGGGGAATGGTGGGAGAGAGAAGAGGGGAAGGAGGACAGAGGAGGAAGAGAAATGAGGTGTGTGGGGAAGGATCCAAGGGGGAGAGGGGCTAGGAGGGCAGGGTAGGGGAGAGGGATGGTAGGGTGAGTTGAATGTTGGGGCTTAGGGGAGGAGAAGGCATCACAGAGGAATCATAGGGAAATGCAGGCTTGGAGGGAGTGCAAGTGACAGAAATGGCAAAGGGCAGAGAGACATGTAAGATGCTAAGAGATATGGGAAAAGGACAATGGTGGTGGGGAGGGCAGCATGGTGAATAGTGATGAGGAGGGGAAAGGGTAAAGGGAGATGGTGAGATAAATGGCATGTTCTTTACATGTGAAGTATTTTTTTTTGTTTTACAGTCTCATGAATTTGGTTTCACAGTCATTTATTCTTGTGCTTACAGGCTACAGGGAGCATCTTCAAAAAGTCTAGGACCCATACGGTCAAGAAGGCAAACGAGACACGTACAGTGCCAATTCCCAGTCATTTCAAATATACCTCAGTGAATCTGCAGTGTGTTCACTATGGACAGCCACGCATCAGATCTACTGGGGTGAGACCCAAACAGAGGTAATTGCTTATTTTGCCATACTTTGAATGAAAGTGAGATTTTCAACATAGATCTTGTTCTGCATTCAGACCCCCTGGTGAAAGTCCCAGCTCTCTGACCAAGATCACTGGTGGGTCTGGCAGGAGAACTGACACCTCTTCCTTTCTGGACAGGTGGGCATAGCACCTGAAGTACCATCCCTGCTGAATTCGCACTCCTCAACATCTTGACTTGGACAAGTGTGAATTCAGCATGTACGTAGTTGTTTAACCTAGTTTCAGGTCTTGCTGTGATTTCTATTCCTAGGTGGATCATGTGCTGATTTTTGATTGAGCAATGGAACAGTTTGGGAAATTTGTCTACAGTTACGGGGTTTGGCTTTTGAGATTCCCTGGCCAGGCCTGGTCCTGCCCTGCTTGCTGCTTGGTTCCCATTCCCACTCGCTTTGTCACTCCTGTCCTACTCGCTGTAACACTTGCAGTTTCGCTTAGCTTCTTCTGCCAATGGTGAAATGTAATTATTTGGGGAAGTACCTGAGATGTTACTGAAAGGAGATGAAGCTGAAGTGGGTGGAATGTCATTGGTCAGGGTATTGCTATGGCAATGTAGCAGAGATTGCCAGTCTCTATCATTCAGTCTTTTCCACGAACATTAATAAGTGTTCTGTACCATTCCCAAACAATGCAAAATGCAAGGTTTTCATGTTTTCCCCATTTCTGGGAATTTTTATGAACACAGTTACTGTTGATTTGCTGTTTTCTACGTGTGAGAAACAGAGATTGGCTGCTGAGGTACAGAATCTGGGATGGGAGGAGGAAGATAATTGGTGAAGGGCTATCCTCAGCTACACATTCCAATAGTTTATCGACTCAGCAGGGATTGGTGGAACGAGAGACTTGATGGGTGAGATTCATTGGTCATGAAAGCTGGAGCCTTGAAGTATGGTGACTTGGTGACGGGGCAGACCCTTTTTAGTTGTTGGTAGGGGCAGCAAATACATGCCGAGAGTGGAGTTGATAAGGATTAATGCCTGTTAATTTGGGCATTTAATGTCTTCTAATCTTCTCAGGCATCATTGTTTCTCTGGTTTCCAGGTATCTTGCAATGGGTTGTGAGGCCTGCATCACAATTCATTTTGACCCAAACAAGAGCCGGTTGTGTGTCACTGCCTACCATCTCGTACACTCCGGCCACATCTTGGATCCAGAACTTTTACGGCATCTTGGCTTGTCTTTGGAACGATTGGCTCCTGACTGTCGCCAGCGCAGAAGACAGCAACCCATAGCAGGTGGTGTATCAATTGTAGAACAGCAGCTTTTCTCTCTCACCACTGACGAGAAGAACAGTTTACTGATCACTAGATGGAAACAGCTGTCACATGCCATGTTGCGGAGTGGCACAAAGCGTTTCCGTAGACAACTGGACTGGCTGGATCGGCAAATTCAATGTTGGCAGCAAGGGATGGAAGAGGATATAGATATTGATGAGAATTATGGGCCCAATGATGTGCCACTCATTCGGCAAGATGCACCTCGAGAAATTGTGGAGCACTCATATGCCCGTCTACATCTATTCCCAGATCCCCCAGCTGTCCCTCAGGGAGGGACAGTTACCTCAGGCGTCAGCAAAAGAAGCATTGCCACACAAACGTACACCTCCACATGGAGTCCCACCCATGAGACAACTATTCAGACACTGCTGAGGCTTCATGATTTTCACTTACCATCAATTAAGCGGCAAAGACGACCAAAGGGATCATGTGCTGAGGAAACATTCAGTAGGAAGAGGCAACGTACCAAAAGAAGACCAAAGGGAACATGTATTGACAATGTTAATATCATCATCCCTGCTCAGTCCACTGTGCCAGGGCAGCATCAAGGACAGTAAGCATATCATACCAGCAGAGACAATGAGGAAATCCCTGACCAGTTGCAAGGAAGACGCCTCTGCAGCACCTCACCAGTCACAAAGAATATGCCCTGGCTGCGATAAGGATGATACAGCCCCCAACTGCCATGAGTACATTAGCCTTGCCATCAGGAACCGCCCTCTTATACCACCAGGAAGATGTTGGCTTAAGGAGGACACCAGCCCAGCCCATCAGGAAGATGCCAGGCAAGTCAAATCAGCTATGATCTTATTGAATGGCAGAGCAGGCTCGAATGGCCTACTCTTGTTTGTATGATAGTGCCAGGCAATTAATACCTTAAACAAAAGAGAATCCACCCAGATCCGCTTCACATGCATTGGTGATGTGTTTGTATCTTCCCCACTGTCAACATTCAGGGTAGGGAGGTTACCGTAGATCAAAACCTGAACTGGACCAGCTGCATAAATACTGTGGCTGAAAGAGCATGGCACAGGCTGGGAATTCTGATGCGAGTTACTAACCTCCTGTCTCCCCAAAGCCTGGCCATCGTATATGAAATACAAGTGTCTCACTCCTAGACATTCATAGCATGTAAGGACCTTCAACCCATTACCTCCATCAACAGAGATATAACTAAACCATTGGTATTTTCCAGTGCTTGGAACATAGCCCTGGAGGCCATGGCAACCCAATTAAATTTCTAATTACTTCTTCTATATTACAAAAGTGATTTGCAGACAGCCACTATCCTTTGGGCAAAGTTATTTCTGCTCAGTTCCTCTCTTAGCCTTCTGATTCTTAAATCTTTGGCCAGTTCATTGTCCAATCTACTTAAGAGAAAAGTGCCTTCCCCTAGTTATGCCCTTCACAATTTTCTACAACTCTGTCAGCATCCCTCTAAACCTTCACAGATCCAAGGAAAGAAATCCTAACTTATCCAATCTTTCCTCTTAGCTCAAATCCTCCAGCCCAGGCAGCATGCTTGTGAAGCTCCTGTGCACCTTCTCGAATGCAATTATATCCTATAATGTGGGGATCAGAACTGCATGCAGTCATTTAGTTGTGGCCTAACTGATTTTCTAGTACAATTTCAGTATAACCTTTGTGCTTTGGCTAACAAAATCAGTATCCCGTATGCCTTTTCTCATGACTCACCGCAGTAGCAGCTTTGAAATGAAACCCTGCTATTTCGGGAATTGTCAGAAATTATGTGAGGTTGTGGATACTGCCATTCCCATTTTTTTTTCAGTTACTGGTTGAGAGTTTGTTAATTCAATGCCTTTGAAACTGGTTTCCCGTTTTTCTTTCAAGAAGGGCATTAAAAGAGAAAGAGAAGGTAGCAGGCTATGTGGAATGCTATTTTACTTTTTTCCCACACTCCAAAAATAGAGAGAGACATGCTTTCTCCTTCACGGTCTGCTAACAGGTTACAGTCTTCTCTGCTGTAGTCCAAACGTCAATATCTGTCTCAATATTCCAGTCACTTGTTTGAAATGCAACATTTCCTTCCACAGATCATGGTTTAGAGCAGTGTCTTTCTCTTGTTTTAAAGCCACAATCCAAAAGGAGAGAAGATGAGCAAAGTGAGTGGTTTAATACTTCTACCCATGCCCTGCCACATTCAGGAAGCTATGGATATACTCACCAATGTCCCTGTAATCTTCATTAACTTCTAGGATCTCACCTTTTATTCTGTAACCCATTGCCTCATTAGCGCTTACCAGAGTGAATCACCCAGCACCAAGCCCTGAGAAACCCCATTTTATGGGGTTTATCCCCACCACTGAGGTAAGACTGACTGGACTACAATTTCCTCAGCTGTCTCTTCCATTTATTTTTAAATAAAGTTATCATGTTAGCAGTTTTCCAGTCTTTTGGCACCTCATCTGTGGCCAGGGCAGATGTAAAAATTACTGCCAGGGCCCCTGATATCCCTTCCCTTGCCTCCATTGTCACAACATGCTGACAATCGAACCCTGCTACTCCTGGAGTCATCACAAAAGTCGCAGCTTTTTAAAGATAAATGCAAAATCTCCAAACTACCTGGTTTTCAGTACTCACCTGTTTTCTGCCCTTAACCAGATTCAATATTTATCACAGGTTACTAGATTCTAACTACAGATAAACAGTTAAACTCTACAAAATAAACCTCTAAACCCTTTACAAATTCCCCCTTTCACAAACTCACAGATAAATTTAAACAGGAAAATGAAACCCATTGCCCAAGAGAATACTGGGAAAGCAGTTCTGTAGTCTTTATTCACAGAATCTGTTTGGTTCTTGCTGATCCTCAATTTTCCTTTTTCTGAATGCTTCCAGTTGTTTGCAAGAGACACAGGGTAGCTGGTATACTTATGAAAGGTCTATGACTTTCCCAATTCAAAGTCACTACTTGCAGCATCCGTTGAAAGAAAGATGAGCTGATTTTCTTGGGATTAAAATAACTTACTGCAGAGAACTGAGAGAGGTTTTAGCTGTTGCAGATTTGATGGTTTTTCTTCTGGTCTGACCTAGTTTTTCTCAGTCTTGCTCATGACACAAGCATTTCAGATAACTGACAACCTTGTTAACAGGCAGAAGGCCTTTGATCAAAGTCCATACACCAATCAGCTTCACTTGCAAAAATAACCCCTCAACTACAAACTGTCTGCATGTTGCTGGATCCACAGAGTTACAGTGTCCTTATGCTTTACCATATCTATCCTAAAGCTTACTGAGGTATGGTCATTTTCTTTAACGTGCCATCCTACTATTACAGCTTCCACTTGCCTGAGTTGTAAATGTCATCCCTCTGTTTAAGAAAGGAGGCTTCAGATGTGTGAGCCTAACTGTGCAGGCTCCTATGGCATAAAATAGCATGTTTCTTCCTGTAGTTTTTACTTCTAAAATCTTAACTTGAAATATTATCCAGTCATTTACCAGGGACACAAGAGAAAAGTAGAACCAATTGCCTATTCTTCTGTGATGTCTGATACCTTCAGCATTCCTCCATCTCACAGGAAAAGTTCCAAGATGGTGGCAGAGTAGCACTCCTGAGCCAGAGCTTGTCCACTCCATCTGTTTCTTTTTTCTCTCTCTTACTTTTTCTCTTTTAACCTCCTGTCTTTGGGTGGCATCGGCAATGTCTGGGTGGACTTGACTCCCATGTGGACTCAGACTCCCAGTCCCAGGTGAAGCCCAGCACAATCTAGGTTGGAAGGACCTGTCATTCCGAACTCTTTTATTTCTGGATTTATTGCTGGAGTTTTTTATTTCTTTTTCTTTATTTTCCCCCCCCCTAAGAATCTGTACCTAGATACCTCAGTACGTAAGACAGCACCGCAAGTGGTGACTTGTAAACATTTCACCGTATTCATGTGACTACATGTGACAATAAAACTAAATCTAAATCTAATCTGCCACTGTGGCAGTGGTATGTAATATATATGATGCACTGCAGTGACTGGGCAAGACCACTTGAACAGCACCGTCTTAAAAACATGACCTACAAGAGAGCAGACACAGCAGTGCACCACCATCTGTAAGTTCTCCTCAAAGCCAAATGGCATCTTTACATGGAAGTATATCACTGAGACTTCACTGTTATAGTGAGTTGTGGGATCAATGTTCCTTAAGAGCAGTTATTTGGACTGGAGCAATTGAACAAAGTAGCTCACCACCATCTTAAGGACTATTATGGACAGACAAACAATGTTATCATTGGGCGAGGAGCAGAGAGGTGCGGCAGAATTAGAGGGGTGGCGTGCAGGAAGCAGTGGCAGAATGGAGGAGGGGCAGGCAGGAATTCCAGGTTTGTGGGTGACTGGTGAATGTGTTATCGCTGCACATAGTCACAGTCAATTAGTTGGTCTAATAGCTCACTGTCCCACCATTCAGGACCAGTCTGGTGTTGGTTGTGACCTGGTCGTTGGCAAAGGACGTACAGGCACCACTTGCTAAGCTTTTTCTGGTGTACACAAACCTGCTGCTGCTGACCTGCCGTTGAACTGACAGACAGATGCTAAATGTGGTCAAGTGCAACTTAGTGTAAGTATGGGATCGGGATATGCAGACAGCGGCAAACTTGTTGCCAGTTTGACTGTTCGTAAACTGAAGGGAGAATTACATCTCCAAACGAAATCTTATTGCACCCTTCGAAGTGAAATTCTTGGCAAGCATTAGGTAAGAGTAACAGAAATCCTGTAATCTAAGAGTTTGGTTGATTATTTTGTAAGTATGCACTTAGTATAGCTTGTTCATTGTTTCAGAATCTGATGCAACATAGCAGTATATAATGAGGGCAGAATGAGCTTTAAGAGTTAGAGGGCCTGCTCTACCTCCTGTGAGGTTCTGCATGTTCTAGCTCTCCAACTGGAGCTACCCACACGCACACCTCTTCCCTACCCTTTCCGTGTGTGTACTTCACATTAGTCTCAATCTTCTTTAGAAAAAGATGTAAGTTCATGTGCAATCCTGAAGGGGAGAATCAGTGATTTATATATGATTGACTTTTTTTGTCTGTTGTGCTCCATCTGCATACTTCCAGAGCAGCCAATAGTTGGACTGGACCTCATCACAGAAGTATCCATTAGTAAGTCTGGTTCGTGCACCAAACGGGGACAAGGCCTCTGTGTCTTTACCTACCTACCTCCTGTCAGTTGCCGTGTTTGCAGGGTGTTGATGTATTGCAACAGGAGGTATGTCTGAGCTTCCCTTCACAAATTGTTTTACCTTCAGAGCTAGTGCTAGGTTGTCTTAGCATATTGATATTGGTCATCCTCAGGACTGGAAAAAAATGTTTATTTTAAGAATGCATTTTTCTCCCGACAAACACTCCTTAGCTGCAAATTCGCACACTGGAATACTCTGTTTGCCCAAGATGCATTTTTAGCTGAAAGTTTACTCAGTGCACGTGCATAACTATTTGACAAGACATCTGTGGGTGTCAGAGTAGGTGCAGTTTGAGTAATGGAGATGTAACAGCAGATGAAGATGCGTTTTTATGCATCATATGTCTCAATTCACATTTTGTAGCACTTGGACTGTAGCCTTGTATGTTACGGCATTTCACGTATTAAATGTTGAGGTATTGATTAAGCCCCCACTCAACCTTCTTATCTCTGAGGAAAACAGCCCAGTATATCTAGTCTATTCCTGCAAATTTCTGCAAACATTTCCATCAGTGCTATTCATAGGTGAACAGTTTTCCAGTGTGATGCAATGTTGCCAGTCTTTTCCTGCAATTTGTTTCTTATGCAAGATAACCTGCTTGTCTTTTTTCCATGCAGAGCACAGAGTCACCTGAGAACAAGCAGAGAAACAAACTGAGACCAGGAGATTGGATAATATTGCGATGGCATTGTGTGTGAACCTACATGATGATCATAATCATTAAATGTGAACTCATTTGGTTTCTCTTCATTTTGATGACTTGCCCTGTATATGTGTTGTCAAGGATTAAAGAACAGCTTGAGACAATGAAGGGAAATGGCAGTGGCCCTTGAGAGGACTTAGTGCCATGATCAGTCAGCAAATAGGTGGAATCATTTCCACAAAATGTGTGACCACTGTGCACAAAATTATATGACATGGGTCCATTTTCCAAGCTGGAACAGAGGTTATGTCTCTTTACCAATCCTGTTACAGCACATCAACACTTTGGGAATGCAACAGAACAAGGCAACTGACAGGTTATCGTTACCCGTCACCTGTCACAAATTGTATTACTTTTGGAGGTAGTGCTAGTCTCTAGTTCTCTGAGGAGTCAGCATTTCCTGGTTGGGAAAGTCAGGCTGGCTAATTGCACTCTGTGTATGGCGGGGGAAGACAGAGTGCCAAAATATTATACGCCAAGCACAGTTTGGGAAACAGCAGCTTGTCTGCAGTCAGAAGGAAGAACAAAATTAGAACCACAGCCATTCTGAAGCTTAAGATTTCTGCGCAACCTGAAACTTCATGAAGAACACAAACAAGAGCGCCAACAACTAGAACATATCTTTTGAGCTTATCTCTCCATTCATCACTTTTGTGTATAGCTATTGTAAATGAGCTACAATCTGCACCCTCTCCCTATACCCTGCATACAGTAATTGACAGTTAAGATGTCAGTGAAAGAATCAAAAATAGTAATTGTATATGTCTAAATTATGGAGTGTTACAGACCTGACTGCCCAGTTTGTGTACAAATCAATGAGGAATACTTGAGGCTCTGTTGTGGTTTTCATGCAAAGACAGTGATTGAGAAATCCCATTCAATGTCATTGACTGATTCTCCTCATTATTTACTTTGCCTGGAAGTGTGGTCGTTGTGCTGGCCTCTTATTCTCTTTTCTTTCTTATCACTGTTCCCTTTACCTTATTACCTAGTAACCCTGCCCTGTGTTTCCAGTGTGATACTGATCACATGAAAAAGTACTTGTGTACTACAAGATGTCCTCCATTTGTATATATCAGAGTATTATTACTACAAAATAAAGGATTTTCAACTTCTATGCCTTGTTTTATTTCCAGGGTTTACTGTCCAATCACCCCTCTCCATCACACCCATCACATCCCCTTCCTCCAAACTCTAAAATCACATAACCCCACCCCCATATCACAGCCCGTTTCTCCCCATTGCCATCTCTCCCTCTCACAGCACTCCCCTTCCCCTATTACTGTGTGTTTCTCACATAACTGTGCCAAGTCTCAGGCCTTACTCCATAATGTTGTCATGCTTAATTGGCTGCTGTCATTTTTAATATTGGTGATAAACCTTTGTTTAGAAGTGTTTGTGCAGGTAATGGGATACGTGCCTGCATATGTGTGGTGTAAATAAATATAGCCCATCTCTAAATTCCAAGTTACCTTCCATCTCCCTCCGTTTTCACTGTATTTGTATCAATAATTTGTACTTGAGTAAACACCTTTAAGACAGGAAAAGATGTCAGGTGTTTAAATCATACAAAATAATACTTGGCCACTGGAGATAGTAGGAAGCAAAAGCCTGATCAAGGAGGTGGGTTTTAAATAGTACCTTAAAGAAATGAAAGAATCTTAGAATTATTATAGTGTAGGAGGAGGCCATTAAGCCCATTTTGTCAGCTGCAGCTCTCAGCATTTTAGCAAAGCAACTTCCTGCCTTTTCCTTTAACCTACACGTTATTTCTATTTAAATATTCATCTAATACCCTGCTTCAAATGAACCTGCCTCCACCATGCCATATAAAAATGGGTTAGTCGCACATCACGTTTGCTTCTTTTGCCAAAGACTTCTAAACAGTGACTTTGATTCTCTATACTTAGAGGTGGGAAGAGTTTTCCCCCTGTCTACATCCATCAAGAATTTGAAAATGATCATCTCCCCTCAGCCTTCTATCCCAGGAAGGTATGGAGATTTCAGGAGGGAGTTGCTGTGCTTGGAACTCAAGCAATTGAAAAAGCACACTAATGATTGAGTGATTAAAGTTAGGGATATTCAAGAAGAGTGCACAGATCCTGGAGGGTTGTGAGGCTGCAGGAGATGACAGAGATAGGGATGGACAAGGTCATGGAATGATTCAAAAACAAGATGTGAATTTTAAAATTGAAGCATTGTCAGACCCAGGAGTCAATATAAGGCCACAAGCATACAAGAGATTGGTAAACAGGGCTGGTTGCAGGCTAGGATTCAGGAAGATGGTTGAATGAGCTCATATTTATAGACAATGAAAGATGGAAGACTAACAATGGAGGATCATGGTTGTCAAGTCTTGAAGTCATAAAGGCATGGATGCGGGTCTGAGCAACAGGTGAGTACAGGCAGGTAATCCAAATATTAGGACTATGTTCTGAGAAAGGATATCAATCTGAAACATTGATTCTATTAGATGTTGCCTGACCTGCTGAGTATTTCTAGCATTTTCTATTTTAATTTCAGATTCCTAGCTAAGCATCTGTACTTTGTTTTCGAACAGAAATAGGCTACTCTGGCCATTTACGCTGGTGTGTATTATATATCCAACCACCATCTCTTGTGATCCTTAATACTTTACCCAATGAAACTCCCATCACAATTTTGAAATTTTAAATTATATAAGGACGTAATAAATAGCAGGAGTAGGCCATCTGGCCTGTTGACCTTGCTCCACCATTCAATAAAATCATGGCTGGTCTTTTCATGGACTCAGCTCCACTTACCCACTCACTCACCATAATCCTTAATTCCTCTACTGTCAGAGATCTATCAACTCAGTCCTAACCGTTCTAAGGAAGGGTCACTGGACCTGAAACGTTAACTCTGATTTTTCTTCACAGATGCTACCAGACCTTCTGAGCTTTTCTAGCTATTTCTGATTTTGATCTGCTCCCCCTTACTTTGAGGCTATGTCCCCTTGTTCTAACTTCACTTGCCAATGGAAACAATCTCCCTACTTCTATCTTATATATTCCCTTCATAATTTTATATGTTTCTATAACAGGCCCCCTCATTCTTCAAAATTCTTATGAGTATAGTCCCAATCTACTCAATTTCTCTCCAAAAGCCAACTCTTTCAACCCTGGAATCAACCTAGTGAACCTCCTCTGCACCCCCTCCAATGCCAGTGCAGCCTTTCTCAAGTAAGCGGACCAGAAGTGTACACAGTACTTCAGGTGTGGCCTCACCAGCATCCTGTACAGCTGCAGCATGACCTTCTGTGTTTTTAAAGTCCATCCCTGTAGCAATGAAGAACAATATCCCATTTGCCTTCTTAATTACCTGCTGCACCTGCAAACCAACTTTTTGTGGTTCATGCACAAGGACACCCGGGTCCCTCTGCTCAGCAGCATGCTGCAATTTTTCCACCATTTAAATAATATTCCATTTTGCTGTTATTCCGACCAAAATGGGTGGCCTCACATTCATCAATATTGTATTCCATCTGCTAGACCCTTGCCCACTCACTTAACCTGTCTATATCTCTCTGCAGACTTTCAGTGTTCTCTGCACACTATGCTCTACCACTCATTTTAGTGTCATCAATGAACTTTGACACACTACACGTGGTCCCCAACTCTAAATTATCTGTGCAAATTGTAAACAATTGTGGTCCCAACACTGATCCCTGAGGCATACCATTCGTCACTGATTGCCAACCAGAAAAACACCCATTTATCCCCACTCATTGCTTTCCAGTTGATAACCAGCCTTCTATCCAAGCTATACATTACCCGTAATGCCATGTACCTTTAACTCATGCAGCAGCCTTTTGTGAGGCAACTTGTCAAATGCCTTCTGGAAATCCAGATACACCACATCTGTCAGTTCCTCGTTGTTCACCATGCTCATAATGTGCTCAAAGAATTCCTGTAAATTAGTTAAACATGACATGCCTTTTTTGAACCCATGCTGTATCTGCCCAATGAGACAATTTCTATCCAGATGTCTCACTATTTCTTCCTTGGTTATAGATTAAAGCATTTTCCCCACTACATAAGTTAAGCTAACGGGCCTATTGTTACCCTGCTTTAAACAGTGGCATCACATTTGCTGTTTTCCAATCTGCTAGAACAGCCTCAGATTCCACTGAATTTTGGTAAATTACCACAAGCATATTTGCTATTTCCCCTGCCATCTCTTAGTACCGTGGGATGTACTTCATCAGTACTAAGAGACTTGTCTAACTTTAACCTCATTAGCTTGTTTCTGAGCCTCAACATCTTTCTTGAGAATGGGTTCAATTTTCAATAACATCATTTCTGTGCTCCTGACATCACTACTGAATGGCCTGGCTGCACCAGTTCTGTTCACCCCATCACCAGAGGAAATGTTTTCATTTATTCTTTCAGTCACTCACCAGAGCCCCAATTTAGGCCGAGTCCCATTGCAGTACAGGGAGAATGCTGCACTGTCAAAAGTGTCATCTTTGAGATCAGATTAAAAACCTAGGCCCTAAATGACATTATTTCAAAATAGAACAGGAGATATATCCCTGGTATCCTAGTGAATTCTTATTTCTGAAATAATATTGTTGAGATTATTTATTTGGCCATGTTCACTCACTGTAAGATCTTCTCATGCAGAAAGTCATGAAAGGCACCATATAAATGCAAACCTTACCTTTTCTTATTTCCAAGTGTTGCTCTTCCAGTACACGTCAATTATAGATGTTCTCGCTTTGGTCCTGAGGGATTATTGTTTCTTGGGTACGCTGCTAAACCAAGGTCAAATTGACCTGTTTTAGTAGATGGAGGCTTTCCCAAAGCACCAGTTGGAGACTGGGGACGTTCTAGTGGATTTTTTGGGAGAGTGCTCCTCCATATCCAATCCTACTATCTCATCATTAAATAGAACTTCATTATTCACTTCACTGTTGTTCAAGGGATCCATATCCAATTGGCTACTATGCTTGCATATACAACAATGAGTGGACTTCAAAACGCATCAAGTGATATGTGAAGTGCTCTGTGACACTTCTGAGTTGTCTAATATAAATGAGAATACTCTCTATCCTCACACCAAGTTGTGTATTCATAAGACAAGATGCTACAAAAAATTCTAATAAAACTTTATTAAAAAAAATATCCAAATTGTTCACCAAACAGTGATAAACAACAAAAACTCTTTATTCAAACTGTCCGTTTGGATGTTATAAATTATACATTTATTTGCTTATAAACCAAAGAACACTGAGGTCTAAAGTCAATATAAAAAACCCATAAATATTAGTCATAATAATTCAAACCGAACATTTTCCAATATGGGTGGGAGGCGTGGAGAGGTTGCTGGGGGGGGGGAGCGGTGGGAAGGGGGTGGTGGTTGACATCATAATTGGCAATTAGCCAGTGTTGAATGGGATGTCGAGTCAGCAGTGTGATGACTATCCAGAACGAGTGGGTCGGATGCCGAGAGCAATATTTCTGTGTAAGCTGCCCATGTCTGCAGGCACACAACAACCCAGAAGGTACAGTACATGCTGCCCAGAATTTGTCCTCTTTTAAGATTCAACTGAACAAATAATTTAGAGGGGATAATGACCAGGAACAGATTGTGGATTCCAATAGTTATTGATCCCTACTGGGGAAGGAGCAGGGAAAATTCAAGATCAAAATCATTCTGGATTTCCACCATGATTACAATCCAGTGATCCTTTCAGGAAAGAACATGTACTGGAGAATTATGATGAAGACACAAATAATCTATGCTGTGAGGCATTCAATGGTCAAACAACCAATTAAACATTCACCATGAGCACAGTCTTAGTATAGTTTGGCCGCTCTGCAAGTACTCCAAACCTCAGGGATCAGCACCTTCTGTATAAGTGTGTGTTTCTATTTCTGGGAAAGGGGACCACAAGTGGGGTTGACTCTGAACCAGTGCTGATCAGAATTAAGCCTGCTGAAATCCATTTCTGTTCACCGTCATTGTCCTCCTTGATCATTCTACAATAGAACAAGTGGTTGATTCAGAAATAATTCAGCTGACCCAAAGCTACAACTGTTGCATTGCACTATGGACTTTCACAACATAACTGCTTTCTCTGCTTTAAAACATGGTGCATGAAATTAAGAGTGCATCATGTGGGAGGAAAATAAAACAGTTAGGGCAAATATAAAAGACCTCTTTTACATAGCACTACTTTCGGCAACCTTTGAGAAATTTGGTCTCTGTCTGAGCCAAGATATGTTTGCTTCTTTAGTCTTTATTGCAAAGGAATTGGAGTACAAGGATAGAGAAGTTTTACTGCAATTGTTTGGGACACTGGTGCGACTACAGTCACAATATTGTGTGCAATTTTGATTTCCTTACATAAAGAATGATACTGTTGCACTTCCTTTAGGGCAACAAAGGTTCATTTGACTGATTTTTGGGATAAGGTTTGTCCTACAAGAAGAAATTGAGTACATTAGGCCTCACATTAGAAAATGTTTGCTTTAGCTGGGGAATCTGGAGCACAGGATCACAGTCTCAAAATAAAAGGTCAGCCAGTTTGGATTGAGATGAGAAATTTATTCAGTCAAGGAGTTATGATATTTCAAATTACCCTCGAGAGTGGTGGATGCTCAGTCAATGAATATATTCAAGTAAGTGGTGGGGAGATTGTCAGATACTAAGGGATATGACAGTATGGCTGGAAGTTGGAACTGAGGTAGAAAATCAGTCACAATCTTATTGAATTATACAGCAAGCTCAAAGAGCCAAACAACCTACACTTATTTCACATGTTATGATGTTTCCCTTACCGGTTTTCTCAACTTGACTTCATGCAAGTCTAGTTCATAATCAAGGTCACTGATAGCTCTCTGATATCACAACAGTAAGAAAACTGTCATGTGAAGACCAACATATCTTACTTCTCTATTGCTCAGCCCATAACTCTGCACAACAACTGCACGAAGGCCTAGCCAGAGTGTTCCGATAATGAGGGCATTACAGTCGACTGTCACCTCACTTTTAACTATTTGTTTACAGTGGGAATCACTAAACATTCATGCAGAACCCGTGCCTTTCTCGGCTAGAGACGCTGACAATAACTAATATTTTGAAAAGCCTCCTTCAACTAACTTTAACATTGTTCAGGGATAGTTTCAAGGATCAGACATTTCCATTTGGCTCAGCAACACAATGGGCAATATTTTGGTGCAATCAGGACTTGTCCTTTTATCTGTCATCAGTTCCGACTTACAATTCAGTGATGGCCCAGTACCGTGAATGAATAAGATATGATCAGGTTTCTAAAATAACTATCAAACATCTAACGATAAATGAGTATAGAATTAAATAGTTCAGTATCACACAAAAAGTAACTAAATATAATTGTAAAAATAGAAAATGCGGGAAATATTCAGCAGGTCTGGCAGCGTCTGTGGAGAGAAAAACAGAGTTAATGTTTTGGATCAAATTTGACTCTACTGTTTTCAAAAATAAAAACACATTAAACCTGAAATGTTAACTGTGTTTCTCTCTCCACTGATACTGCCAGACCAGTTGAGTTTCTCCAGCATTTTCAGCATTTCCTCTATTTCAGTTTTTCAGCATCTGTAGTATTTTGCTTCTATCTTACTAAATATAACTGTCAGTTTACAGGCCTGAGCAGCAGCCTATGTTTGAGGTAATTGCTTGACTCCATATCTTATAGCTTGAAAGAGCTTTCACTGCAATGAATCCAAGTTGGGGGAGTTGGTGGTGTAGCGGTAAGGTCACTGGACCGGTAATCCAGAGCCCCAGGGCTAATGTTCAGAACATTATGGCAGGTGGTGAATTTTGAATTCAGTTTTTTAAAAAAGGATCTGGAATAAAAAGTTAGCCTCATGGCAACCATTGTCAATTGTTAGAATCCATCTGATTCACTGATGTCCTTTCGGGAAGGAAATCTGCCGTTCTTACCTGGTCTGTCCTACAGGTAACTCCAGGCCCATGGCAATGTTGTTGACTCTTAACTGACTTCAGGGTAATTAGGGAATGCTGGCCTATGCAGTTTTGTCAACATGCATGAACAAATAAAAAAAGTTGAAATAATCTAAACCAGACCCAGTTTTATTCCCTGTTCCAGTTGGGGTGACTTGATATAATAAAATCAAGAGAGGTGAATGTTTCAACAAGATTCTCCATTAGTAAGTGAAAGTTTGGCTGTTGCTACAGAGGAGAAAATAGGAGGAAAATCATATTAAAACAATACTGGAGAGGGAGGAAATATGGCATACAGCAATCATCCAACTGAGGAGGCTGTTCACTTTCCAAATGGCTGTGGGAAAGTGGGACACCAAGAGCATGGGAGTGTCCACCATGAGCCTGGCCAGATCCTACCCCTGCCCCCACATCTGCTTTTGATTTTTTAGGGGTTCTGGCTGACTAACCATGCATTGCAAGCATTTTTTTTTAAACTATTAGTCTCAGATTTGCAACATTTTTGATTTTGGACCCTCATTCGAGTGCAGAAATCAATTAGAAAAGAGAAAGCAGAGGGGTGAACGGACAGAAATTACAAAGAGGCTTGACAAGAGATTTCCGGTTGCAAGAGAGACCAAAACTACAGCCATCAACAAATCCAATCGGGGATTCAGAAGAAACAGATTTGCCCAGAGAATGATGACAATGTTAAATGTGCTGCCCCAGAAAGTGTTTGCACTAAATAACATAGCCACGTTTAAGGGGAAGGTAGATAAATACATGAGTGAGAAAGGAACCGAATGATATGTGATAGCTTGAGAGGAAGCAGACAAGGAGGAGAGTTGTGTGGAGTTTAAAATCAGCACCAAGTAACTGAGCTGGTTCTATGCTGTAAATTCTATGCAAGAGGTGATCTATAGGAGGTCTTCAAGATAATGAATGATTATGATGAGTAGATATTGGTCGATCATGAGGCAGTAATGATGGACACCCAAAATTAAAACCAGAAAAAGAATTGTATAATCCCATTTTCCTCTCTCTCTGAGCTTTCCCAACAGTATAATTGCTTCTTTTAACAGTTACCATGGTATTTATAAATCCCATTACTTTTTCTCAGTTTTAAATTGTTTCTCACTGTGCACATTGCTATGAAACAGGCATGTCAGAGCAGGTTAAAATCCCCCACACTGGATTCACATCACACCTACCGTTTCCCTCCCCCGTACTTGGGACACCTCACCCTAGTTTACATTAACCTGGACAGCTTCAGGATGGACTGTGGAGTCCATCAGATACAAACCAATTTGACAGAATCAGTCCAGATCCAATATCCCAGCCCAGCCTCCACTTACATAAAAAATATAAAAATTGAAACGAATATTCAAAACCTGATTCAGATTTTGATGCTTTGATCTGTACAATAAACTACGACTACCAACAGCGCAACAGTATGCATTCTGATAATTCACTGCCCTTCAGCAGTCGCTGAGGTACTTCTCTTATCTTTAATGCATTACATCTGGCATTTGTAACATTAGATCATGATATATATGTATTCATCTGTATTTATAGATATATAATTGACCAGTTCAAACTGTAAAATTTTATAGACAATGTGTCAATACTAGATCAATACAAAAGATATTTGCATAATTATCAATACAGAACTATTACAAACTTTCCAGACATTTAAACATCTTGGCATTATGATCTCCATGACTGACACTAGTTCAGTATTAGTATTCCCAAGGTTCTCTGTTACTCAGTCATATGAACCTTTAGTATGAGGGTCATCTTTAGCACTCCACTGAATTGGCTGTTTAAGGCAAGTGGGACTTGGGTATCAAGAGAAATGAGTTGACTGGTTCAGAGAATTAATCAGAATCTCTCCTGTTATGTCAGGGAGCTGAGTTCAATTACATCAGAGACTGATGGAGTCAAAGATTCTTTGATTTGCTGACCGTTTGGATTGTGTGTAAAATAAGCCTGGCACAGTCTAGATCCAGCGTATAGTGCCAAGTGCCCAGCATAAAATTCCTCTTGATTTGGGACCAACTCTCAGCAAACTAGTGATCTTAGTGAGAGAAAGCAAAACACAGCAAGCGTAGAAAATGGAAAGTTGTCATAGCGTTGGAAGAAGGGTAGGGATGCTCATTTGGACTGAGCAGAAGGGTCTTAACTCGATCAGATTTATACAGTGTTCTTAAGGTACAGGTACCAAGATGTTTCAGAGAGAAACATATGAAAAATGACAGTCTGACAGTAGGGGAGTAGTGACTGTAGCATAACTGGATAGATTTTAAGGAGGCTTTCAAAGGAAGGGGAGGAAAGTAGAACAGTGGGTGAGGAGGATACAGCTGAGAGAAGACAGTTCCAAACACAGTCAGTGGGAGGAATAAATGCAGCTGTAACAAGGATCCAATGAGTAAAATGAGTGAACCAGGAGCTAGCACTGGAGAAGTTTACAAAGACATGAAGGAATAAGGCTGGGGAAAGGGACTGGAAGGGATTCATAAACATGGAAATCACTTATTCTCATCAGGATTGTCAATGAACAGGACCTGGTATGGGATTGAACAGGTAGTGGAGGGGAGATCTTGCAAAGCAAAGACAGTGGGATAGTGATAACAACACTGGACTGGGTAATCCAGAACCCGAGGCTAATGCTCTGGGGAGATGGACTCGATTACCATCAGGCAAAATTTGAATTCAGTGAGAAATCTGGAACCAAAAACTAATCTACTGGTGGCCCCTGCTAATTGCTGTTTAAACCCATCTGGTTCCTTAATTTCCTTTAGGTAAGGAAACTGCTATCCTTACCTGCTCTGGCCTACATGTGACTCCAGACCCACAGCAATGTGGTTGACTCTTAACTGCCCTCTAGGCAATAAACAAAATGGCCTAGCAACACCCACATTCTATAAATGAATGGATGTGGTCAATGAATAGGGTACAATGTGCTCTAATCCAGGAGTACTTGATAATGATGACAACTGATACTGGTTCCTGACATTGGAAGAGCTTCATTCTCCAGCACCAGACATCCCACAAAAGCATAAACAAATCCATAACTGGTAAAATTAATTATAACTCATGCCATCCAGCAGGAAGCTGAAGTAATTAGACTGACACCCAATTTCACTGAGTGTTCAAACTTGTTGAATATACAAGGAAAAATTGAAACAAGAACATTTGCAGGGCTGTGGGGAAAGGGCAGGGAGGAGTGAGACTAATGGAAGAGGTCTTTCATAGATCTGACACAGGCACAGCCCATGTTGGTGTTGTATCATTCCTCAGTCAAAAGAGCAATATTTGCTGTAGGGAGTGATGGGTTAGGCTGAATCCAACTGAGTGTATCCCAGAGCTTGTCCAAACTGGGCACAAGCTCCCAGCCACAGAAATGGAATGGCTACAGTGAAAACACTATGCGGATGACTGAGTATAACAGTATGCATTCAGATTCCATCTGTATCTGGAACCTAGTCCTTTTTGTCACTGACAGAGCACAACAAATTGTGACGATTTATTCTGTTTTTAAGCCCAATATTTCAACTGTTTGTTAAGGAAAAAATATATTACCACCAGAAGAGACACTTGACAGCTTGGTGCTGACCCTCAGTCACTAAGTCATGGCACTGATTGTGGGAAATGTACAGCAAAATAATTATATGTATTTATAAAAAAAAGTTTAAAAAATATAGTAATATGATGAAAAAAGTTATGAGAAATAAAACAAAGCCATCAGTTCTCAAAAAGGCTGATAAAAACAGGTTGAGCAAAAACAGAAATATTGAAATGACTGAATGAAATTATAGGATTGTTAAAGTTTTCCTGCTCCTAGTGAGAAGTATTGAGCAGCAGTCAAAAATGTGAAATATTTGCTCAGCTTATCAAGGGATGGTTTGAAATTTGATAAATAGATTGAAAGAAGGCCTGGGTCTCTCAGTGAGCCCATTAGACTTTGAACATTCCAGAAATCCTCTATCAGGCTTTGTGAGACCTGCAAAGTGTTCCTTTCTTGAAATACTAACTCTCCACTCATGAACATCTGCAGCCTGCTATTTGTAACATACTCCACGTGGTAAATGATTCTGCAGTGGATATCATAAATTAATCCTTTCTTGTTGGATCAGGCACCAGCTCTCTGCAATGGTGACCAAAGGGGACTGTCTTCGGTTGGGTGTAGGCCCCAGGCCGAATGACATTTATTGTTAAAATGTGAATTTAGATTAGCACCTATTTGTCAGGGTCAGTGAGAGAGGAGAATGCTATTTCAAACTGCTCACCCAATGTCCCAATGATTTATATGTAGCCTGATTTAGTACTGAGTTTTGCAAACCACACAGGGGAATGTGATGGCCTAGTGATTCAATAGGTAGACTATTAATTCGGAAACTCAAGTAATATTGGGGGACCCAGGTTGGAGAATCAAGGCAGATGGTGGAATCTGAATTCAATAAAAATTTGGAATTAGGTACCCAATGATGACCATGAAATCATCAATTGTTGGAAAAACCCATCTAATTAATCAATGTCCTTTAGGGAAAACAAACCTGCCATCCTTACCTGGTCTGGTCTACAAGTGTCTCCAGAACCACAGCAAGGTGGATGATTCTTAACTGTCTTTTGTGCAATTAGGAACGGGCATCAAATGGTGGCCTAGCCAGTAATACCGACATCCCGTGAATGAATAACGAAAAATACCTCAAAGAGCCAATGTACAATCTTAGGTAATGCACTTTAACAAAATGCATGTGGGCAATGTCACCCAGTAGCAGGCGGGCAGTTTGTATGACAGAGCTAGAACTTTCAGATGACTTCAGCTGCAGTGAAGGGGCAGGTAGTTAATAAAATGCTTCTAGAATTAACGCAATTCCAGGGTCACTGACGGTGACACCATCACCAAGCAGCAGTTAGCCAAGGTATTATTTGCAACCAGGCTTCAACAGCAAAAATTATTATAGTTACCAGAGATCAAACCATTCTTTGCCTTGCAAGGATCCTATCGCAGTCTGTCAGGATTGTACATGCAAGAGGAGATTTTTGAAAAGGAATCTTCCTTGGCAGACTTGCATTCTGGGAAATCATGACACCATGGCTTCTTCAATGTATAACATGTCAAGAAATGGGGAAAGAAAAGCAGCCCGTTCATCTCCAGATCCTGTGTGTCATCTTTCTCCTGACTCTTGGGTTTGTGGTTGACACATTCAGGTTTTTCCAATTCAGTAAGAACGTCAAGTCAGTGACAGACATTGTCCTTCTCCCTTAACCTTCACCCCTCTCCCAGGCTGCTCAATGTGGGGAATGGGCAGTGCCCAATGTGGGCACTACAGGAGCAAGAGCGATACACTGCTGGACTGGGTACAGGGTTGGCTCTTGCTTTTGACCATGATGGTTAAGCACTTAGGAGTCACTTGAGAGGAGTGGCTCCCAGGAGAAGGTACCCAATAGGTGTCCAGCACCTATGTGATCAACCCCTGATGTGGGTCAGTGCCTTTAGGAGAATATGGGGGGTAGGTGCTGGAGGGGAGAGGGAGAAGGCACATGCCATGAGGAGATCTGGGCCCGCTGCTGGGCACCCAGACTGAAGATGCGGTGGGAACACTTCCCTTCACTCTCCACTGCTCTGGAGGCCAAATCACTTGACGTGCATCTCACCGGCGATTTGGTAAGCATTTGTAAACTGCTCCCCTTCCCACTGGTGCAGAGCAAGGATGCCGTGTCAAGCAAACACGAAGGCGTAACCTCAGAGTGGAGAGATCAGGAGCAGAGAACAAACAAAACAAATGGACGACAAGGTGCAGTGACTCCTGCTACAGACACAAAGGTCGACAAAACAGTTCATACCGAATAAGGCGACTAGTGCGAGTGCCTGCTTTGATTTGTGCATAAACAGCCTGTGGCACCGCGCGGGTCCCGACATCCTGGACTGTGTCCAGTTTGTGAGAGTGAAGGTCTGGAAGTGGCGACTGATGGACGGAAATCTCCGGGTTCCAAATCACCGTGAAACTAAGACCAACTTGTTCTCAGGGCCGCACTTTTGCCTGGGGAAGACACGGGGGGAAAGAGAGATTAACACTCGGGAAGCAAGCTCACTCTCAGAATGTGCAGTTTTATTCTCACAAGCACAGGACATCCGAGAGCACTCTGTAGTATTTCTGAAGAGTATAATGTAGAAAACACAACAATTTTCACACAGTAAACCTCCACAAAACTCAATGAAATAGTGACCAAGTAACCTCTCCAAGTGATGCTGGTTGAGGTGTAAATATTGGGGCTGTACACTTTATCCTCTTTGGAATAGTTTTAAATCTTATTTGATAGACAGAGCCTCCAACTGTACAGCATTTCCTCAGCCCCTGCACAGTGTCAGCCTCAGCTATGTGTTTGAAATCTCTGGGTTTGGGTTTAACTCATGATCTTCAAAATCAGAGACAAACTGTTGCTTTTGGCTATCCTCTGAGTCACAGATAATGTGAACAGAACATTTCAGATGTGGAGAAAGGAGATCACATTAATTGAGGGTCACCAATTCAATGGGAAGACAAAGGTAAGTGTTTGTTTCCTTGTTCTACATTTATGGTAGGGATTGATTAGCCAAATGTTTAATCTTCCATCTGAAAACATGGTGTTCTATCCTAGTGACTGGAACCTGCTTGTTTGAGGTGAGATTAATGATTGTTTAAAATGCCCAAGCTCTGGTTAGCACTTTGCATGTATCGGAAACTTGGACACGCTGTTTAGTCACTGTGTTTCTCTTTCCTCTGAAACCAGCACCATCAAGTACAGCAGAGACAATGCCTCCAAGTTACACACTTTTATTGGGTGGCCATCCATCCTGGAGGTACCTCTACCCAATGACCTAAGCTGGTGGCCAGTTGAGTAACACCCCGATTTTATAAGGTTCATCCTTGTTCACAAGTTCCATCATGACCCTCACCCATCTGCCATTTCTTTCATCCAAACTCCTCTACTTTAGGCTACACTTATATCTCCTACAATCTCTTCTGTTAGGCGGAAGTTACAGAAGCCTGAATACACACACAAGCAGATTCAGGAACAGCTTCTTCCCGGCCGTTATTAAACTGATGAATGGACTCTCTAGCCTCAAATAATGCTGATCTTGCTAACGTTGATCTCACCTAGCACGTGCCCTGTGCAATGTAACATGTTTGCATCTGTCTAAGTCTTTTTACAACCTCTGATCTGTACATCCTAGCTTACAATGATCTACTTGTACTGCTCATAAACAAAGCTTTTCACTGTACTTCAGTACATGTGAGAATAAATCAATCAATCCACAATTTTATCTGTTCCACAATTGGTGATCATGTCTTCAGCTAACTAGGCTTCAAGATCTGGAATCCCCTCTCCAAATTGCTCTGCTTCTCCATCATCTTGTTCCTCCTAAAAGATATTTCTTAAAATCTATTTCTTTGACCAGGACTGAGATGAGGAAGAATTTCTTCACCCAGAGTGTGGTGAATCTTTGAAATTCTTTAGCACACAGTTTGTGAAAGCTCACTAAGCTTGTTCAAGACAGAAATGACTAGATTTCTGGAGACTAATGGCAACAAGGGATATGGTAATAGCCAAGACTGTGGCATTGAGGTAGACGATTATACAGTACAGAACTTCAGACCATCAAGTCTGTACTACCAAAGCTACCCTTAACCAGCACTAGTCCCATCTTCCATCACTAGGCCCATAGCCTTGAATGTTATGACATTTCAAGTGCTGATCCAAGTACTTTCTCAAGGTTGCGAGGTTACCCACCTCAATTACCCGCTCAGGCAGATTCCCACAAAACTGTGGGAAAAATGCCATGATCTAATTGAATGGTAAACCAAACTCAATGTGCCAAATGGCCTACTCATGGTTCTATATTTCTAATTTTTTGGTCATGTGCCTAATATTTACTTTCATGTCTTGGTGTTTAATTTTCTTTGATAATGTATGAAACATCTTGGGATGTCTTATTATTTTAAAGGTTCTATATAAAGATAAATTGTGTCCTTCCAAGAGAGGGGAGTTTAAAAGATGGGCAGCAATATAATGACTGCACCATCATCTCCATGTCACACACCATTCTGACTTGGAATTATATCACTCTTCCTTCATTGTTGCCTGGTCAAAATCTTGGAACTCCCTCCCTAACAGCCCTGTGGGTGTACCTGCACATCACAACTTGCAACAGTTAAAGGAGGCAGCTCACCAGCACCTTCTCCAAGACAATTAAGACAATAAACTGCTGGCCCAGCTAGTGATGTCTGCATCCCATCAATGGAAAAAACAAACAAGTCAACATGGACCATGCCCAGTGGAAATCTCTCTTACAGTGAGCAGGATCACATTACATTATCTCTATAATCCACTCCCATTATCCATTTCTACTGCTTTGTAATTAAATACAAAATACTTCTGTTAAACAGTAAATCTCAATGGCATATTTGTGCAGGAGTTAGAAACATTTCCAGGCATAATGGGCACAAGATAATTGAGGTTTTCAAACAGGAAAATAATCTGTGTTTAGTTTCCTTCACTATGCTTTGGTGAGGCATCAGATCTGCAAGTGTTACTCAGCCTGTCCTTCTTTTCAATTAGATCATGGCTGAGTTTTCCTACTGCCAGTCACATATGCTTAATACTTTTGCCTAAAAACTCTGTGGTCTCAGTTTGCAAGTATCACTTGATCCCTGACATCCACAGAACTTTCCAGAATCCTACTCATTTTTAGGTGAAGATGTGATTCTTGACATCATCCCTGAATGACTTGGCTTGAATGTTATGGTTTTGGAAACCCCTTCCCACTCCGTACAGTTGCAGCATAATTTCTACACCGTTGTATTCCAGCCCCTTCAGAGAAAGGCCAACATTCCATTAGCCTTTGGAATTATTTCCCAATCTGTCCTCTAGATATTAGTCCCTTCTATGCAAATATCTTTAAATCTCTCCAATCCTTCACAGTTCTGAAGTTCTCACTATTTAGAAAACACTGATGCAGTTTTCTGCTTCAAAGAGCAAAGGATAAACCGGGAAACTACGGGCGTGTCAGTCTAACCTTAGTGGTGGAAAACTATTGGCATCAATTCTGAGGGGCAGAAATAATATGCACTTGGAAGAACAGTGATTAATTAAAGACAATCAGCATGGTTTTATTAGGGGGAGATCATGTCTGACCAACTTGACTGATTGTTTTGAAGACATGACCAGATATGTAGATGAGGGGAATGCATTTGATGCAGTCTATTTGAACTTCAGCAAGGCTTTTGGTAAGGTCCCACACAGGAGATCGATTGTGAAGGTAAGAGTCTACGGGATCCAAGGAAATTTGGCCAACTGGACCCAGGATTGGCTGAGTGGTAGGAAGTGGAAGATGATGGTTGAAATGTGTTTTTATGACTGGAAGTCTGAGTCCAATGGGGTTCTATAGGTATCAGTGTTGGGTCCCTTGCTGTTGTAGTATATATAAACGTGTTAGACTTAAACGTAGAGGCTTGATCACCAAGTTTGCGGACGATACAAAAATTGGTGTTGGTAAATAATGAGGAGGATATAGATGGGCTTCTCAGTTGGGCCAATCAGTGGCAAATGGAATTCAATCTGGTTAAGTGTGAGGTGCTGCACTTGGACAGGACAACAAGGCAAGGGAATACATGAGGAACAATAGGACACTGGGAAACACCAAGGATCAGAGGGACCTTGGTGCGCATGTCCCACTGGTCTCTTAAGGTTGTGGGACAGGTGGATGAAGTGGTTAAGAAGGCACATGGGATATTTCCTTCATTAGCCGAGAAATCGAGTTTAAGAGTAGGGAGGTTATGCTGATAAAATGTTGATTAGGCCTCAGTTGGAGTAGTGTGCGTGGTTCTAGAATCCACACCACAGGAGGGATATGACAACACTGGACAGGATGCAGAGGAGATTTACCAGAATGTTACCTGGGCTGAAGAGTTTCCATTATGAAGAGTTAGATAGATTGAGGTTGTTTTCCTAAGAGCAGTGCAGACTGATGGGAGGCGTGATTGAGATGTATAAAATTTTGAGATGTGTAGATAGGGTAGACAGGAAAAAACTTTTGCCCTTGGTGGAGGGATCACTGACCAAGGACATAGATTTAAGGTGAGGGACAGGGGGTTTAGAGGGGATGTGAGGAAAAGTCTTTTCATACAGGAGGTGGGGGGAATCTGGAACTCACTGCCTGTAAGGGTGGAAGAGGCAGAAACATTTGTCACATTGAAAAAGTATTTAGACGTACACTTGTGATACCAAGGCAATTGAGGCTATGGGCCAAGTGCTGGGAAATGGGACTGGAATAGTTAAGGTGGTTGTCTTTGACTGGCGCAGAATCAATTGGCTGAAGGGCCTTTTTCTGTGCTGTAGATCTCTATGACTCTATGATCTCAGACTTTCACACTCTGCCTCTCTTTACACCACTAACTGTCTAACTGACTGTGCAAACAGGCAGTTAATATCAGCCCAGTATTTACATTTGCCAGTCATGAGGACAGTTCAGAATGAGGTAAAAACTCTCCACCTTCTCACAAAATGGATGCGACGATGGCCAAAGACTTGCTCTGGTCAGAGACTGGCAGCGAAATAGATAACTTCAGAATAATCAATTGAACTTCAACACGACTCCATCCAACCCGTGCACACACTGGCATACTCCATACTCACAGGGTGCAGAGGGGAAAAGCAACCCCGGACGATAAATAGGTGTGAGAATCCCAAATAGCATTGCTCTTCCCTAGCCTAAGAAGATTCAAGCCAGGTATCGCAGCACCATAGGCAGTGAGCAGCCAGCTGCAAGAGGGCACGCGTACCTCGAAGTTATTTGACAGGTTCCCTGCATGGACACCGTGTTTTCTGTACCTTGTGTGGGTGAGAGTTGCTGTGAGGTTGCGTCGTTGCCAGGCTCTCCTCTCTCTTCCTCTGAGCACCGCCGACATCAGGGGCCTTGGCTATTTTTGTGGGTTTCGAGCAGGAGGCTGCATTCTTCCGTTTCCTGCCCTCGGTCTGTGCCGGGGAGGTGGGGGTCGGTAGGGGGGACGTTGGGTTGTGACCTCCTAGCCGCCTTGCCTCACTTAGGTGGACCTCCTTTTTGGGATCAAAGTGTTCCACTGTCCTGCTGTTCCCTTTAAGGGAGTTCCCTGAAAGGCCCAGAATTGCGGTCGATCCTGCGCGTCCTGCTTTGGGCCCATTGGCGCTCAGTCCGTTGCTCACCCTGTGCGAAGAGGTATTTGAGTGAGGGGGGTGTGAGGCTGCCCCACCAGGGGGAGGAGCACTTATCCTATCCAGACTCAACACGCAGTTTCTTTTGAGGGGGTTATCCGAGGGAGGGGGCGGGTTACAGGTAGCAGCCCCCGATTTCTTGCGTTTGCCCGGAGATGTCTCGCCAGTGGAACGGGGCTCCAGGTGAAACCCAGGTGCCCGGGTGCTCTTGGCCCAGGGTGTTCTACTGGAAGAGGGAGAGGGGATGCGAGCTGGAAGGGTCAGTGGAGGGAGTGAGCGGCAGCAGGCAGAAGGTGGCTCTGGAGGGGCTCGAGCTCCAGTGAGGCTGGCAGGCAAGGATGCTGCTTTCAGTTCCATGCCCATGGAAGAAGCTGAGGCGGGCAAAGATCCCGAAACAGATGAAATAGATGGGAGAGAAAATGCCGAGGGGGCCGGAGGTGGGGCAGCAAGTGGCGTTCTCTGTGGATCCGTGGCTGGAGGAATCTTTCTGCAATGAAACCAAAAGAACAAAAGAGTAAGATATCATCAAGGTGTCTCTATCACTCACACACCCAGACTGCAGTATCCAGACTGACCATCTCAGTACACTGTCAGAGGAGCAAGACAGAGGGAAGTCTACACAGTCAGAGAGGCTATAGAGAGGGAACCGCACACAGTCAGAAGGGCAGTAGAGAAGGAATAGCATACGAGGGGAGTACAAAGGGAATCCTTCACAGTCAGAGGTAATGCCACATGGTTGCACAGGAAGTACTGAGGAAACATCAGCCAGTTGAAGGGAAAGTACTGAGTGAGCAATGCACTGTGGGGGTTCAGTACAGAGGTAGCTTTGTTTTTCAGGTAGACCAGAGGGAATACAATACCTTAGCAGAGAAGGACTGATAGCGGACCCTTACCGGGGGAGCACTGCACTATTGAAGGTGCAGTCTTTCAGGTTAACCCAAATCATTTTTGTAGGATAATGTCTATATTTGACAACCAATGAACAACATTGCAACAGGGGCGACAATTTAAAAATATTTCATAGTCTGTAAAGCAGTTTAAGATTACTAATGGTTGGAAAAAACACAATATAAATCTTCCTCTGCAGGTGGGAAACACACACACACACAAAACCCCTGCCCGTATCTCAATGCAAGAGAATATCCAGTCAAGAAAAAGGTTAATGTTCTGACCTCCACATCTGAGAATTGAGGTGCTTTTCCACCATGGAATTCAGGGCCACACGGAAACGATCAAAGCGCCTGTTGAAGACGTAACAACCCCGACTGATCATCCGGCTTCCGAAAGTGCAGAACTGGAAAGGAGTAAGGAAACAGTCAGATACAGACTGGGATCAACCCTGCTCATGCCGAATAAGAGGAAAGAAGGGATTGACAGAATGGGGGAGGCTAATCGTTGAAAACGCAAACTACCGGAGCAGCTGGAGATCTGAAATAAAAACAGAAACTGCTGGAAATACTCAGCATTGTCAGCGAGAGGAGCAGAGTTAATGTTTAAGCTCAATGAACTTTCATCTTTCTCAGTCCGTAGATATCATCTTACCTAATATTGCCAGCCTTTTTTTTTTTAAATTTTAAAGTTATTCAGGTCCAGCTCCTAAATCATAGTTAAACTATGTACAAGTTATGAAAGACACTGATTTATTGAAAATAGGACAGTTCACTGCCAATGTTAGGCAGCACCTCTTTGTATATGGGAATGTGGAACTCTCTCCTCTGAAGAGCTGTGGTGGTTGAAGGGGCTCACTTGAGTTTGCAATGCAAATTTATGGCAGCGAGACAGGTAGATGGAGTTAAAATAGAATATTTTATAGAATATAGAATAGTCTCACTGAATGGAGGAATTGCCACTGGGTACAGAATAGAATATCTTCTCCTATGCCTTAATACTGAGGACAGTAATGATGTCTCTTGTGTCTGCCACAACTGACAGGGGAGTCTGTCGCTCTCCCCTGGCTGTGCACAGGGGAATTCAAACTCGTGTAGAGTGAGGGAGAAAGATGCAATTTGTATTAAAGCCACCAGAAGAGAAAAGCACTGCACCATGGGAGGAGCTGATGTTCAAATGAGATGTTAAGCTGAGACTCCATCCACCCTTTCAAGTGAATGGTAAGATCCCATGACAATATTCAAAGAGAACAGCAGAGCTATCTGCGGTGTCTTGGTCAATATCCTTCAGACAACATCACTAAAACATCAGTAAAACAGATTATCTGCTCATTAAATCACTGACGTTGTGGGAAATTGCAAAAATGCTGCTTTGTTTCCAACATTACAGCAGTGTCAACACTGCAAATGTCTTTCCTTGGCCACATACTCTGGGATGCCATTAGGTGGAAAAGGTGCTACATAAATGGAAGTACTTTCCATTGTAATTGAGCAGATATAGTTTCCACAGGCAGGAGGGCAGGCAGTAATAGCTTTTAGAGAAATGTCACAAAGTTCTGGTCGCCCAGTTGTGGAAGAGATATTATTAAGCTGGAGGGGGTTCAGAATAGATTTACCAGGATGTTGCCAGGTATGGAAGGTTTGAGTTATAAAGAAAGGCTGGGACATTTTTTTTGCTAGAACCTAGGAGGTTGAGAGGTGAACTTATAAAATCATGAGGGGTATAGATAGGATTAACGATGGGTGTCATTTCCCTCTGATGGGGGATTTTAAAACTAGGGGACATATTTTTAAGGTGAGAAGAGAGAGATATAAAAAAAGTGAGGGACAAATTGTTTACACTGAGAATGGTTCACGTATGGAATGAACTTCCTGGGGAAGTGGTGGTTGCGGGCATGATTAAAACATTTAAAAGACATTTGGAAAATTTTGGAGGGATATGGGCCGGGAGTAGGCTGGTGTGACTAGTTTAGTTTGGGATTATGTTTGGCTGGTTGGACCGAAGGGTCTGTTTCTGTGCTGTATGATTCTGTAAAGGAAGGACAAAAATGCAGAGAATATTTATCTTCTATGCAGCAAACTGCAATCTGGAATGCATAGCTGAAAGGGGGGTAGAAACAGATTAAATAGCAATGTTCAAAAAGGAGTTAGATAAAAATTTGAAGGAGAATTTGCAGAGCTACGGAGAAAGAGCAGGAGAACGTGATTAATTGAATAGCTGTTTCAAAAAGCAGTCAGCATTGGTATGATGGCATGAATGGCCTCCTTTTGTGCTGTATCATTCCACTTAAGTAATTAAAAACATTTCATGGTGAGGACTGAATAAGGCAACCTGGCTATAGATGATCCCAATCTCAGTTGTTCTCTGGTGAGGTGAATTTAAAACATGAACATTCCCAGAAAGACAAACGAACAGCAGAGAGAGCAGCCAAGCTGAAATGGTACATACTGCCAGAGGCTTTGGATGAAAGCGTGAATAGTGACAATCCAGCTTCTCAGACTCTTCTGTCATTTCTCCATCACTCTCCTCGCTCGATAGCCGGCTGTTTATCTCAAACCTGAACAAAGGGTAGGGGAGCTCAGGATGTGGCACAGGATCAGAATGGGGTCTCTCATCTTCAGTCAGCTCACTTTGTAAAGAAGCTCTGTGAAAAGGAAACAAAGAATATGAACAGCACAGGGAGAGCTCAGCCTGGTGCAGCAGCTCACAAACCCTGAACCCACTGCCAGTGGTTGTAGAGAGGTATAATTTCTATTTGTATGTAAGACAACTAAGGGTCAACATTAATATCTGTGGTCAAAGAAAAGGAGAATATTGAAGGGTATGAGATCCAATTAAGCATTCTTTATTCAAATGCACCATGTATAAAAATCAAAGCTAATGAATTAGAAATGTTGCTCATGGGAGAAAGGCTTGCTGATTTGGCTAACATTTATTGCCTATCTCTAATTGCCCTTGAGAAGGTGGTAGTGATTGTAATGAGGCCAGCCAGATAGACCTCATAGAATACGAGTTCCCTGATTAGGGCCATTAACCAATCAGGCAGCCCTGGCTGACAGATATAAACAGGAGTGTCACAGGTTCTGAGATAACAAGGTGTAGAGCTGGATGAACACAGCAGGCCAAGCAGCATCAGAGGAGCAGGAAGGCTGACGTTTCGGGCTGATGTTTCTGAAGAAGGGTCTAGGCCCGAAACGTCAGCCTTCCTGCTCCT
>NC_063356.1:2405208-2423686 GCF_021869965.1 Rhincodon typus | reverse complement strand
TCATCCAGCTCTACACCTTGTTATCTCAGATTCTCCAGCATCTGCAGTTCCTGCTATCTCTGTGTCAGAGGTTCTGTTCACTCTGAGGGAGCTGGATCAGTGTCAAGGACTCTCCATGTGTAAATAAAGGGTGACTTGGTGATGGGATACCGGCCTCTGTGGAGTTATTTCAGTGAGCAGCCCTTTTGAACCGCTGCAGTCTATGTGCTGTAGGTAGACCCACAATGCTGTCAGGGAGGGAATTCCAGGATTTTGACCCAGTGACACTGAAGGAACGGTGTAACATTTCTAAGTCATGATGGTGTGTGTCTTGGACTAGAATTTGACAGCTGCTGAATGGTATGGCATGGTAATTATCACACAGTCATGCCTTCAAGGTAGATTAGTAAAATTCCAGATTTAATTAACAGCCTAAAGTTCAACAGCATTAACAAATAGTGATCATAACATGATCAAATTAACAGTGTTTGAAAGGATGAAATGCGAAAAAGCTTCCAAATTTTTCACTTAAGATAGACTGATTTCAATGAGATGAGACAGATACAGTCCACAGTAAACTGGACAAATCTGTTAATGCGCAAAGCAACAAACAATAAATAGGTGGTGTTCAAAAATAAATTAATGCTGTACAGAGTCAATTTATACCTTTAAAGGGCAAAATTTCTTCTTGTCAAAAGTACATTTGTGGACAATTAAAGGGCTCAGAAACACATTAGCAGAAAAGAAAATCCCTACAAAAATACAAAAAGGTGCAGATCCTGGGAAATATGAAAAATATGCAGAAGCGCAGAGGATGGCAAAACAGACAATAAGAGCTATAAAAAAGAAGCCTGAAGAGAAGCAAAAATGATATCACAATCAATATAAAAAAGTTTCAATTCATGAAGATAATGGTGTCATTGTTATGAAAGCAAGGAACTGGCCAAAATGCTGAATAATTATATTGCTTCAGTATTCGCAGCAGAGAAAGAGATCAACATGTCAGAAATCTCAAAGATATTATAATTGAATCAGGGATAAAGAATCAACAACTTTAACTTAAGGAAGATAACAGCAATGAAAAAAATTAATGCCACTAAACAATGAGAAGAGAACAGGACCTGATGTTTTCATATCAAATCTTGAAACTTGCAGTCTAACTATAATCTTTAAAATTTCTCTCGATTTGAAAACCATTCCTTCAGATTGGAAAATTGCCCACGTCACTTTGCTATTAAATACAGAGCCAGCAAGAAACCAGGGAATAATCAACCACGTAGCCTAGAATCTCTCGCAAGGAAACAACAGAGTTTATAATTAACAATAGGAATGCTCAACACCTCGAAAATATTCAGTTCAGTTATCAGCGAGAGCCAGTAAAGATTTGTAAAGTCGGTCATGCCTGAAAAATCTGATTATGTATTTTGAGGAAGTGACTTAAATCATGAACTGGAGAATGTCTACAAATGTTATTTGCATTAACGTACAGAAGATTCCTCACCAAGCACTGTTAGTTACAATTGAGACTTCAAAGAAATTGAAGATAAATCTTTGAACCAGTTGGGGAACTGACTGAGCCTCAGGAGATAGAGAATAGGAGTAACGACCAGGAGCTCAAATTGGCAGAATGGGACAAGCATTGTCCCAGAGGGATGTCCTGTTCCACTCAGATATTCAGAGCATTCATTCATGGCTTAGACAACAGGATACAAAGCCATATATCCAAGGTTACTGATGAGCCAAAGATAGGAAAGTATTGTAAACAGTACAGGTGAGAAACTAGAACTACAAAGAGATATTGGAGGATTAAGAGAATGGGCAAAAGTATGGCAAAATGGCACGCGTGAGGTCATTCAATTTGAATCAAAATAAAAGATCAGATTATTTTTAATTGGTGAAAAGCTAGAAACCACAGAGGCCCATAGAGACTCCAGGTACACAAATTATTAAAACGTTATGAGCAGATACCGACAAAAATCAAAAGAAAAATCAAGAGAATGCTGGCCTTAGTATCTGATGGATTAGAATACAAGAGGTGAGAAGTAATCTTTTAGCTGTGAGAAGCATTGGTAAGAACTCACCTAGAATTACGGTGAACAGTTCTGATCAACACACCCTATATAGATATAAGGGAGTCAAAAATTATTGGGAGTAGATGAAAATATGGAGTTGAGAGCACAATTGGATCAGCCGTTATCAAACTGAATGATGCAGAAGGCCAAGAGGGGCCGAATGGCCAACTTGTTTCCTACTTCCCACATTGGCCTCGGACAAAGTGCAGTGTTGATGTACCAAAGTTATATCTGTACTCAAAGAGTTAAACTGCAATGACAAACTAGGATTATCTTTCCTAGAAGAGTGGATGGTTACAAAAGTGATTTGGTCAAGGTTTTCAAGATAGTGGGCAGGATTTTGTGAGGAGTGACAACCTTGTGTCAGATGCCACTCCGGCCCTTCTTTAACAATAGAGGGTGCTCCATATTTCTGAGAGGAAGTCTGATCAGGGATCCCTCAGAAATACAGAGCTGTACTTTTGTTCTGACAGTTCTCTCAACGCAGAACTGTCAGGGGAAAGAAAACCACACTCACTTTTCCTTGCAGTCAGCTGTTGTAATCTGAAATTTACAGGTTCACTTTGACAACTACTGTGCAAGTCCATGAGGTATGTGTGAAGTTGGGTGCTGCAAGGGTAGATAGGGTGGCAGCTTGGCAGAGTACCAGGTACACAGGATGGGATGTGGGATGGGGATAGGGTGACAAGTGGGTGGGATGCCAAAGTGCAAAGTGGCAAATGATGCAGTTTAGGGTAGGTTAGGGTGGGTGGAGGAAATTGGTTTTGGCAGAAGGCAGGGAGGGTGGGAGTCAGGTCAGGGGGGAGTTTGGGTATGGCAGGGGCTAGAGGGTATTGGATTGGGTCTAGCAACAGTGTTGAGTATTCGCGTGGTGTTGTGTCTGGCCACATTTGTTTGTGCAGTGAAATTATTAAATATTTGTACAACACAAAGGGTGGTAGAAGTTCGGAACTGTCTTCCACAAAAAGCAGTTGATGCCAGGTCAGTTGTTGATATTAACACTGAGACGGATTTGTAAGAGAATCTACATATCACAAAAGTCAATGTCACTCAAAAACCTCCCTTCCCAGCGTCCTGTGTTACCAACTGCATCTCTACTGATGTTCATCCAGCTGTCTCTCACTATCATTTGGTAACTACTCCCCCCAGCGTACTGAGTAACTGACTGTATCTCTACTGACATTAATCCAATTGCTTCCTAGTCCAGCTATCAACAGTTAGAAGTAACACAATGTAGATAATAACAAAGCAAATTTAAGCTTTTGCATCCAGTAATATAGTTACTGAACAGAACACAGTTTTATAGTAAATTATGGTTTCACTATTACAAACTAAAAGTGTTTTTGCAAGACACACTTTTGCAGGATACTTCCTTGCAGTACATTATTTGTACAGCTTAATAGAGAGTTATCCCAAATCAGGACCCAATGGAAGGTTTATAGTGGCAATTTGCACAAGATGTAATCAGCAGGCAAGGTGTAAGTGCACCATCTGGTGGCACCGGCTGGAACTGTACACTGGAACACTATTTCAACCCAATGCCTACAGACTGCTACATGGGACCCATTTACTTGCTTATAAAACAAAATGATTTTTAATCTTGGCTGAAGTGCTCTTGAAAAAATAATGTGATGCTGAGAGTTTGGAATGAAAAAATATAGCTAAATAAATCGGCTGAAATCAGGATGCTCTCAGGCTCTCAATTCCTGCTTCCTAAGATGGAAAGGTTGATTCCCACCTGAATTAGCTGGAGTATGTGGGAGGAGGCTCATGTGGAGCATAAGCCCCAGCAGGAGCCAGTTGGGCCGAATGGCCTGTTCTGTGAATTCTGTGCAACGTGAAATGAGCTGCAACATGCAAGTTTCAGATATATCGAGTCTGAAAAAAAAAAATTTCAAAGTTCAATGTCAGCTTCAGTTAATGCTCTACCCTCCTGATCACCTGAAAACTCTAATAATTGTGCATCATCTGTGGTAATACTCTCTCACCTCCAAAACACAGAGTTATTCCATGGTCCTGACACCAAAATTCAGGCTGACACTTCCAATGCAGCATTGTAGAATTCCTCATGCAGCCTTATGAGAGCAAGCAACACAGCTCAAAGCAGAGAAACGTGGAATTTAACCAGCCTGTATAGTTTAGTAACCACTGGTCTTTCAAGTAACATCAAAAGGGAGCAAGCAATTTAACCCCTCAAGTCTGTTATATAGACTCAGGAGGAGGCCACTTTGAGTTTCCTCGGGCAGTCTGTTAGATCATGGCTGATCTGCACTCAACTCATTCTCCCACTTTGCTCCAGACACTTGATAGCTCCCAACCAATAAAAGCCTGTTAATCCTGGGTTTACAAATCCAATTGAGCCCAGCACCCACTGTTTTTTCTGGGGGTGGAGACTGGTCCAGTTTTCTAATAATCTTGATGAGGAAAAAACAGCTTCTTCTGAAAGCCCAAGCTCTAAATTTGAAAGATTGTGATTTATCTTGGTCTAGATTCCCTGACCAGAGGGAATGACATCTCAGAACTACCCTCCGGTCAAGACCCTGAAACCCAAGAATCCTGGAAACTTGGACCATACCTTGAACCAGAGCAACCGGAAATCTTTGGCCGGTTTGGAGCGATCCCCAACATCGCCGAACCCAGAGTGGCCTCCTGCCCTGGAGAGACTGGCGCTGTCTCCTTAACCTGTAGCTTTCTCTCTTTACCAGTCTCCTTGTTCTTCAAACTTGCCCGATGTTCTGCCAGCAACTCATCAAAGGCAAGTCGGCGTCCCGGCACACTCCTCCTCTGTGTCAACGAGTGCGTCTAATATAGAAACATACAGGGAAAGTTTAACACCAGCTGATGCCGAGTAAAGAGTATGTCAATTTACATTTCTGCAGCACCACATAACATGTTTCACAGGAGCATAAATCAGAAAGAATTTGATTTAAAGCCACATGAGAAGATATTAGGATAAGTGATTGGTCAAAGGAAGGATTTAAGGAATACCATACTGGAGGACAAGAGAGGTAAACAGGTGTAGGGAGAAAATTTCAGAGCTTAGAGTTCATGCAGCTGAAAGCACAGCTGCCAATAGTAGAACAATTCAAATTGGGGATGCAAAAAAGGCCAGAACTGAAGAAGCATAAATATTTCAAGTGGTTATGGGCCTCAAGGAGATTAAAGAGGTAGGGAACAGTAAGGACATGGAGGAATTCACAAACGAGAGAGAATTGTAGACTCGAGTAGACCATAAACACCAATGGATTAGTTGGACTCAATGGTCTGTATATCCCAGGCCATATATCATTTGTAGTTTTAGAACTGAAGCATTTGCCAACCCAGTAGCATCTGAGTCAGTGGCCACAAGTCCAAGTCTCACTCTGCATATATTAGCACTGTCAGAGGGTCAGCGCAGAGGGAGTGATGGAATTTGGTAAGGACAAGCAGGAAGTTCACTTGCAACAAAAACAGGAGTTGCTGGAAAAACTTGGCAGGTCTGGCAGCATCTGTGAAGAGAAAGCAGAGTTAACATTTTAGGTCTGGTGACCCTTCCTGAGAACTGACACTCAGTTCTGAGGAATGATCACCGGACCTGAAACATTAACTCGGATTTCTCTTCACGGACGCTGCCAGACCTGTCAGCATTTCCAGCAATTCCTGTTTTTGTTTCTGATTTATAGCATCCACAGTTCTTTTTGTTTTTATTTAGGATGTTCACCTGTTTCCCTCAAGTCACCACTCTTCCAAATACCATCACTAAAAACAGAATTACAGCTCAGTCACGTCAATGCCGGTGAGATAGTGTTCATACAAATAGATCTTGCATTACAACAACTGCACTCTACACAATTTTGAATCGTCTGAGAGGTGTAAGCAACTGGTACAATGGCTTATTAACAAGCTGGTATGCATGGCTGACTTTAACTGTAAATTATCCGTCTGTATCAGTGATAATGAACTCCTGTGTCAATGTTTTACCATTTTATAAACTGCTGTACAATTTTTTTTAAAAATTCAGCAACTGTTCTGAGCGAGGCAGGCTCACAGCTCAAAGATGCAGGGAGGCACCGACATACCGATCACAATTGGATCCCTTCTGGAATGAAGTTTTTGTTACCTTTTGCTATAAAATATATATCCACCGTGACAGGATGATAAACCAAGCTGACAGAGAAGAAAAGTCTAATATTTTGATCAAGTCTGTCTGACACCACAATGGGTAGAACATCTAGAATAAACGCTTCTTCCCTACCTCTTTGCATAACATCCTAAGAAATAGGAACAGGAGTAGGCCATTTGGCCCCTCCAGCCTGTTCTGCCATTCAACAGGATCAGGGCTGATCTGACGCTCCATATCTCCACTTTCCTGTCCTTCCCCCAACCCTTGATTCCCCAAACGATCAAGAATCTATCTCAGCCTTAAATATACACAAGGACTCTACTGCCACAGCTCTCTGAGAGTTCCAAAGACTCAAAATCCTCTGAAAAGAAATTGCACTTCATCTCAGTCTTAAATTGGCACTCCTTTATTTTAAGGATCCTTTCGTCCTAGACAGTCCCATGAGGGGGAACATCCGCTCAGCATTTACCCTGTCAAACCCCTTTTAATCTCTCGGGGGAAGCAAAAATCCTTGGGAAAACTCATTCTTATCCCACAGAATGCTAAAGCCAAACCAGGAGTGTTATATAGCAAAGAACAAAGTAAGGTTTCCTTTTCTCAAAATTATAACTGACTCCTAAAATCAGCCAGTGAGGAACCTAGGTGCCTGTATGCTTTAAATCCAGAAACTGAGCTACACGGAAACACTGCCTCCAGGAAAATACAAAAAAAAATTCAAACTCAAGGTAATGTCTGGGACAAGGCAGGAGAGAAAGCGAGAGTGATTTTACCTTACAAGTTAATGAACGTGTGCAGTGTTTCTTGGTGTTTGGGTCCATGACGCTGCAGTGCTTATTGAGGTCACTTTCTTTCTCTGCTGGGAGATTATATGGAGGTTAGGTGCTATGACAGATGTTTCCTGTTAAAGAACTGAGACACCTCAGAACTTCCCCTCCCACCACACATAAACATGCAAACGTTACAGTTAGCAATCAGGTGTCCCTTTTACAGTTTCCAAGAAACTTTCCTGAAATCATAAAAAATCTAATACTGAGAGAAAACAAAGGTTCTTAAGCAGTGAAAGGGACCGGGGGTGTTTAATAGTAGAGGAATCCTCAAAGCATTGACTGCTGTGCTACTGAACCGTTCAATAACAGCTGCATTTACATACTGCCTCCAACAAAAATGGTTACTAAACATAAATTGGACATTTACCACATAAACAGATGCTGGGAAACATGACCAGGAGCTTGGTCAAAGGTAGGTTTTAGGAGCGCCTTAAAAGAGGAAAAAGATAGAGAGATGGATAGATTCAGGGAGGATGTTACGTGACAGATATTGATGCTGTTGGATAGTCCCAAACAGAGCCACATGTCCCTGCCTCCCATTACTGCCTTCATTCATTTATCACATTGGAAGGTGGTTCTGCATGAAAGTAGACATCAGCTGAGCTGTGATAATCCCAGGGCAAACCACTGTCTCACAGACATTAACTCTTCACTGGAGGAGGGAAGACCCCACTCTCCACTGTCTTCCAGTACTCCCAAGACAGCTGGTTTTCTAAAAGCTACTTGTTCAGAGACAATGCTGCATTACGTTCAACCACTGTGGGCACACAACACAAGAGGAACTACTGAATGACAATCAGGAGATTGAGATTCCTTCCGCTCCTGAGATGAGTTCAGGTGATCAGGGAGTCTCTGCTTCATCTCATGACTGTTTTTAACTTGGAGCCAAAGTCTGCACAAGCTGGTTGCAGGAACATCGCTACCTGGTCTCCAGTCTTCACAGAGTCATGCTCACACTCACTGAGCCATCAATAAATGATTGTTGATACGAGAAACAGTAAACGCTCGAAATTCATGCTAAATCCTTTAGGAAAACAGACTATATCCTTCAGGAAAAGAAACAAGAATCTCACGTGTTTTTTTTAAAAGATTTATTTTAAAGCTCTCACATATACCTGGAACACTTTTTGTGTTTGTGAGATGGAGATGTTTGAAATGTGATTGAGAACGGAAAATCTAAACTATGCAGTGAGTTCAAAGGTCAAAGTTCACTGCTTACCCACAGATGTCAGCTACCACATGCCCTTGTTTTGTCCAAGTTTCTTCCACACCCCCTGATTTGTACACATTTTAAGTCTTACTATTGCATTTGTGAAAGAAACGTTTTCCCTTAATTACAGCGCGGGGTTCGATACAGAGTAAAGCTTCCTCTACATTGCCCCCATCACTCACTTCCAGAGAACGAATAGCACAGGGTTAGATGCAGAGTGAGGCTCCCTCTATACTGTCCCCATCAATCATTCCCAGGACAGGGACAGCACAGGGTTACATTATGATTAAAGCTCCCTCTACTCTTTTAAACTGAAAGTAAAGCTGTCTTTTGCTGTTTAAACAGAGGTAAAGTTGCCTCTACTCTTTTAAACTTCCCATTAAACACTCACAGCACACAGTCAACAGAAGGGTAGATTAAATTAAATCTCCCCTAACACCTTAAACTGAAAGTAAAACTCCCTGTACACTTTCCCCATCAAACATTCCCAGGTCAGGTACAGCATGGGATTAGATACAGAGTAAAACTCCCTCTACACTGTCCCATCAGGTTACTCTGTATCTCTCCTATCTGGGAGCACTTTACACCAATTGATGTTTGACTGCAGTTGATACTGTTCCATTCCCAAGCAGAAGTCATCACAGACCTCAATCACAAAAATATCAACTGATTGTTCTAATCAGTTTTAAATATAACAAATCATTGGCTAAATCCTACTTCCCTTCCTCCACCATTTGACCCTTCATTAGTTCGATGAATGTGGTGATGCAAACTCACCTACAATTCTTCGGTGGATTTTATGGCTGTTTTTCCTGTTACTGAGTGTTGGCTCCTCCAGCACGGGAGACCGCTGCCCTTTACCGTTCTGAATTACCGCAGATGGCTGTAGAGAATCGGCCACCTTCAGGACTGTGCTCGCTGCCATCGCCTTTGTTGCAGAATCAAGGACGGGGACCGGACTGGGTTTACTGGGAGCCAAAGTGGGATCGGGTGGGGACAAGGAAACAGCTGGGAGCTTGGAGCTCAGCTTGATGCAGGAGCTGTCTGTCTTTCTGAGAGTCGGGATCTTTTCCAGGTTCACCACAGGAACAAACAAGCTGCAGCAGGATAAACATGAAGTTTAATAAATAAATTCTAGGCATCCAGTTCAATTCAAACTTGCTCCCACATGAGCTTCAGCAGTGACTGATTAACAGGTTATTTGGACAAATGGAGCATTGCACCAGGACTCAATCCTGCTTCACTCATAGTCCACACACATTCAGTTTCCAGTAGAAGGCCCAATGGCAAGTGAGACTTCCAGAACCTACAGCAAGAGCTCTCCCCGTTGCTAACTGAGTAAAGATAATGAATGTGAAACTAGACAGACCAGCAACTCCTCAAGTTTAATTCCTCAACTCTGAGATTTCGGACACAGCACTGGACCTCCCCAGTGAGAATCGTAGGCTGGCTTACGGTTCAAGGCATAAGTTCAACATTTAGGACTGGGTTCAAAGTTTAGGACTGTGGGTTGCGGGTCAACATCTGACAGCCAGCTAACAAACACAGCTAGAAAGCAAATGGACTTTGTGGCAAAGATTTATAAAATCATCAGGGGCATGGATAGGGTGAACAGTCAAGTTTTTTTTCCCAGGGTAGGGGAGTGCAAGATTAAAGGGCATAGGTTTAAGGTGAGAGGGGAAAGATTTGAAAGGGACCGAAGGTGCAACTTTTTCTCACAGAGGATGGTGTGTGTATGGAATGAGCTGCTGGAGGAAGTGGTGGAGGCTGGTAAAATTACAAAATTTAAAAGGCATCCAGATGGGTATATGAATAGGAAGGGTTTAGGGGGATATGGGGCAAATGGGACTAGATTAATTTAGGATATCTGATCAGCATGGATGAGTTGGAGCAAAGAGTCTGTTTCCATGACGTACATCTCTATGACTTGATGACTGGACGAGGGCTTGGCCTGCCTGTGATGCACTACACTTTTCGAACAATCAGGCTGTTATTGCCTCCTCCTACATGAAGGATGAACCACTTGTGCGATTTCCCAAACAGCAAGCTCGAGCAATGAAACTGTGCCTGAGAAATGATGAATCCTCCAGGAGAGTGAAGCAGTAAAATTAAGACTATACTGGGTTCATTTTGAAACCTGCTGATTTGTCACTTTAAAATTAACACACTTTGAGGGAAAGAAAACAATCAACCAGGATTCCCACTCCAGATCAGCATCCAGTGAACCTTGCTTGAAAGCTTGTACAAACAACACTAGGTTAAAAAGTGTGATGCTACCTACAGTCAAACAGCCAGCTGGAACTCACTGTCTAGAGATTCACATCCAGAAGAGCTGGTTGAGCTCAGCACAAGATTGTACCAGCTGCACGTCTGTGCTGACTCTTTGAATAAGTTATCCTGTTATTCCCACATTACTGCTCCTTCCCCTTAGTCCTCATCTTTCAAGTATTTATGTAATCTTCCTTTTGAAAATTAAATCCGTTTCTACTGCCTTTCCAGGCAGCACATTTCAAATCATAAATTGTTACATGAAAGAAAAAGTTCTCTTAATCTTCTGGCAAATACCTTCAACCTGTGTCCTCTGGTTATTGACCCTTTTACTGCTGGAAAGAGTTCCCCTCCCTGTCTAGTTCATCACAACACTTCATAATTCTCAATACCTCCAACAAACCTCCCCTTAACATTCTCTGCTCCAAGGGGAATAACCCCAACTTTCTCCATCTCTCCACGCAGCTGAAATCATTTATTTCTGATTTGACTGCAGATGCTATCCTTCTCTAAGTTAGGATGAAGATTTTTCTCTCCTCTTGCTCTATGTAATCACAGTCAAAAATACAATCAAATTACCAGAGATTTTCTTTTGGTCCCTTTGAAGGCACGTCTAACTGTAGCACCTTGCTACCAGGGCTCTGTAGCTTCTCTTTGGAGGAACTGGTGCCATGGTTAGCGGTCACAGTAGTTTGGACACTGTTATATCGCGATTTCTGCAGGACAATAGAGTTTGGGGAATTCAAGGCAGGAGGTCTTCGTGCTGACAGTTTGTTCAGAGACCCATGTCTTCTCTCTGAAAATAGTCCGAGTTATTTAGATTCCTTGGCTTGATATCAAACACACAACATACAATCTGAAGAACCAGTGTTCACATCCTGCTATTCCCATGGCTAGGCTCAGTGGTAGCACCGTCTCACCTCTCAGACAGAAGGGCCCAAGGCTGGGGGACTGTTTCATCATTCGAGGTACTATTTTTCAGATATGGCATCAAATAGAGGCCTCCATCTGCTCTCTTAGGTGGGCATAAAAGATCCCAGAAGAGCAGGAGTATTCCTTTTGCTGTCCTTGTCAACATCACAAAACTAAATTACTTGGACATTTATTTGACTGAGGTTAGTGAGAGCTTGCTGTGCACTTTCTGCATTTCAACAAAAACCACACTTCATTGACTGTAATGTGTTATCATGATATTTTGAATGGCATTACAGAAATAAAAGTCATCATTTCATAAAGTATCTGAAATTGAAAGGCTGGTATCAGTAAAAGTATTTTTTTCTTTATTCATTCATGGGATGAGGGCATTGCTGGCTAGACAGCGTTTACTGCCCATCCCTAAGGGCAGTTAAGAGTCAACCACATTGTTGTGGGCCTGGAGTCACATGTAGGCCAGACCAGGTAAGGATGGCAGTTTCCTTCCCTAAAGGACATTAGTGAACCAGATGAGTTTTTCCAGCAACTGACAATGGATTCACGGTCATCATTAGATTCTTAATTCCAGATTTTTATTGAATTCAAATTCCACCATCTGCCATGGCAGGATTTGAACCTGGGTCCCCAGAACATTACCTGAGTCTCTGGATTAACAATCCAGCAATAATACCACTAGGCCATCACCTCCCCGATATGTGGAGCTATTGGAATGACATCACCAATACTCTTTAGGTAAGGAAACCTGGTCAATATATATGACTGTGGCCCCATATCAGCATGGGTAATGCTTAACCAACTCTGAAGCATCTGAACAAGCCACTCATTTCAACAATTTGAATCTATATAGCATCCCAAAACAGGAAAAGGCCCAAAGCGCTACACATGGGTACACTAAAATTAACAAAAGCAAAACTCTGTAGATGCTGGAAGTTTGAAATAAATACAGAATGAGCTGGAGAAATTCAGCAGGTCTGGCAGCATCTTTGGAGAGAGAAAAAGAGTTAATGTTTTGAATCTGGTGTGGCTCTTCAAAACTCCGAGATGGAGATGGGTGATGTCACAGAGGTGAAAGGAAGCGTCCTGATGAAGGGTCACTGGACTCAAAACATCAACTTCATTCTCTCTCCACAGATGTTGCCAGACCTGCTGAGTGTCTCCAGCTATTTCATTTTGTGTTTGTGAAAGTAGGAAGTCTTGCTGACAGTAAAGAGAAGCACTGGGTTCAATACCAATGCTCTGCATTGACTAGCTGCAAGTCTATAACTGGTTAAACTGCAACAGTAGCCTGGCATACACAGAGCTCTCGGTCCTGTCTGGTCGTTTGGACATTGCTAGCTGGATAATGGATGTATTCTTGGCAGAAGAGGGGGTTGTGATGGCTTGGTGGTATTATTACCAGACTATTAATCAAGATACCCTGGGACTGTTGTGGGGACCTGGGTTCGAATCCTGATGGCAGATAGTGGAATTTGAATTCAATAAAAATCTGGAACAGATCAACTGTTGATTGTTGGAAAAAATCCATCCGGTTCACTAATGTCCTTTAGGAAAGGAACTGTTATCCTTACTTGGTCCGGTCTACATGTCATTCCAGACCCACAGCAACATGGTTGACACTTAACTGCCCTCTGGGTAGTTAGGGACAGGCAATAAATGCCAAACTAACCAGCGACACCCACGAATTTTTGAACATTGTGTTGGACATAGACAAGCTCTACCTCAGTGGATCTATCACCAGGCTGGAGACTTTTGCCAGCCAGGTTTCTGCACATTTCCAGTAAAACATTTTTTCAAATCACTTTTGAATATGGTCAAAGTCAGAGAACTGAATAATTTCAGCACTCAAGCTAATAGAACATGTACAGCAAAGGCTTAGATACAGTGCAAAGCTCGCTCTACACTGCTCCCATCAAACACCACCAGGCCAGAGATAGCTTGGAGTTAGATACAGAGTAAAGCTCCCTCAAATGTATCTCCACCAAACACTCTCAGGATGGGCATAGCATAGGATTAGATACAGACTAAAGCTCCTTTCACTCTTTTAAATTGGAAGTAAATGCTCTCTCTACACCGTCCCCAAACACTCTCAAGGCAGGTACAGCACAGGGTTAGATACAGACTAAAGCTTCCTCTACACTGTCCGCATTGTATACTCCCAGAGCAAGGGAACAGTAGCTGAAAGGCAGAGTGAGTCCAAAGATGATGCTGATGTAACCTTTCTCAATTTCAGAGCTTGTGTGCTAGCTGAGTAAGTTTAAGGCAGCATTTCCCTGCAGTATCCAATCCACTTTTGTTTCCTTTGAAAAAAAGACCCAAAGATACTAAGACACAAAATAACTTACCACAGTGCATCTGGAATGCCTGAGGTTTAACTACCTGTCCACATTGGTTACACACCACAAGGAAGAACTCATCATGGGCTGGACAATGACCAAAGATCGGCATATCTGAAATAGAGAGGAAACTAGCTAGCGCACACACACACATGCTGGAACTGCACAAAGAAAGCTGGGAACAGGGGGGTAAGGGAAGGGGTAAATGTGATCTCAATACCTGTTTCATACCTTCAATCTACATCTCCCAACCCCACCCCATAAACACTCCAGAGCACTCCCCAGCCCCGGTGATATTGGGAATTTCAAATCATTCAGACCGAAGTAACTGTGGCTGCTTTCAGTCCTTCATATCCAGCCCACTACCTTACCTTCTCTAATGAGCCTCATTGTTTCAATCTTCTTTCTCACATCTTTGCCACTGTCCTCCGATTCTGTAGAAGCGAAATAAAACATGTTCAGCCACAACACTCAAAGCAATCTCCGCAAATCAAACGAAAAACCTGTAGTGCAGTGAAAGAAACCAATGAACTCTATCTCCTTGGTATCACACCAGCCCGTTTGGTATAATTATAAGCTCATTTTGCATTTGTACAGCACAGGAGGAGGCCATTTGACCCATCATGCTCATGCTAACTCTTTGAAAACACTTTTGATTAGTCTTACTTCTCTGCTCTGGAAAATATTTACATCTTTGCCCTGGTTCATTAGCTATCTTTTTCTACGGTTTATTCTATCGAACATCATAAAATTAAGAGAACCTCTGTTAAATCTTTCCTTAACTTTCTCTGATTTAAGGAGAACAACTCCATCTTCCTCAGTCTCTCTGCATTACTGGAGTTCTGAATCCTTGGTACAGTTCCAGTAAATCTCTTCTGCACCTCCTCTAACTTCCTTCCTGAAGTCTGTGCCCAGAATTGGACACTTTACTCCAACTAAGGCTGAACCAGTGATTTTCAAGTTTTTACATAACTTTCTTGCTTTTGTACTACTTCTTCTGTTTACAAAGCCAAGAATACCATACGGGCTTTTAAGCAATCTCTCAACCTTCTTGCCAGCTTCGAAAACCTGTATACATCCAGCCGCAGCTGCACCCCCTGCAAATTTATACCATTTAGTTTAGTTTGCTTCTGCTCATTCTTCCTACTAAAATGCATCACTTCACACTTTGCCACATTAAACTTAAGTTGCCATGTGTCTGCTCATTTCACCAGTTTGCATCCTCCTCCAGTCTGTATGTAATCACATCTCTGTGTTTCTGGTCAAGTGCACGCTTCAAAACTACACCCCATACAATACTGACCTGGATTTAGGTACATAATCAAAAACAGCAGTGGTTGTAAAAGTGTTAAACATTACTCCATGCTTTCTGCCTCTTAGCCGATCTTGTATCCAGGCTGTCACTGCCCCTTTAAGCTCATGGGCTTTGATTTGCTAATAAATCCATTATGTGGCATGATGTAATCCTGGCTGACAATCTAGGGAATGCTGGGTTTGAACCCTTCAGCACAATGAACAATCCGTCTAGGTGTTAAATTCATGACCCTGTAACAGAGGCAAGAGTTATAACTGAGCCATGACCTGCACAGTAAGTGTATAGCACTGTGTACAGCAACACTAAAACTATATTCACTTCAAACTCTGGAACTCGAGGCCTTAACTTTACGCTGCTAAAGCTTTCTGAAATTAATTGTCATCTCTGGATTCCTATCCTGGTTAGGTTACCGACCATCTTTTCCACAGCTCGTAACGTGTTACGTGCACTCCTGACGCCAACTTATACAGAAAATATGCTTCTCAAATCAGAAACAGTTAACTGAAACATTTTTCAAAGTTAAAATTACCAACGCACAGCAAAGCCAAATCTTGAAAATCAAAAATAATATTGAAATGACAGAAACTCTAATTGTTGCAAGCTCCTGTCCCACTTATTACATGAAGACTATTAAGATAAACATTCTAACCCAATCACCAACTGACTAGACCGCAACAAGGCCCAGCGCAAAAGGAGAATTACTTTCTGCTTCTGAACACAGCTCCGTGCATGAAATTCACTTCCACCCTCCACAGGCTCCAGCCTCCCTCCTCTAAACCCATTTTCCCAGTCCCTCATATTCAGTCTGGGCTGAGATGCCTCCTGAGGTCAAATAGCCAGCCTGCAAGCATAATGTTAGGAAGGTGACACTTTACTAAACAGTCATTCTTTAAGTGGGAGATTTGAGAGGAAATGTTGGCAGGACATTCCAGGGAGAGGAGGGGTGGAAAGAAGAAGGATTTTCATTTCTACAGTGCCTCTCACAAGATACTTCACAGCCAATGGGGTACTTTTTAAAAAGAGTGATCACAGCAGTTAAATAGCACACAGTAAGATCCCACAAACAGCAATACAAGCCTGACAATCTGCTTGGCTGTGATATAAATGTCTGGCAAGCCATGGAGCTGAGCAGAACTTCCCTCCTCTTCAAAAAAGTGCCATGGGATCTTTGTATACATCCAGGAAAAGAGGTGGGATTTGCCGTAACATCTCATCTGAAAGGTGGCACCACCAACAATGCTGTACTCTTTCAACACTGCACAGTGACTGTCAGCCTGAAGTTTCCGGAGGTGAGAATTTTTTTGTTTAATTCATTCACGGGATAAGGGCGTCACTGGCCAGGCAGCGTTTATTGCCCATCCCTAATTGTTAAGAGTCAACCACTTTGCTGTGTGTCTGGACTCACATGTAGGCCAGACCAGGTAAGGATGGCAGTTTCCTTCCTTAAAGGCCATTAGTGAATCAGATGGGTTTTCCCGATATCATTAGATTCTTAATTCCAGATTATTATTGAATTCAAACTCCCCCATCTGCCGTGGCTGGAGTGTTATCTGGATCTCTAGGTTAACAGTCCAGTGATAACACCACCAGGCCATTGCCTCCCCAACCGATGTTGTTACAATAACAACATTGGTTCACCCTTATAAAATCTTCCCCAGGCACTTCACCAGAAAGCTATGAGACAAAATTTAAGGAGTGTATTACGTATTAAAACAGCAGAGAGAGGTAAAGGTGCTGAGAGGTTTAGGGAAAGAATTACACAATCCAGGATCCAGGCAGTTGAAGGCACAGTCATCAAAGGTGGAGAAATGGCAAATGGTGGATGATCGAGAGGTGGTGACCTCAGCTAGAACTGGCACGATGGCTCAGTGGTTAGCACTGCTGCCTCACAGTGCCACAGACACGGGTTCAATTCCACCCTCGGGCAACTGTCTGTGTGGAGTTTGCACATTCTCCCCATATCTGCGTGGGTTTCCTCCGGATGCTCCGGTTTCCTCCCACAGTCCAAAGATGTGCAGGCTAGGTGGATTAGCCATAGGGAATGCAAGGTCATGAGGTTAGGGTGGGATGCTCTTCAGAGGGTTGGTGCAGACTTGATGGGCTTAATGGCCTCTTTCTGCACTGTAGGGATTCTATGATTCTATAACTCAAAGTGGTGACGAACTGAATCCTGGCTAAAAGCAAATGCTTTGTATCGTAAAGGTTTTTGCTCTTGGTTCACACCAGGTCTATCTCATATAGTATGGTCAAGGGGACGAGACCAAAAGGAGAATGAATTAAACACAGCAACAAAATCATCCCTGGCTGCCCTCACTCACCTCCTGGGGCCAATCTGAATAGGAAGCTAAAGGGTGCAGCATGTTTGAGTTGATAGGGTTGCAAAGAAGGCATATGGTATGTTGGCTTTCATTGGCAGGCGAATTCAGCATAAGAGCCGCAAGGTTATGCTTCAGCTCTATAAAACCCTGGTTAGACCGCGCTTGGAATATTGTGTTCAGTTCTGGTCGCCTCATTATAGGAAGGATGTGGAAGCTTTAGAGCGGGTGCAGAGGAGATTTATCAGGATGCTGCCTGGACTGGAGGGCAAGTCTTATGAGGAAAGGTTGAGGGAGCTAGGGCTTATCTCATTGGAGCGAAGAAGGATGAGAGGTGACTTCAAAGAGGTGTACAATATGATGAGAGGCATAGATAGAGTGGATACTCAGAGACTTTTTCCCAGGGTGGAAATGGTTATTACGAGGGGGCAGGGAGATGTCAGAGGTAGGTTCTTCACACAGAGTGGTGGGTGCGTGGAATGCGCTGCCGGCAGTGGTAATGGAGTCAGATACATTAGGGACATTTAAGCGACTCTTGGATAGGCTCATGGATGATAGTAAAATGTAGGGTACGCAGGGTAGATTGATCTTAGTAGGATAATAGGTCGGCACAACATCATGGATCGAAAGGCCTGTAACTGTGCTCTACTGTTCTGTGTTTCTGTTGTCTCTGTGGCGAGGCCATCTGCGATCAAACCCGAACCACCAGCTTCAGCAGCTGGTGGAAATGCATTATTTCCCCTTTCAGCATCTATCAGCTGGTTTTAACATAGCACAGACAGCAATGCAGGCAACACTCACACTGGGTCACCCACAGAAACAGTGTTCACACTTGAAGGAAACATACTTAAGCTTGTATAGTTGATGTCTCAAACTCACAATTATTTGTGCAGTATGCGATAAAAGACCTGTCCCCACCAGTACGGTACCCCAGTGTTATACAGCGACAGACCTGTCCCCACCAGTACGGTACCCCAGTGTTATACAGCGACAGACCTGTCCTCACCGGTACTGTACCCCAGTGTTATACAGTGACAGACCCATCCCCACCGGTACTGTACCCCAGTGTTATACAGCGACAGACCTGTCCCCACCGGTACTGTACCCCAGTGTTATACAGTGAC
>NC_063356.1:2396292-2405198 GCF_021869965.1 Rhincodon typus | reverse complement strand
GACAGACCTGTCCCCACCGGTACTGTACCCCAGTGTTATACAGTGACAGACCCATCCCCACCGGTACTGTACCCCAGTGTTATACAGTGACAGACCCATCCCCACCGGTATTGCAAATGAACTGTAACTAGCAGCAGCCTGACATTATGTTACTGAGGTGCCACTGTTAGGACATACTAAAAACCACCAACAGGAAAATCCTGTTGGGTGCCCGTGACAAAGAAGAAACTTTGCTGAGTGCTGGGGAGGGCTGCTTAAAAGGCATAGAGGGGTAATGGCACAGGTTCCCCAATGTGATAACTGAGGTCTAACAAGTGTCTTATAGAAGTGGTGCTGAACTTGTAATGCCCCTATTAATAAGGCCCAGGATACTGGATACTCTGTCTGTCCAAGTGTGTCATTAACGTTTTTACAAAGGTAATGCAAATCAATAGAAGACAAACCTTCATTTCATCTTAAAAAGTGCTGTATCCAAACAAAACTACAACTCCTAAAACTCGTGAAAATTATTCATCAAAATAAAAGCGAGGTATTGGTCTTTTGATCCTTAAACCTGAACATTCTAAATACAGGCGGCCGAAGGGTAAAAGACAGATGAGGCGATAGTTTCTTTAGTCACTGATTAAAACAAAACTAGGTGAAGGTGCTCTCCCCCAGGCGTAAAGGCTCTGCATGCTCCAGAAGGCCCAGGTTTCTAACTAACCTGCTAAACTGCAATTTACTTACATTTTTATTTGATCCATTGAATTTCAATCCTATGTTAATTATTTAATAAAAAATGTATTTTAAAAATTTTGTTACAAATGTGAAACCTGTGAAATTCAGACCTCTGAATGGAGTGCAGTGTGTGGAACAGATGTATAGCCATCAACAGTCAGAAATAGGTGAGTTGAGCAGATTTTGAAAATGTGTCTGTGTTCTCAGTGAAAGGCAGTGTCTTTTTCAATGGATTTGAAACATCCACTGCTTTAGATCCTTCTTTAGCTGGCTGTACACCCTATGCTATAATCATTATAAATGCAAGTAATTGTGATGTTCATGGTCAGCTCAGCTGAAAAAAGTAGGTGTGCTGTGGAACTGTTTGTCTCATTGAAGTGTGCCATGTTCCTGAGGTGATTGGGAACCACTGTTCTACGTGTTCATCTGGGCCTTTGGATCAGTCACCCAGACTGTGCCACTATTCCCACTCTGACCTCAGCCACATTTGATTTCCATTGAAACTCAGTATAAGCCCAAGGAACAGCATCTCATCTTCCAATGAGGCACTATACACCCCTCCAGACTCAACATCGAGTTCAATAATTTCAGATGATAACCACTCTCCTCTGTTCTTTCATATAGCCTTTGGTGGTGATGTTTCTTTACTTCCTCTAGACCCATCTTTTGTCGTGACTGGAAAATGTTAGAGACATAACAACTTTTAATAAAGTGCAGAGGCAGGCAAAGCAGAGGGAAGAACAAAATGGAAAGTGTAAGACAGACAGGGAGAATGGTGTCAGACGATGTGGAATGATAATGACAGACGTAAAGAAATCAAAGATGAGTCTGGAGGAATCTTCACTGACAACCAGAATCAAAGAGGAAAGGAGCTGAGGGTACGGTCTGACATTATTAAAATCGTTATCAAGTCTGGTTAGGTCAAGTTACCAAAGATGCTGTTCCTCAAGCTCATGTTCCTCTTCACTGGCACAGCACAGGGACTGGTGACAGAGGGTCCAAGGAGGAGTGGGCTAGACAATTTGGTTTGTGCGTGGGAAATCGTGTCTCTCAAAACTTGTTTGAGTTTTTTGAGGACATGACCAAAAAGATAGATGAGGGCAGAGCAGTTGACATTGTCTATGTGGACATCAATAAAAGCTTTGACAAGGTTCCACATTGTAGATTGATTAGTAAAGTTAGATCACATGGAGTTCAGGGAGAGCTTCCCAATCGGATACAAAATTGGCTTGACAGTAGGATACAGATGGTGGTGGTGGAGGGTTGATTTTTGGACTGAAAGCCTGTGAGCAGTGGTGTTCCACAAGAATTGGAGCTGGGTCCACTACTGTTTGTCATTTATAGAAACAACTTGGATGAAAGTTTAGGAAGCACGGTTAGTAAGTTTGTGGATGGCACTGAAACTGGTCGTGTAGTGGACAGTGAAGAAGATTATCTAAGATTACAAAAGGGATTTTGATCCAATGGGGAGGGAATGGCCAAGTGGAATTATCACTGAACTGTTAATCCAGAGACACAGGTAATGTTCTGGGTTCCAGGTTCGAATCCCACCACAGCAGATGGTGGAATTTTAATTAAATAAATATCTGGAATTACGAGTCTAACGATGACCTTGAATCCATTGTTGATTGTCGGGAAAAAGCCATTTGGTTCACTAATGTCCTTTAAAAAAGGGAAACTGCCATCCTTACCTGGTCTGGCCTACAAGTGACTCCAGACCCACAGCAATGTGGTTGACTCTTAACTGGCCTCTGGGTGATTAGGGATGGGCAATAAATGCTGGCCTGGCCATCGACATCCTCATCCCACGAATGAATTTTTTTTTTCAAATTGGGCCAATGGACTGAGGAGTGGCAGGAGGAGTTTAATTTAGATAAATGTGGAATGTTGCATTTTGGTAAGACGGAAAAGGGCAGGATTTATGCACGTAAAGGTAGGGCTCTGGGGAGTGTTGCCAAAGAGACCTAGGGGTGCACATGCATTATTCCTTGAAAGTGGAGTCACAGATAGACAGGATGGTGAGAGCAGAGTTTGGCACGCCTGCTTTCATTGATCAGAACATTGATTATAGGAGTTGGGATTTCATATTGCAGCTGTACAGGGCATTGGTGAGGCCACTTTTGGAATACCGCATATAATTCTGGTTGCCCTTCTATAGGAAGAATGTTGTTAAACTTGAGAGTGTTTGAGCTAAAGGGAGAGGCTGAATAGGTCCAAAACTGGAGGACATAGGTTTAAGGCGAGAGGGGAAAGATTTAAAAGGGACTTAATGGGCAGAGCTTGTGTATATGCAATGAGCTGCCAGAGGAAGTGGTGGAGGTTGGTACAATTACAACATTTAAAAGGCACTTGGATGGGTATATGAATAGGAAGGGTTTAGAGGGATATGGGCCAAATGGGACTAGGTCACATTAGAATGTCTGGTTGGCGCAGATGAGTTGGACTGAAGGGTCTGTTTCCATGCTGTGTGATACAAAGGTGAGATGGTGATCGCTAGAACCCTGATGAAGGCCAGCTTGAACCACCCAGCTGTAGGTCCCCGCGATATCCCACGGAAGTCCAGCCCTAATCAGCCGAGCGCTAGGACGCCACAGAAGCCTAGCCCTAAGCCGCCGCCGCTAGGACCCTGCGGAAGCCCGGCTCCCCGCCGCCCGTCGCTAGGACCCTGCGGAAGCCCAGCCCCCTCCGCCCGGTGCCGGGAGCCGGCGGCACTAGGACCCGCCGCTCTCTGGGCGGGAGGAGGCCGGCCGCAGGTTGTCCGTTCAGACCGTTTCCCTGGCGCTCGCTGCTGAACCGTTAAAGGCACCGTAGCCTCCCCAAGCCGGACGAGCGCCTCCCCCGCCGTGTACCGAACACACTCACCGTCCGACAGCCGCAGCGCTTCCGCCCGCTCGATCCAGCTGCTCCAAGACTGGCCCACGAACGCCTCGGGACTCGGGAGCCTGCGCTCCGAGGCCGCCATCATCTCCCCGCGCGCTCCCGAGCCGCCATCACCGCGCGCGCGCCCGCCACGCTGCGTCTTCACCGCGTCTGCGTGCGGGGGGAGGGGCGAGGCAGGGTCTCGGCAGCTAGTCCTCCCCGCCGCTAGGGGCGCGCCCCACACCCCCCCCCAACACCGGCACTTCCTCCTCCCCGCCGCTAGAGGGAACGCCCCAGTACGTCCACCTCACCGCCGCTAGAGGCAGCATCCCAGTACTTCCACGACTCCGCCGCTAGGGGGCGCGCTGCCCCGCCGCTCGGGAGGGTACCCCTATATATCCTGCTCCGCGCCGTTAGGGGGAGCTAGGGAGGTTGCCTGCACCTACAGGACACTGTCAGCAGAGGGCGTGCCAGCAGACAAATCATCTAATGATTTGACTAAACTACAACAAAGACAGTACCTTAACCAGGCTGGAACTAACATAATGTATTTACTAATATGACACAAACCCATGGCACTAACCACTAATTAGCCTGATTTTTACATTTAGATTTTATTGTCACATGTACTCAAGTACAAAAAGTGCATAATGTTGCCACATACAGCACCATGTTAGGTGCCAAGGTTCCTTGGAACAAAAAAGTTTAGGTACAAAGTAGTAATAGAAATGAGAGTTAAAAAGTTCAACATTACTTAAAACAGAAGTTGCTGGAAAAGCTCAGCAGTCCGGCACTGTCTGTGAAGAAAACAATCAGTTAATATTTCAGGTCTGGTGACCCTCAGAAAAATAAAGAAATGGATAATAGCTTACATTTAAAGTCTTTCGTAGTTTAAGCTCAGAAAATAAACGAATAAGTTTTAAGTTCAACAGTCATTGATGAGTCCTCCACTTATCATGCTCTGCTCTGTTCTCGAGGCCACTGTTGCAAATACTGTTGTTGTTGCTGGAACTGCCATCTCACCCATCTCCCCCCGCCCAGAGCGTCAGGGATATGGCAGGGCAGGATCCACTCACAAGCCAAGCCAAGATACCAGACCGGGACCTGCCACGAGCTGCCGAGAGACCAGGCTGAGACCCACAGCGAGACCAAAGGGGGAAGAAAAAGAAAAAAAAAGGAAACAGAAGGTAGAAAAAGGAAACAGAAGGACCAGAGGTGGTGACCAGGTGTGTAGACGAGGGCAACGCATCCGACATTGGGACTGAAGTCCAAGGTGACAAACGGGAGACTTACCTTCACTGTCAAAGTGCATAGAATCTAAGGAAAGTTGACAAATTGGATCCAGAATTAGCTGAGTGGCAGGAAGCAGAGGGTGATAGCTGAGGGATGTTTTCCGACTAGAAACTTGTGTCCAGTGCAGCTCTGCAGGGATTAGTGCCGAGTCCCCTTCTGTTTGTGGTTTACATAAATAATTTAGACTTGAATGTCAGAGGGTTGATCAGTAAATTTACAGATGATACAAAAATTGCTGGAGTGGTAAATAGTGAGGAGACTGGCCTTACATTACAGGCTGGTCAGATGGGCTGATCAGTGGCAAATGGAAATCAATCCAGATAAATGTGAGGTGATGCACTTGGGCAGGACAAATAAGGGAATACATGATGGATGGTAGGAGCCTGAGAGGGATGTGTTGCAGTGGAGAATGTACAGAAGAGATTTACCAGAATGTTGTCTGCACTGGAGAGTTTTACATTCAAAGAGAGATTGGATACACTAGAGGAGACTGATGGAGAACATAATTTTGAAGATTGAGGGGTGGAAGTAGGGTAGATAGGTAGATAGGAAGAAACATTTCCCCTTGGTGAAGGGGAAATAGATTTAAAGTAAGGAGCAGGGGGTTTAGAGAGGATGCGAGGAAAACATTTTGCACCCAGAAGGTGGTGGGAATCTGGAACTCACTGCCTGTGAGAGTGAGAGAGGCAGAACCCCCTCATCACATTGAAGTAGTATTTAGAATGTGTATTTACAATGCCATGAGATTACCAGGGAATAGCTAAATGCTGGAAAATGGTATCAAAATTGTTAGGTGGTTGTTCATGACCTGCACAGACTCAACGGACCAAAATGCCTTTTTTCAGCACTGTAGATCTTTATTTTCTCCACACAGAAGTGCTACTGTTCACAACTGAACAATCTTCCCACCATCAAAATTGCAGACTTTTCAAAAACAATTATATCTTTTTTCCACCACTAGAAAAAAAAACCATTCATGTGGCCAATTGAATATTTACAAGCAAAGCCCATTAAGAGCAATGCTGACATCAAAAAGTGAGGGGTAGGCAGGAGGAGAGGGAAAAGACCAATTAAAATGGAGTTGGAGGGAGGGATAAGGCCCTGCAGTGGCCACTTCTCTGTAAAGGCAATAAGAGCATTGGTGGACACCCAGTACTCTGTCTCTGTGGAAGAGGGGCAGCAGTCAGCAGAGATAACCCCCTCCACAGCCCGCTGCTTGGACCTGTTAATGCCAGCCTGGCCAGACCCAGAAGCTGATCCAAAAGGATTCTCCAATCTGCCCACAATCCTCCCCACCAGATGCCCAGGCTGTAGACCTTATGACTCTATTCATTATTTACAAATGGTGGGTAAGCTGCATTCTCCATACCCATGCTTGGGGTGAGTGGGAAAATAATGGGCTGGACACTCTCCCTACTTTAAGTGTCCAACACTGACATTAGTACAAGGAGCTTGGCACCCAATTTGAAAAAAACCTGAAAGGTCACAACCTCTGGATTACCTGAGCCAGGTGCAAGGTGACACAGTGTGAATCAGCTGCAAGGGATGAACGTGGCTCAAAGGCTGGTGTGGGGTCCAGCTGATGGCCCACTGGCATCAGTCCTGGGAAACGTGGGATCTGTACCATTGGCACAGGCTACATCTGAACTGTGCCAGCACCAATGTTCTTATGAGCCACATAACTACAGAAAATTGTTTTAAACTGTAAAATGAAGGCAAGTGGTAAATGTGGAAAGACTTTGACAAAGTGTGCAGACAAGGTAAGAGAGGAAAACAGTTATGTGGGAGATAAGGGCCAGAGAATGGCAGGAAGGGGAAAATATTCAGGAATATATGTCTTTAAAGAAAAAGGGGTAGTACTGTTAATCAAAGATGGAAATTGTGCAATTGGGAGGAGATTCCCCTTGTTCAGATGATCAAGATGTGGAAGCGGTTTGGGAGAGGAGGCCGGGGGGGGGGTGGAAAATGAGGAAGAGAAAGAAGTCACTAATGGGAATGGTCTATAGAACCCCTTCCAGTAACCATACCATGGGACCAAAGATACAAGAAATATGGAATACTTGTGATAATGTGGATTTGAGGGTTATAGCCATCATCTTGTTAAATAGCAATGAGGCTCGAGGGGCTGAATGGCCAACTCCTACTCCTTGTTTGTACACATACAGAGAGGGGTCCATGATCTTGGTGATGGATAGGACATGCGTCAGCAGAGGGGACAGGGGTGGGCCTGAGTTTGAACAGTTGCAAGGGGGTGGGGTGGAGGAGGCGGTGCCAAGTGGGGAGTTTTTGAGTGAAATTGAAGAAATAAAGACAGTGGCTCCAGTTTTTTCAAAATAAAGCCAGAGAAAATTCTAGCTTATCTGAGACTAGAAATATCTACTCCTGCTAAAACCTTTCTTTGGGATGGAACTTTAAATTAGTTTGAGACAAGTTTTGGAGCAATTTGCTCTCACCTTAGCTCTGTACTTATGCCATGAAATCATTCAGGATCCTTATATCTTTCTAATAAAAGGTGGCGTCCAGCTCTAAAACTTGCTGGGCAATGGGGATGCTGAATCTCCCACTGAGCTGGTGACTGGCTTGTCCTGACTGATTGAAAGTTGCTTCAAACTTCCTCCATGTGCCTCACGCTCCCCCTGCCATCTCAGACAATGGAGGAGCAAGTTACAGCAGATGCTGGAATCTGTACTGAAAATGAAGGAAGAAGTGCTAGAGATCACAGCAGGTCAGGCAGCATCCATGGAGAGAAAAAGCTAATGCCAAGTCTAGATGACACTTCAGACAATGGATACAGACACAGAGACATTAAACAGCTTTATTTCACTCAAAAATTTCAAGCCATCGCAGGGTTACATCTCCATACGTTTAAGGTCACAGTTTATCAACACTGCAGGAAGTTCTTTACTGATATTTAAACTAAATATGTCACAAGCTCACCACTTATTGCAAAGGGTGTGGCTCTCTGTCTCTCTCTTCCCCCTTCCTGCTCACAGCTTGGATTCATCTTTTTAAAAAAAAAACACTCAAATGTTTTGTAAACCAGCTCAGTGCCCAAAACAGGAAACATTTATAGATTCCAAAGCCAGTGTCTGGAGTGAACAATGAAGCAAGCAGCTAACTGGCTCTCGAGCAAGTGCAAATAAACCTCTTAATTCAAGTGTACCCTCACCCAGTGGGTGCTAGACCCTGGTATAATAGCCCCACTTCCCCACCCTCAGGGCGGAGGGTAACAGTGTACCTGAACTCAGGACAAAATTGCACCCAGGCAGGTGCTCATGACCCACATGTAGAACTCCACGCTCCCACCCTGTTCCCACCCCAAACCCCAACCTTACAAGGTTTCAAGGCTCCCCTGTTTAAATGAGGCCGTGTGCTCAGAGCTGTTGTCTGAGCTCTCCTCACTCAGTAGCAAGTACTGGAAACAGAGTTCGAGGTTTAAACAATTGGACAAAGTGAAGGCTGGATGCTAACAGGTTATTGTAAAGTGGAGCACCTCACAAAGCCCAGCCCCCAACTTGTGCATCCTAAGCTTCGCCTTCCAAAAGGACTTTTCTGCATTGGATAAACCAAAATCTTCCCTTGAACATCAAAAAAATATCACCAGCTGAATCTATACAGGAACCAGTTTGGAGTGAGGAGGGGGAGGGTTTTACTACACATCCCCTTGTACTTTCACCACTTTACTGAGCAAAGGCATTGTTCAGAGGAAGCTGGAGCCGTGTTTGTCAGGAAACATGGGCAAAAGCCATTCACAGTTCAACTGCATAATGGCAGGAAGCAAATAAGAAAAGCAGGGTTCAGAATTGGAAATGTCTAACACACGTGATAGACTGGCAGAAGAATGCACTCGAATTCAAGGCTTCCCAAAGTGATAGGGCCCCCACTGGGGCCAGAAACTGAAGTTTGAGGCAGTGGCTGGGGAGGGAGGCCCCCAAGGGAGCCCCTGTAGAGTTAAGACTGAGTTATAAGAGCCACACTCCTGCTCTGGGGGAGACAGAGAGACAGAGAGACAGAGAGACAGAGAGACAGAGAGACAG